>NC_045442.1:94506242-94520961 GCF_002776525.5 Piliocolobus tephrosceles
ATTAATTCAAGATGGATTAGAGACTTAAATGTTAGACCTAATACCATAAAAACCCTAGAAGAAAATCTAGGTAGTACCATTCAGGACATAGGCATGGGCAAGGACTTCATGTCTAAAACACCAAAAGCAATGGCAACAAAAGCCAAAATTGACAAATGGAATCTAATTAAACTAAAGAGCTTCTGCACAGCAAACGAAACTCCCATCAGAGTGAACAGGCAACCTACAGAATGGGAGAAAATTTTTGCAATCTACTCATCTGACAAAGGGCTAATATCCAGAATCTACAAAGAACTCAAACAAATTTACAAGAAAAAAACAAACAACCCCATCAAAAAGTGGGCAAAGGATATGAACAGACATTTCTCAAAAGAAGACATTCATACAGCCAACAGACACATGAGAAAATGCTCATCATCACTGGCCATCAGAGAAATGCAAATCAAAACCACAATGAGATACCATCTCACACCAGTTAGAATGGCAGTCATTAAAAAGTCAGGAAACAACAGGTGCTGGAGAGGATGTGGAAAAATACGAACACTTTTACACTGTTGGTGGGAATATAAACTAGTTCAACCATTATGGAAAACAGTATGGGAATTCCTCAAGGATCTAGAACTAGATGTACCATATGACCCAGCCATCCCATTACTGGGTATATACCCAAAGAATTACAAATCATGCTGCTATAAAGACACATGCACACGTATGTTTATTGCGGCACTATTCACAATAGCAAAGACTTGGAATCAACCCAAATGTCCATCAGTGACAGACTGGATTAAGAAAATGTGGCACATATACACTATGGAATACTATGCAGCCATAAAAAAGGATGAGTTTGAGTCTTTTGTAGGGACATAGATGCAGCTGGAAACCATCATTCTTAGCAAACTATCACAAGAAGAGAAAACCAAACACCGCATTTTCTCACTCATAGGTGGGAACTGAACAATGAGATCACTTGGACTCAGGAAGGGGAACATCACACACCGGGGACTATCATGGGGAGGGGGGAGGGGGGAGGGATTGCATTGGGAGTTATACCTGATGTAAATGATGAGTTGATGGGTGCTGATGAGTTGATGGGTGCAGCACACCAACATGGCACAAGTATACATATGTAACAAACCTGCACGTTATGCACATGTACCCTAGAACTTAAAGTATAATAAAATAAAAATAATAATAATAATAATACATTAATTCCTGAGGTGTGGTGATTGGGTTAACTCCACATAATAGGAAGACAGATAAATCCCCCACATACTCAGAAAGAATCATCACACCCACACCCTCCAACATTAAGTAAATAAATGAGTATCTACACGTAAAGAGATCATCCTAAAGTTTGTCATATCTGTATCAGATGTCTCAAAGCAGCAGATTTTGTGCAAAATCTGATTTTAAGTATTGTGTGGTCAGCACAATGTTTACAAAAAATTAAGATCCAAAACCATGAGTTATCATTTAAAAAATTATGTTTTCATGGAAAAGACTGGGTTTGTAACCTTTTTTGAAACACCTGTTCTGAAACTTCTGAGCTCCTATTTCCACAGGTAGCAAATGGATGGTGTAGAGCACTGTCTAAGCCCTTTAGCTACAGCATGTATCTGATAGAAATCACTCAATTATGCAACACACATGGCCCCTGTAAATATTTGTGTTTAAAACCCCTCCTGAAAGCCCTTGAGATCCGAGAATGCCAAGAGGAATCCTGTGCTATTCCAAGAAATCTCTTCCTTTTCCAAGAAATTCGAAGGGTACATATAGGCAAGACATGTACATTTTCAGAACTGCAGCTTCCTGGGCTGCAGCTACTTAATTCATGGTATTGTGAAGAGAATTAAAAAATAGAACGTAGGAAAATATCAAGCACAGTGTTTGGCTCATAATAGATGCTTGAGAAAAGATAGCCATGATAATGACCATTAACTGAAGAACTACATTTAGTCATAGTTCTCTGATGTTTAAAAGGAAAAAGAAAAACAAACAAAGCACATCTTACTTGTGGATAGTGGAACGATGTTGCTGTGCTGTTACACATCTGTAAGGCTAATGTTAGAGATTGCTCTGAAATATTACCATCTGGTCAGTCAAGGCTCTGTTCTCAGGCCAGTCAAGGCTCTGTTCTCAGGCATGGTGGGTGGAAAGTATCACTGTCTAGGGGTAGCAGTGACCATGGGAGAGATAGCAGAAGGAAACTTTTCTTGTCTCTTCTTGTGCTCATTTAAACTATAAATGTCTCCAGAGAGATTTCTCATTATGAAAGCTGAGGTAGCTCAGTGGTTATTAAATACCATATCACATTTCATATCCTCTTTTTAGTTGGTAAAGTATATATTTTCTCACTCACATGCAGTATGCAAGAATTTAACCTGCTAAAAAGAAACTTTGGTTCTCAGTAATTCCCTAAAAATGATAACATAGTAAATATAGTCCTTGCAATCACCGTCATTTATAAGTTGGAACTTCATAACAAAATTTATTCTGAGAAAGAATCAAAATTATAAAAGGTAGGATTCATAAAACAAACCTGTAAGTAAAATTTAAGAGTTGTTATTTGTAAACTTTATTGTGATGGCAGAACTTTAGAGTTCTGATTCATAATATAAATCATTGATAACTCAAGTGTAAAATAAGGTTGGGAAAACCAAATCCCTTTATTTCAAATTTGTTGCATGATTTGTAAACCTGTCCCTCTGTTTATTCATTTTTTCCTGTGCCATGTACATAAATTTTGAATGTTTCAGGATTTTCATGTATGTTTTATAATCAATCACATACTTTCAAAAACTGTGACTAACTGTGATCCCTAAAGAATGCGTGTAAATCCTAGTCTAGTTCTTCCATTTAACAGGAAAAGATTTATATGTGGTAAGTATATTCTCTAGTCTGGGTTGATTCAAGTATAACTTTATAAATAAGAAAAACAATAACATTTCTTTAACCTGCATTCAGTTTCTAATTCTGAATCCTATCTGGGAGTATGGCATGCTCATCCAAAAGAAGCCGTCTCTTTAGAAAGCCTGAATCTCCTTGGTTAATATTATTTCTCTAAGAGGCTGCAATAAAAAATAATAATAATTGCCTTGATGTTTGGAACTATTTTATAGACTAGGTACAACCAAAAGTGCACTACACAGGTGATTGTCTTGAGAACTAGGTTTGATTAGTTCACATATTAAATGTGCAGCTCTCTGCATGTCACTGCCTCCTGGTTATCTTCATCTGTAAATTAAGAAGGCTAGACTCTTGAGGACAATTACAGGATGAATCATGTGTGAATCAGTGTTTCCATCACCTATAACAGATTCTCACAATGACTCAGTCTTTCTAGAGTTGTTTCAGGTGACCAGTTTTATTGATTTTCCTCAGTAACAGAGATTATGCATTATACTTCCTTTGTAATCTATTTTTGGCATAGCCAAACTTTCTGCATGAAGCAGTTAGCCATTTATTGGCATGTATTCATCCAGTTAGCCAGCCAGCCACCCAGTTACTCATCCATTCTTCCATTTATCCATGTCCCAATTAATTCCCTTATCCAGTCATTCATTCAATGAAGATTAACTGAACAAACACCACTTACAAGGTTGTTAGTGACTCTTTCTTGGAAGAATCGTGCTAAGATATAAACTTACAGGGAATTTCTTTCTTGTTTTTGTAGAACAAGGGCGAAAATGTGGTTGCTTAGTAGATGTTTTGGAGCCAGATACCATCTGGGTTCAAAATCCAACTCAACTATCAAGGTCAGATGGTGCTGATAACTCTGATTTTACTTCCACCTAAATCCTCCTCATAAAGGGGTTACCTCTCCATCCAGACCTCTCCCTATGTAGCACAAGTCACTAGTCTCCTACCTCCTGCATTATTATTTACAGTTTCTTCCTGGCTGCAACACATACCAACAGTCTGTTTTTGCTTTTCAGCACAGAGCATTCATTATGTTGGCTCTCTCTCTATCTCTCTCTCTGTCATATGACCTTGTATTTTGAAATATTATATTAAACTTGCATTTATCAATGAATGGGAGGCAATGAAATTTAGAGACAATTTTTCACGTCATTTTGCTAGGTACTTTATATTGATTATCTCACGTATCCTGACAAGAATCTTTCATAGTAGATATTACTGTCCCCATTTTATAAATGCAGAAAGGTTAGATCACGTTCTCATGGATACACTCTGAGATACTAACTTACTTCTATTTTCTGGCTCCAAAATCTAGCCTTGTTCTAAAATACTTCATTTCCTAGTCTTTATTGATCACAGCTAGAAAGAACTGCTGATCTGTAATCCTAGTATAGATATGACAACCGATATTTTCTAATATAAAACATTTCCAGAATGTTCTTATTTTAGAGACATACCTAACTTCTGCTAGACTTTTTGAAATAGTGATAGTAGCTTAGAGATATTCAATTATTACCTTTTTCTTCCAATTATAACCCTAGAGATCTAGGAACTGAAAATTGTGAACCATCCTATATGCCTCCCCAGGATTAACTTTTACCAAGGCTTAAACCAGTTTTCAACTCAATGGCTTTATTTGCCAAAGCAAACTACCAGCCACCACATACATATATGCTTTGTAAATGCAATTAATTCATTAAGTCCTCACAAATATCCTATTTGGTCAGTACTATTTCCCCTGTTTAAATGAATTTCCCAGGTCACACAGCTAGTAAATTTTACACCAAAACACTTTCAACTCTCTCCTTGTTCATTTATTTCTCCCACTTAGACTGTTTTCCTGATAACAATAAACCACTAAATTTTTTCTGAGAACTTGCTATAGGGAGCAATTTATAGGCATTATCTTATCTAATGCTCACTACAGTTCCATCTGTCAAGTATCATTATCTCCATTTGTCAAATGAGAAGACTGAGGAAACGGAGAGAGGTTAAATAGATGTATTGCACAGGGTACAAATTATTGAACGGGGGTTGGTTTCAGGTCCGAATCCACCAGCCATTATGGTAAATACCACCATACTGTCTTTTTTTTTTTTTTTTTTTTAATACTTTAAGTTCTAGGGTACATATGCATAACGTGCAGGTTTGTTACATATGTATACCTGTGCCATGTTGGTGTGCTGCACCCATCAACTCGTCAGCACCCATTAATTCATCATTTATATCAGGTATAACTCCCCAGTGCAATCCCTCCCCCCTCCCCCCTCCCCATGATAGGCCCCAGTGTGTGATGTTCCCCTTCCCGAGTCCAAGTGAACTCATTGTTCAGTTCCCACCTATGAGTGAGAAAATGCGGTGTTTGGTTTTCTCTTCTTGTGATAGTTTGCTAAGAATGATGGTTTCCAGCTGCATCCATGTCCCTACAAAGGACACAAACTTATCCTTTTTTATGGCTGCATAGTATTCCATGGTGTATATGGGCCACATTTTCTTAATCCAGTCTGTCACTGATGGACATTTGGGTAGATTCCAAGTCTTTGCTATTGTGAATAGTGCCGCAATAAACATACGTGTGCATGTGTCTTTGTAGTAGAATAATTTATAATCCTTTGGGTATATACCCAGTAGTGGGATGGCTGGGTCATATGGTACATCTAGTTCTAGATCCTTGAGGAATCGCCATACTGTTTTCCATAATGGTTGAACTAGTTTACAATCCCACCAACAGTGTAAAAGTGTTCCTATTTCTCCACATCCTCTCCAACACCTGTTGTTTCCTGATTTTTTAATGATTGCCATTCTAACTGGTGTGAGATGGTATCTCATTGTGGTTTTGATTTGCATTTCTCTGATGGTGAGTGATGATGAGCATTTTCGCATGTGTCTGTTGGCTGTATGAATGTCTTCTTTTGAGAAATGTCTGTTCATATCCTTTGCCCACTTTTTGATGGGGTTGTTTGTTTTTTTCTTGTATATTTGTTTGAGTTCTTTGTAGATTCTGGAAATGAGCCCTTTGTCAGATAAGTAGATTGCAAAAATTTTCTCCCATTCTGTAGGTTGCCTGTTCACTCTGATGGTAGTTTCTTTTGCTGCGCAGAAGCTCTTTAGTTTAATTAGATCCCATTTGTTAATTTTGGTTTTTGCTGCCGTTGCTTTTGGTGTTTTAGACATGAAGTCCTTGCCATTGCCTATGTCCTGAATGGTACTACCTAGATTTTCTTCTAGGGTTTTTATGGTAATAGGTCTAACACCTCTATGCAAATCAACTAGAAAATCTAGAAGAAATGGATAATTTCCTGGACACTTACACTCTCCCAAGACTAAACCAGGAAGAAGTTGAATCCCTGAATAGATCAAAAGCAGGCTCTGAAATTGAGACAACAATTAATAGCCTACCCACCAAAAAAAAAAGCCCAGGACCAGATGGATTCACAGCTGAATTCTACCAGAGGTACAAGGAGGAGCTGGTACCATTCCTTCTGAAACTATTCCAATCAATAGAAAAAGAGGGAATCCTCCCTAACTCATTTTATGAGGCCAACATCATCCTGATACCAAAGCCTGGCAGAGACACAACAAAAAAAGAGAATTTTAGACCAATCTCCCTGATGAACATCGATGCAAAAATCCTCAATAAAATACTGGCAAACCGGATTCAGCAGCACATCAAAAAGCTTATCCACCATGATCAAGTGGGCTTCATCCCTGGGATGCAAGGCTGGTTCAACATTCGCAAATCAATCAACGTAATCCAGCATATCAACAGAACCAAAGACAAGAACCACATGATTATCTAAATAGATGCAGAAAAGGCTTTTGACAAAATTCAACAGCCCTTCATGCTAAAAACGCTCAATAAATTCGGTATTGATGGAACATACCTCAAAATAATAAGAGCTATTTATGACAAACCCACAGCTAATATCATACTGAATGGGCAAAAACTGGAAAAATTCCCTTTGAAAACTGGCACAAGTCAGGGATGCCCTCTCTCACCACTCCTATTCATCATACTGTCTTAACAAAGAAAAGCCCAAATCCAAATTTAAAAATGGAGTGTAACAGAAATAGTGTGGTTTTGGTGTTAGCATACATTTTTAATGGAAGTAGTATATCTCCCATTGGGCAAAAATAGTTGTTGGGTTTTTTGTGTTTTTTTTTGTTTTTTTTTTTTTTTTGAGTCTATAAATAAATCTTAGACATCAGAATTGTTTGTGCCTTCCAACAGGCCCCAAATACATAAACAATACAGGAGAACTCCCAAATACAGGAGAACTGTAGTATGAAAATGTCATGGCAGGAGTGGAGAGGTAAATAGAAAAAACAATGCCTAAAACAACTACTGGAAGAAAAGTGATCATTTAAAAAAAGCCAAGGGCCTTGCACTCAAATCTCTAGGCAGAAGATTTTGTTGGTTGACTATGGAAATGTGCTCCAGGTAGGTTATATATCTTAATTTCTGAACAGAAAAATACATAGAAGAAGGGGTGAATTGCATGCCCCTGGGCTAGTTTAACAATATGTTAGTTGTTTCAGTCAGATTTTCAGCAAGAAGAGAGTTCAAGGTTAAATGTGGTAAGATACCTAGATCCAGATAGTGTGATTTCCTTTTAAGACAGAAAAGGTATTTGAATGTCCAGATGAAAGTACTAACACATTCAATAAGCAGTTATAAAAGTTCTACTATGGGCCAGGTGCGGTGGCTCACGCCTGTAATCCCAGCACTTTGGGAGGCCGAGGCGGGCGGATCACGAGGTCAAGAACATCCTGGCTAACACGGTGAAACCCCATCTCTACTAAAAATAACAAAAATTAGCCGGGCGTGATGGCGGGCGCCTGTAGTCCTAGTTACTCCAGAGGCTGAGGCAGGAGAATGGAGTAAGTAAACCCGGGAGGCAGAGCTTGCAGTGAGTGGAGATGGCGCCACTGCACTCCAATCTGGGAGACAGAGTAAGATTTCGTCTCAAAAAAAAAATAGACATCTGAATTCATAGCAAAATATGTTTATAAAACAAGTTTCATATATCACTGAAAAAAAAGTCTCCAAGGATCTTTTGCCTATAGAAATATTTTTCTTGTTCTTCATTGTTCCCTAGATTTTACAGTATAGTTGTTTTATAGTACAATTGTTTCTCTGTATTAGTGTGCAACTGAGTTCTGGACCTCCCATGAGGTCTTGGACCTCCAAGATGTTCCATGTTCTTGATATAAAATGGCAGAGTATTTGCATATTACCTGTGTACATCTTCCCCTATACTGTAAATCAACTCTAGGTGCCTAAAACACTTAACATGATATAATCATACATGTTCAGTACAGAGGAAACCTTTTTCTAAATATTTTTGATCCATGGTTCATTAAATCCACAGATTTGGAATCCATGGATACAAAGGGCCTACTCTATGTAGAAATTGTTTTCAAGATCATCTTACTTATAAGAAAAATTCTAGTAGAACATGAACATATGGAGATAGCATGCTTTAAACCTTATAAAATGATTTTACATTGCACTTAGCCTTTTATTCTGCTTTTCGGAGTTAATGGTTAAGTAATGTATTAGTTTTTTTTTCCTCTTGCACATGTGGAATAGGAGGCGAGTTTGATAAAGCAACTGTACGAGGCAACAGTTGAAGACACTATGTCATAAATGCCCAATGTATAATAGGTAGACCTCTTAATCAGAGTCCTAAATACTCTGCAGAAATCACAAAGTAGTTTAGGCTCTTGCCTTTATAACTCCAGATATCATCTACTACCATAGTTTTCACTGCTACCTATACCTCTTCACAATGCCAGAACATTCATACCGAAGGCTCCTCAAATTTAATGTGTCCGGGTGGACATATTATCTTTTTCCTTATTTTCCTTCTGGTCCTCTTAGTTTCTATACGGTTCAGCCTTGCCGGAAGCTCTGAAAATCAACAAGCTCTCTATGTATTCTCTTTTCTTTCAACTGTCACTACTTTAGTGCAGAATTTTCTTGTTCTTTATTTGGACTAATATTTAGATACTTCAACTACTCCCCTCCCTATTCTCTCTTTTTTATAACAATTATTCTACCATTGATGTAAGTGTATTTTGCTAAAATTTAAATCTGTGCACAATCTACCCTGGTTTCTAATCACCCAGTGACTTCCTATCATCTGCAATTTAATTTCCAAATAATTCCTAGTCATAGTTCCATGATAAACAAAAGCAAACTGTTGGGAACAGGCTCCCCAAAATCTGGCCATAAACTGGCCCCAAAACTGGCCATAAACAAAATCTCTGCAGCACTGTGACATGTTCATGATGGCCATAACACCCATGCTGGAACGTTGTGGTTTTACCGGAATGAGGGCAAGAAACACCCCACCCAGGGCAGAAAACTGCTTAAAGGCATTCTTAAACCACAAACAATAGCATGAGCAATCTGTGCCTTAAGGACATGCTCCTGCTGCAGATAACTAGCCAAACCCATCCCTTTATTTTGGCCCATCCCTTTGTTTCGGCCCATCCCTTTGTTTCCCATAAGGGATACTTTTTGTTAATCTAATATCTACAGAAACAATGCTAATGACTGGCTTGCTGTTAATAAATACGTGGGTAAATCTCTGTCTGGGGCTCTCAGTTCTGAAGGCTGTGAGACCCCTGATTTCCCACTTCACACCTTCATATTTCTGTGTGTGTGTCTTTAATTCCTCTAGCACTGCTGGGTTAGGGTCTCCCCAACCAAGGTGGTCTCGGCTCAAACTGAAACTAAATTCCCACTGTTCAGTTAGCTTGGAAATGCTGTGTATTTAGCTTTCTTTAAACAATTAGTATGTCAAAATATTTGCAAAATGGAGCCATATGAAAACCTGCTTGACTCAGTTTGGCACAAGTGTCTTATAATTAATTCTATATACACATGTTCAGCCACTTCTCTTGTTACCCTACTCTTACATTTTTTACAACATACTATGTCTTACCACATATTTGTTGTTTGGTCTCTGTAAGAGCCTATGAAAAAAATATGTTACCCTTGAAATATCTCAAAGTATACCCTTGAAAGCAGGTACTATCCTTTCTGTATCTCTACATCCCCATTACCTACAATGTCTGGCAAACAGTAGATTCTCAGTGAACACGTGATGACAGAATGGGTGGAGGGATGGGTGATGGTAAACTGACACGCTGCAGTCATGCATTATTCTAGACAATGAGGCAGGAAAGCTCTACAGCAAGCTTATCCAACCTGTGGCATATGGCCCACGTGGCCCAGGACAGTTTTGAATGCAGCCCAACAAAAATTCATAAACTTTCTTGAAACATTATAAGATTTTTTTTTTTTTTTTTTGAGACTTTTTTAAGCTCATCAGCTCTCGTTAGTGTTCGTGTATTTTATGTGTGGCCCAAGTTAATTCTTACTCTTCCATTGTGGTCCAGAGAAGCCAAATGATTGGACACCCCTACTCTGTAGAGTAAAGTATGTTTAACAAAACAGTTTGTGTAGAGAGACAATGGCAAGTGTCTATGGCTTTTTGTTCTGTTTCCATTTCTTGCCTGAGGGGATATTTACCCTTCACATCTCAGGCTTCTCTGAAGGGACACATCAGCCATGAGGAGGTCATCAATGAGATACCCTTCTTTTGGAGAAACAGGAAGATTTCAACTCAGCTTTGGCTTTAGCCATTTTCTCCGGAGAGCTTGCCTGTTCCTTCTTTGTTGTGTTTTTATTTTTTTAATGCAGGGAAGTGAACTCTCAGTTGAGAAGACTTCATATTTCACAATATTCTAACTGAATATTAACCACAAGGGACTGTTTTTGTTGTTGTTGTAGTTTAGTTTTTAATGTTTCTTTTCCTTCTGCTTTTTTTTCTTTTTTTTTTTTTTTTTTTTTGAGATGAAGCCTCGTTCTTGTCCCTCAGGCTAGAGTGCAATAGCGCGATCTTGGCTCACTACAACCCCCCCCTCCCAGATTCAAGTGATTCTCCTGCCTCAGCCTCCCAAGTAGCTGAGGTTACAGCCACCTGCCACCATGCCCAGCTAATTTTTGTATTTTTAGTAGAGACAGGTTTTCGCCATATTGGCCAGGCTGGTCTTGAACTCCTGCCCTCAGGTGATCCACCTGCCTCAGCCTCTCAAAGTGCTGGGATTACAGGCATAACCCACCCCACCCAGCCCACAGTTTTCAACTTTTCATATAACTTTTTGGGTTTTTAAAATTTGTTTATAGCTTGTGGGCTCAAAAATGTCAAAGATGACTACTGGTCAGTGAAAATCTGCAGAACAGTTAATTGAATTAGGACTCCACAGTCTGTGCAAGGGTATTTAAAATTATTCTTTGTAACCCACATTTGAGAACTCAGTCTCATGTTAATTAATACATTAGGGCCCATAGTCTTACACAAATCAATTGCCTTATTTGTCTGCTTTATAATATTCACTTTTTAAAATGTTGGGAAATAGAGTATACATTTGATGCTATAGAAAATAAAACTGTTTTACTGCTAGTATATTCATGATAGCATTGTGTAAAGCTTCAGTGAGACTGCATGAAGAATATTGAATATCATCTCTAAATAAGGAAACAAAGATTCTGTTCAGCAGGAAATAGGACATTAGGGAAGTTACAAACACATTTTAATTGAAAGAAACATAAGCCGACAAAGACTAAAATACCAGAAAAGCTGAATTGGGTAAGGGCTATTATATGTATTTGCTAAGCATTGATGTTAAAGGAGGAGGGGAAAGATATTTACACTGATTCAGTAAGTATAAAAAGTAAAATATGATGGGGTTATTAAGTGGAGACTTTCCACTAGGTGATTAGTAGTGACCTAACCTGTCCATAAAGATTAGTGTTTAGAATATTCCTTGAGAACTGCAGTGAGAGATGTCGCTAAGATTTTTGGCTTTTTTGTTTTAAGTCATTTAATATTTGGCTCAATAGTTTTTGCTTTCTTTTTTTTAACATTCAGTGATTCTTTTGTTTCTCTTGTATCCAAAATTACAAATTTAGAATTGAAAGGGACAGTAATAATAATAATGACATGTATACTGCAAAACTTATTTAGGTTTACAGAATGTTTACAGTTTGTAAAACAATTGCATTTGTGTTACCTGTCTCATGGACACCAAAACACTACAGAGCAGGTGACATTACCACCATTTCAGTCAAGATGATCCCAGAGGTAGTGAATTTATGACTACACAACTCAACAACTCAGTGTGGGAATTTTTTTTTTTTTTTTTTTTTTTTTGGATTCTTGCTCTGTGCAGTGGCCAGATCTCAGCTCACCGCAAGCTCCACCTCCCAGCTTTATGCCATTCTCCTGCCTCAGCCTCCTGAGTAGCTGGGACTACAGGCGCCCGCCACCTCGCCTGGCTAGTTTTTTGTATTTTTTAGTGGAGACGGGATTTCACTGTGGGGAATTATTTTTTTAAATAACACCTACTGCCACCATATTATACTGCCTGCTATCTTACACAAATTGCCTAGATACCTTATAGATATTTCTATTCCTTATAAAAATCTTCTGTGGTAAGGATTACAAGTGTGACTTATTGATAATAAAACTAAAAGTCAAAGTGATTAAGTAGCTTTCACAAGGTCACACAATTAGTTTTAGAACAGTCTTGCCACCAGGTGATGTCCTATCTTTTAACTGTGATGTCTCCATTTTTTACCCTAAGAAACTGTCATCCAGATCCTACTTACATACTTCCAGGATTAGACAACTTTTTGTGTGCTTAACATCATTTATTATCAAATATACTGTGAAACCAGTTATTCAATAAGAATTAAAATAACGGCTCATTGTAAGATTGAATTAATATAGTCTCAATGACTTCCTCTTCCACAGACAACCTTTAATTCTGTAAGGAGATTTCAAGTATTCCAATATTAAATACAGCAATTAAGAAAATAATTGTTTTTGTTTGCACTGTGGATTTGAACCAGGCCGTGATGCGTCATGGTCCTCGCCCATTGGCTCTTTAGTTATAGACATGTGATTTCAATGTCACTCACAATCTGAAAACTCTGGCAAGATCAACACTGCAGGTTGCTCTCATACTTGGTCTACTTCTATGCGATTTATCAAAAGCCCATCAGGCCCTCAAATTTGTAAGGAATTTTAATAGGTCATTTCATCAGACATTTTATTGATACTTAAGAACCCTCTAGAAATGCCTTACAAGTAAATGTAAGCATGACAAAAACCACAATTACTTTCGCACCAACCTAATACCTATAGTACAGAATGTAATGTACTCACAGGGATGGGAAACTCAATGCTGCCTATCTTCTGTTAAATTGAGAAAAGAGGAAATAATCACATTTCATAATTACCCAAAACATATGGTTTTAATTTTCTTACTTTATTGGTGAGAGAGTCCAAACAAATTGATGCAAGTAGCACATCCCCAGTAGGTTTGTGCAAGTCTTTGAAACTAGATCTAACTGCCTTTTATATTACATTATCTAACAAGAGGAAAACATAAGCAAATCATTTGCTGATTACTTCTGTAACACAGACTGAATGAAGTGAGGCTTTTGTTTTTTAAGTTCTTGTGTGTGTGTGTTTTTAATCTATGTACTGGTGAGCTGACATGAATCATTAACCGAATAATACCTGAATATCGGCAGAAAACTAAGAATGTTTGACTGATAAAATCAACATATAATGGATGGGTTTATAAATATGAAGAGGCTCCTCAAAGAGAATGAATAGTTCCCAAGCCAGAACAAGACTTGACTCATTGGTATCAGCTGAGCTAAAGAAGAAACCTATGTTAAGAGAAAACAGGTTGTCAGCAATGGCAGCTGAGGAAAATGCAGAGAGAGGAAAACCAGTGTTGGCAATGCATGTCTGGACAGTGCCTAAGGAAAGAAAAATTGAATTTGGGTTATGTGAGCATTGTCTTAGTGTCCCTCTGCAGTCCGATCCTCTCATATTACACATACCCCTTCCGAGGAAGAGGCCTGCTACTAGAAGTGGTCACGTCTGAGAACATTGAATTGATCAAATTTTCTAGGAGATAGAGCCTTAACAGACTTAGTTTAGGAACAAGTCCTTATCAGGGTTCTTCTACTCTTTCTTGAAATAATTTATTTGCACAAACTTAGTAAGACATTCCTGGGTCAGGGGCTGCTAATTCTACATGAAGGAGCTCCAAAGTCCAGATATTTCTAGGCTTTAGGGAAAACTATCTCCTTCACCATGAATGGAATGTTCAGAGGGGGCCATAATTTGAAACTGAAATAAAACAATCCAAGATTTGGCAAGGGCTTAATTAAAAGAGTCAGTCTGCTATGATGCTAGTGTTATATAAAACTAAATTTGGTCTGAGGATGTCTCCATACTCGAGTCCTGACATAACAAACTGCAACCTAACTTAGTGCATAAACTGAAAGCCTAAATTAGAAGTATACTTTTATAACAAACAACTGAGGGTCAGCCAACCACAGCAGTGGTTGAGCTTCAGTCAATTGCAGATGGCCAACTGTTCAAACTATGTTCCAATAAGGCAAAGGCTGAAATATAATCAATCGAGCTGTCTCTGTACCTCACTTTCATTTTTTGTACTTCATTTCCATTTTCTATCCATAATATTGTCTGACTACATTGCAGACCAGAGTTCTTCGAACCTGTTTAGGTTCTGAGGGCTTTCTGGTGTGTGAATTGTTCCTTGTTCAATTAAATTTTATCAAATTTAACTTGCTTAAGGTTTTCTTCTGTTAATACTAGGATGCAGACAGCCTCTAATGTATTTATATTAGTCAGAGTAGGCTAGATTATGGTGATAAATAGATCTAATTAAATGTGGCCAG
>NC_045442.1:94521361-94532204 GCF_002776525.5 Piliocolobus tephrosceles
CGAGACAGAAAGTTAACAAGGATATCCAGGAATTGAACTCATCTCTGCACCAAGCGGACCTAATAGACATCTATAGAACTCTCCACCCCAAGTCAACAGAATATACATTCTTCTCAGCACCACATCACACTTATTCCAAAATTGACCACATAATTGGAAGTAAAGCACTCCTCAGCAAATGTAAAAGAACAGAAATTATAACAAACTGTCTCTCTGACCACAGTGCAATCAAACTAGAACTCAGGACTAAGAAATTCAATCAAAACCGCTCAACTACATGGAAACTGAACAACCTGCTCCTGAATGACTACTGGGTACATAACGAAATGAAAGCAGAAATAAAGATGTTCTTTGAATCCAATGAGAACAAAGATACAACATACCAGAATCTCTGGGACACATTTAAAGCAGTATGTAGAGGGAAATTTATAGCACTAAGTGCCCACAAGAGAAAGCAGGAAAGATCTAAAATTGACACTCTAACATCACAATTAAAAGAACTAGAGAGGCAAGAGCAAACGCATTCAAAAGCTAGCAGAAGGCAAGAAATAACTAAGATCAGAGCAGAACTGAAGGAGAGAGAGACACACACAGCCAGTCTTGAACTAAGACTATGACAGCTCTGGCATCCTCAATTCATAGTTCCCAAGGTTACCCTTGAGATCATCTCCTTTCCCAAGCTGAAAGGAGCAAAACTCATAAAGGAACATGTGAAAGGGTTTTATGTTCATCCCTATAAGTTGTATCATTTCTGATCATATTTCATCAGCTACAACTCAATTCTATTACCAATCTAACCACAAGGGACATTGGGAAATATAACCTGGCTGTGTTTCCGTGAAAAACAGGAGAAAGAACTTGCCAACACCATTTATTACCAACTGAGGCAAAATAAATTATACCTGTAGATCAGCTAATGTTACAGAAGGAATATATTAGGGGTCAAATAGCGTTTTGTAAGTTATCCCTAAAGCATTCCGTGTGTGTGTGTGTGTGTGTGAGTGTGTGTGTTTGTGTGTGAGTGTGTGTGTTTGTACTTCTTGTTGTTACATTTTTCATCTTTTTCCTCCTGTCCTTTCTTCTCTGGTAAGGCTTATTGGAAGAGATAGGCTTTGGAGTGAGATGATCTGGGGTTGCAGTCCAGCCAGCTCTTCTACATTTCAGCTACCTAACCTCATCAAGTTTTAGCTTCCTCATCAGTCAATTTAGGGCAAAAATATGTAGGCACTAGAAGGCTAGTCTGGCATGAGATATGATGTCAGAGAGATTCCGTGTTTTGGCCCCATCTGCTAATATTAGAACCATGTGGTCACTAGAAAAATAGGAAATGAAATAACTTTGATCTTGACTTAAAAAGGTCACTTAATATTATCATTATTTATTTTTTTACATTAACTTTATTAAGATATGCTTTATAGACAACAGCATTCAACAATTTTAAGTGTGCAATTTGATAAATTTTGACAAGTGTATATTGTAGTGTAGTGATAGTCATAATAGATAATATTAATATGTATTTCCAATACCCCAAACCTTCCCTCATGTTTCCCTTCAGTCAATATATTCCCATTCCACCCCTGGCCCTGATAACCATTGGTATCATTTCTGTCAATGCAGCTTTTCCTTTTGTAGAATTTCATATAAATGAAATCATAAAGTTTTTTATGTGTGGCCTCTTTCATTCAGCATGATGCTTTGACTTTTATCTGTTCCTTGTGTATATCAATAATTTCTTTTCAATGATGAATATTATTCTATTGTATAGATATACCAAATTTATTTATAAATTCTATGCCTCAGGTCATAGACATTTGTATTGTTTTTGACTTGGCTAATGTGAATACATCTCCCATGAAAATTTGAGTACAGGTCTCTGTGTGACATATATTTTCATTTCTCTTGATTAAATACCTAGGAACTGGACTTCAATGTCCATCTTGTTTTGTTTTAATGATTAATAATTTATATGTATTTGCTAACCTAGCTTATATCTCTATATTGGGGAGGAAAACATTTTGCATAAAAGAAAGTAAATTTTGTTTACATAGATAGGATATGCCCCTATTAAATATTTAATACCTTGACTGCTTTATATAGTAATCTCTCAAGCTTGACCAATGTGAATTTGACAGACAAATAGCAGTATAAGAGCTATAGTTAAGTGTCTTCTATGTATTAAGTTTCTTAAGTTTCTTCCATGTATTAAGCACTGAAGGTCTTAACAGTAGCAACAACAAGTATTTAAACCTCAACAACTCTGTCACTGAAAAATTTTACATCATTTTTAAAATGTAAAAACTTAGACAGAGATGAGTATACTTGCCCAAAGTAACTAATTAGAAAGGGGCACAGAATAAAGTGCAAGCCCTGGTCTACCTGACTTTCAATCCCAAATGTTTTCTATTGATCTATGCTTTTGAAGCTTCAAAGCTTCAGAAAACTTTCTGGCAATGGAGTTCTCATTCATGATTTTGTCTATAGGAAAAACCATCTGAGTGTCTTGCAGCTCCTCTTCTTTACTGGGCATCCTTCTGCCTATGGCAGATTATGCAGAGCAAATATTGCCCATTAATTTCTGCATTACATGAAGTCAGTTTGGACCTTGATGAGTTATTTCCATCAGACTCTCAATACAAAATTTATGCAAATAGATATACTTAATATTTTAAATAATGAACATTATAGCAATCCTAGATAATAGAGAAGTTTTCAAAAAATTAATCACCACCTAAAAAAGGCAAAATAATCTCTTACAGTTGACAAACTCTTTAGCAACGCAAACAAAGCCCTATAAATCCTCCTAACATTTTTCCCCTTCCCTTTAAGTGTACCATGTTAGGCTGACTCTAAATCATCTAACCTTAACATCATTCATGATCTAGACAATGATGAAAAGAGGATAATAGGAGCTTTATGTACTTTTAAACTGCCTTATCTTTATAAATAATATTGAAATTTCTCAGCTATTCTATCTATGCCTTGCATGTAAGACAAGAATGGTGTTTTGCTCATAGAAAGTTCTCCAATAAGTACTTATTCTAGAGTACAAGGTCAATTTGTCACATCCTCTTCCATTAGTTTTGATTATACCATCCTAGTATTATGAAGCTATTTTCTATTAATAAGGACTGTGTTGCAGCAATGGGTGAAGGAGAGAGTATTTGCATATGTAATCTCAAATAGCATATCATGTGATTTAATAAAATAAAATAACTTCAACTATTTTCAATTTCATTATATCATTAAATTTATGATATTTATTTAGCAGGATGGGTGATCCAAGAAAGCAAGACATAGGTTCATTTGACTGATACTAGAGGCAATAGCTGGGGAATCTTATAATTGCTCCACTGACAAACCAATAGTATGTTTTTCCTTCTTCCTCTCTGTTCTTCCCTTTCTAGTAAAGCTTACTGGAAGAGATAAAGTCTTTGGAGTAGGATGATCTGGAATTGAAGGCAGGCTCTTTTGATTTATATCTACCTGAAGCCTTCAAGTTTTAGGTCTCTACTCGACAAAATAAAGATAATAATACCTACTTGTATGACTGTTGTGAGAATTAAGTGGCTGCTTATGCCACTCCCTAAGGTAGGAAGTATAGAAGGAGAACAAGTTTAGGTGGGGAATATAAACTTTATTCCTGTGATAAGCTCAGGTGCCTGTGGGACATTTGTAAAATATTTAAAAGGTGGTGAGTGAGTAGGATCAATTTGGACAGCCAGATCAGAAGTGTAGAGATTTGTGAGGCATCAGATGGAATGACTGTTGTTTGCCCACGGAGAGAATGTAGAGTCAGCAAGACTCTGGACACATAGGGTGGAGACCTTGGGCACATCAGTATATCAGGAGTGGGCAGCAGTGCCACAAAAGCAATGTAGAAGCTTCCAGAGAGGAAATGCATAACCATGTTCTCCTGCATCTTTGTGGACTGGAGTTGCAGCACTGTGCTATTTTTATGAGGCTTTTGTTCAGTTGATTAAAAAAATAGTATCCTTGAAAAGAGCATTAGAGAACACCATGGGAAACTTATAATTAATTGCCTAAACATTCAAGTTTTCTAAGTTGTTGACAACAGTTGGTTGAGCAGTCTTTTCTTCTACTCTCCAATTTAGACGGAAATGCTGCGAAGAATCTCTCACCAGCAGATATTTTCCTTGTAGCAGAGGCTGCTTTGGGGGTGAAAGTGAAACGAGAGCATATTGGGTTGGGCAATTGGGACAAAATATGAGTAAGAACCAGTCTCTGCCAATGGAAATTTTACGATCTGGTGCAAAATTGAGCCATACCAATTTTTTTTTTTTTTGTCTTAAATGACAAGCTTTATTTTGTTGTTGTTGTTGAGACGGAGTAGATTCTGTTGTGTATGTATGCTGCATTATCTTTATCTCCTCATCTGTTGATGGATACTTAGGTGGATTCCCTATCTTGGCTATTGTGAATAGTCTTTTTTTTTTTTTTTTTTTTTTTTTTTTATTATACTTTAAGTTCTAGGGTACATGTGCATAACGTGCAGGTTACATATGTATACATGTGCCATGTTGGTGTGCTGCACCCATCAACTCGTCAGCACCCATCAATTCATCATTTATATCAGGTATAACTCCCCAATGCAATCCCTCCCCTCTCCCCCCTCCCCATGATAGGCCCCAGTGTGTGATGTTCCCCTTCCCGAGTCCAAGTGAGCTCATACCAATTTAAGAAGACAAATATAAAACAGAATGCCTAACACCACACCTGGCCCCAATTTAAAAATATTTTCTTTAACTGAAAGAGAGTTCTCCATTGTGTACCTTCTCTCTGTCTCAGGCAATATTAGATTTGTATCTGTATTACGGAAAAGGTATTATTACCTCCATTTTTAAAAAGGACAAATTAAGTCTAAGAGACTTCAATTTGCCTAGGATTATGAAGTCAACAAAAGGTAAAGATAAAATATTAACTGGTTATATTGGACTGCAAATCCCAGTTCATTGCACAAAACTATTTAGAAATGCAGAAAACCAACTGTAGAATTTTAAATGAGAATACACTCTTTACCTGTTAAATTCGAGAGAGGAAGAGAGGACAGGGAGAAAGAAGGGAAGATGGTGAGGAGGAAAGAAAAAAAAGACAGGAAAAGGTAAAAAGAAAGAGAATGCAAAGAAGTAGAAAGTGTGAGGAAAGGAAGATAAAAGAACTAAGAGATAGGTGATAATGTTTTCCTGAGCTAAAGATAAACTCCCTTCCAGCCAATAATATTTATAAATTTCTTCCCCAGCGTTCAGAAGGTGAAAGAAGATCATTACTCAGCAGGACCTCTTCAAAGGTGACTAAAAACTATAGAGTTAATAATGTTAAAAAGATCTTTCCCAAAAATCAAGAAAGGAGGAGAAATAAAATAAAGCTCAAAAGGAAAATAGAGCCAAAGATAAAAATCAGATCATGCTATTACTAATTCAAAGCCTTGAAACAAGAGCAGAATAATATTTATAGACCTGTAGCCTGTGAAATGAAGGGATCTGTTTCTCTGGCATGCATATATAAAATATAAATGTATGTGTATGTGGACTTCATAATTTGCCTATCTTACTTTTATTTGAGGATCTACGAAATGTGATAGAGAAATGTAAAACTTGAAGTTAGAAACCTTTGAATATGGCTCTCACATTTTACCCAATTATTTGGGAAAATAATTTATATCAACCTCAGGGTCTTCAATTGTAAAATTGAAACAATTAATATACCAGCTATACATATGAAACTCGTTACGACCACGTATCTTGAATCAAATGAATTGAGGTAGTAGTGGCATAATGATTAAGATCATGGGGCTGTTTGGTAAGTGCCAGGTTTGAATTAATGACCTGCTGTTTAACACTAATCAAGCTGTTTTACTTCTGTAAGCATCATTCCCTTATCTATAGAATGCAGATAATAACAGTACCTAAGTCATTAGGAGGTTATGGGAATTGTTTGAGATCATGCATATCATTGCCTCATACAGTACCTGGTAAGCAGTAAGTTCTCAAAAAGTGCTATTTGATGATTGCAAGAATGATAGCAATGAATGACGACAAAGATAATTACCATAGTTGTGGTGGGGAGGATCTAATATCCTCTGGGAAGCCTTCTCTTACGTCATTCTTACCTCTGCAGGAGATACCAATGTCCACCTCTATGTTACTGTACAATTTTGAACATACTTTCATTACAGATCTTTGTTAAATAATGATACTGACAGGACAGAGGAAGTGACGATGCTGTAAGATTTATTAGGCACAGTATAGGTACATAGCATATTATCTATCAGCTTTTGTTAAAGTGCCTTATTCCTGAGCTGAGTCCTATCAATACAATCTTTAAAAAGGTACTCTGAATGAAAACTGGCCAGTCATATGTGGAAAGCTGAAACTGGATCCCTTCCTTATACGTTATACAAAAATTAATTCAAGATGGAGTAAAGACTGAAATGTTAGAGCTCAGACCATAAAAACCCTAGAAGATAACCTAGGCAATACCATTCAGGACATAGGCATGGGCAAGGGCTTCATGAAGAAAACACCAAAAGCAATGGCAACAAAAGCCGAAATAGACAAATGGGATCTAATTAGACTAAAGAGCTTCTGCACAGCAAAAGAAATTATATCAGAGTGAACAGGCAACCTACAGAATGGGAGAAAATTTTTGCAATCTATCCATCTGACAAAGGGCTAATATCCAGAATCTACAAAACACTTAAACAAATTTACAAGAAAAAAAAAAAAAAACACCCCATCAAAATGTGGGCAAAGGATATGAACAGACATTTCTCAAAAGAAGACATTTATGCAGCCAACAGACACATGAAAAAACGCTCATCATCAGTGGTCATCAGAGAAATGCAAATCAAAACCACGATGAGATACCATCTCACACCAGTTAGAATGGCGATGATTAAAAAGTCAGGAAACAACAGATGCTGTGGAGGATGTGGAGAAATAGGAACACTTTTACACTGTTGTAAAAGTGTAAACTAGTTCAAGCATTGTGGAAGACAGTATGGCGATTCCTCAAGGATCTAGAACTAGAAATACCATTTGATCCAGCAATACCAAAGGATTATAAATCATGCTACTATAAAGACACATGCACACGTGTGTTTATTGCAGCACTATTCACAATAGCAAAGACTTGCAACAAACCCAAATGTCCATCAATGATAGACTGGATTAAGAAAATGTGGCACATATACACCATGGAATACGATGCAACCATAAAAAAAGAATGAGTTTCTGTCCTTTGCAGGGAAATAGATGTCACTGGAAACAATCCTTCTGAGCAAACTTTCACAAGGACAGAAAACCAAGCACTGCATGTTCTCACTCATAAGTGGGAATTGAACAATTAGAACACTTGGACACAGGACAGGGAGCATCACACCCCAGGGCCTTTCATGGGATGGGGAGCAGGGGGAGGGATAGCATTAGAAGAAATACCTAATGTAAATGACAAGTTAATGGGCGCAGCAAACCAATATGGCACATGTATACCTATGTAACAAATCTGCATGCTGTGCACATGTACCCTAAAACTTAAAGTATAATAAAAAAAAAACAAAAAAAAAGGAAAAAGAAAAAACGTACTCTGAATGGCTGCTTTCTTACACGGCCCCCTCCACCTTCAATCCAGCAATAGCAAGTCAAGTATTTTTCATTCTTCGAATCTCTCTGATTTTCTCTTCTGCTACCAGTTGATGACAATTCTGTGCTATTAAAGAGTAATGTGATTAGATTTGGCTGATTTACTGAAGTAATCTGCCCAACTGATAAACTGCCTAATCATTGATTAATAGCCCTACGAATTGATTAGTATGATTTTGACTGTATGTCTACTATAGCTCTTACAACATAATCCCATTGTCACTAAATTTCCTGCCCTTCTTTGCTGAAAATACATGAGCATTATGAAGTTCTGTTCCGTCATTGCCTTAGACATAGTAGACTCTCAAAGAATATCTGCCAGCCGGGCACAATGGCTCACGCTTGTAATCCCAGCACTTTGGGAGGCCAAGGCAGGCGGATCACGAAGTCAGGAGCTTGACACCATCCTGGCTAACACAGTGAAAACCTGTCTCTGCTAAAAATACAGAAAACATTAGCCGAGTGTGGTGGCGGGAGCCTGTAGTCCCAGCTACTCAGGAGGCTGAGGCAGTAGAACGGAATGGTGTGAACCCAGGAGAGGTTCGTAAAGTCTATACACAATGCTTTAAATTAGCAGAAGTTGCCTTAAGGGATAGAATGTCTCCAAAATTAGAATGGGAAGGTAGAATCTAAACATCTAATGAAGATGCGTCTAAAATTAGAGTAAAGCTTTTAAGATGATGATGATGACAGGGGTGATAAGGATAGCCATCATTTATTAAATACCTACTATGTGCTAGACTCTATAGTAGATGTTTTATATACATTATCTGCAAAGCTTTGAAAATATCTACAAAGATATTGTTTCCATTTCACTCCTCCAGAAACTAAAGTTCAAGTGTTTGAATTACTTTCTTGGAGTGAAACAATTAATAACTGGCAGAACAGGAATTAGAATTTAGATATTTTCTGACTCTACAGCCAGATGTAATAGACTACCATCGTACTCCATTGGAAGAAATGTCACGAAAGTATTCTGCCAAGAAACTACTAAAAGGAAACTTAAAAATCAAGTTAAAAATGGTGTTGCATCTTAAGCATTATTTGAAGGAGCTGTCATTGTTCTGACTGGCTGATGGAATTCTGGTCATTTTATAGTTTTAGCCCTGTGTAGATATGGATATGGTTAACCACATTATTCATCTTATAAGAAATAAACTTGGTTTTTGTGACTCAAATATTCATGAACTTATTTATCACTGGATATACTGACCATGTTTCTGCATCCTCAGGGTTGAATCTAGTCTCTGAAAAGCGTTGTCCTCTAAGGCCTGGACTACAGTGCACCCACTCATCAATCAGTACAGGTTAGACCACTTAGCCAACCTTCTGCTGTGACATTGCTGGTTTTTGTTGTTGTTAATAACATTTACCATCTTAAAACCAAATGGCTGTCAAATGAACATTTTAAACAGATTCCATGGCATTTGCTATGTAGGTAATATACTCAAAATAATCTAACCATAGAAAGTATTCATATCCTCTTTTAGTTTTCCCATTTTTTCTTTTACTTTCTTTTCCTCCCTACTTCCATAAAGGTAAAAGAAATGTTTCCTAGCTCACAAATATCATATGCATAAAGATTAAGTAGTTTCCTGGTGGCTCACACCTGTAATCCCAGCACTTTGAGAGGCCGAGGCAGGCGGATCACAAGGTCAGGAGATTGAGACCATCCTGGCTAACACGGTGAAACGCCGTCTCTACTAAAAATACAAAATATTAGCCGGGCGTGGTGACAAGTGCCTGTAGTCCCAACTACTCTGGAGGCTGAAGCAGGAGAATGGCATTAACTGAGGAGGTGGAGCTTGCAGTGAGCCCAGATCATGCCTCTACACTCCAGCCTGGGAGACACAGCAAGACTCCGTCTCAAAAAAAAAAAAAAAATAAGATTAAGTAGTTTCTATAAATCATTTCTACATGCCAGTATTTCATGGACTCATATGGAAAAAATATAGCCACTTCTCCAGAAGGTGACTCCACTCCCAAATGCCAATGCCATCTACCTCCTGACAAGCTCTACCAAGTAGCTGCTACCAGAGAGAGACTAGCCTCTGGATGTCTAAACTGGCTGCCAGTTTGTTTTTCATTGAAATTAAGTGCCACTATATTATGAGGATGAATCTGTCAAGACCCATATGCAAACACGTGATTAATTATCAAGTGGCAGGTGGCACCTGGTTGGCTATAGGGGCCAAGAGACTCAAGGTGTCACACACAGCGCAGCTAATATGATTGCTTTGAAGGAGCTCAAAAAGAAGTGGATCAAAAGCAGCAGAATGAGTCAACCAGCCAGGGCCTTAGTCTGGTAGAGTTTTATATTATCCTCTGTGCTCTCATCTTGTCTATTAGTTTAACGAAAGCAAATAAAGTTAACTATTTAATAAAACAATTTTCTTTTTAATGCAATTCATTGCTAATCAAATTAAATGATGAATGTGAAAGCAGTTTGAAAGCATAATGCAGAATTCACACTGATTTGTAAGCCTTGGATTAGGCTTTTCTCTGGAATTGGGACAGGTGCCCCTTGACAATCTTCATCTATAGGCTCTTCTTTGATGATACTCCTGGAATCTCGACAAAACAGTTTCAAAAGAGTTAATATTTAGTTACCATGGATTTATATCCAAAATCTCATACATCTCTGTGGTGAAGAAAAGTCAGAGTTCTGGCAGAAACTGAATCTGTCCCGGGCAAAGTCAATTACTAGCGCTATAATCTTTGACAAGGCACTTCCTTCTCTGAACCCTGGATTCCTCATCTATGTAATAGGTACAAATGTCTATCTCACATAGTTGCAGAAGAAATCACAGTCAAGCCTAGGATTTCAGAATTGCTCAGTCTATGTTAGTTCTGATCCCATCTTCCCAAACTCTACACTATTACACCAATGTTCTAGGCCATTTGATAACCAGGAAAATGGGAAAGGCAGCACTAGTCAAGGTCATAGCTGTAAAAATGCAGACACCCCCAGTTTCAACTTTTTAGAAATAGTGTCTACAAAATGTATGTGTTCAATTCTTAGCTCATTTATCCCTTTCATAAAGATAATGTCTATCATGTAAATGATCAAGATAAATATAATTTATCACTATAAATCCTACTAAAACACAGTTGCTTTATCATTCATATATCTTATTTAGGAGCTTTCCTCTTTCTTTTTTTTTTTTTTTTTTTTTTTTTTTTTT
>NC_045442.1:94532304-94575075 GCF_002776525.5 Piliocolobus tephrosceles
GCGATCCACCTCTTTCTGAATACAGTCACGTGTTGCACAATGATGGGCTATAGTCTGAGCAAGGTGTCATTAGGCAGTTTCATCATTGTTGCAAACCTCATAGAGTGTACGTACACAAACTTGATAGTGTAGCCTACTACACAAATAGGTTATATGGTCTGGCCTATTGCTCCTAGGCTACAAACATGTACAGCATGCTACTGTATTTAATACTGTAGGCAACTGTAACACAATAGTAAGGATTGGTGAATCTAAACATAGAAAAGGTACAGTAAAAATACAGTGTTATAATACTATGGTACTACCATCATATATGTGGCTTACAGTTGACCAAAACGTTGTTATACAGTATATGACTATACAGTTTAAGAAAGATATAGAAAGACAATCAGTGAGCTTTCTTCCCTCATCTTTTTGGAGAAGGATGAGTTTGATTGCAATGTTTCTATTTATCTATGAAAATTTATGGATAAGATCTTCAACCCATATAGAAATATCAATATTTTCATATTAAGTCAGAAACAGTCTAAATGACATATATTTTCATTGATCTTTAATAAAAAGACAAGGTAATGGTAAATTCTTTTCAAGAATACTTACATATTTCCCTAGAATGTGAGCTCCTTGAAAGCACAATCTATAGCATAAAGTCACTTCGTGGCATAAATTGCACATTAATTACCGTGACAAGGAGCTAATTAACAAGTTAATGTTTAAATTAGATTACAAATTTACTAGCTCTTTCTTTAAAAAAAAATTAGCTTTTTCCTTTTTCAAAAATAAGTCTGCATTTTGGTATAAGAATAATACAATAGGCCGGGCGCAGGGGCTCACGTCTGTAATCCTAGCACTTTGGGAGGCCAAGGCAGGCGGATCACGAGGTCAGGAGACCGAGACCATCCTGGCTAACACAGTGAAACCCCATCTCTACTAAAAATACAAAATATTAGCCAGGCGTGGTGGTGAGTGCCTGTAGTCACAGCTACTCGGGAAGCTGAGGCAGGAGAATGGCATGAACCCGGGAGGCAGAGCTTGCAGTGAGCCACGATGTTGCCACTGCACTCCAGCCTGGGTGACAGAGCCAGACTCCATCTCAAAAAATTAAAAAAAAAAAATTAAAACTAAAAAAACAATAAAAAAAAAAGGATAATACAACAAGGACTAGATGGAGATGACACTGAAGTTCAAATCCATTTAAATAGATACAGAGATAACATATATGATAGATACATAAAACAAAAGGGAAGACTTTTGCTTACAGTAGAAACCTGAGTGCCAACTAATGTATATAGATAAAGTACTAGTGTTTCAAAATCACCATTTTACACCCATCATTGGGAAAAAAAAAACACAACTGTATCAGGCAAGAATCATCAAAGGATCAAAGGATGCTAAATCTAGGTGAAAATTATCATGATAAACAGGGTACTTTTATAATCCGAAGTAATGTCCTCACCACCTATTTATTAGTTCCAAAGGAAGAAAACAGCAATCATACAATGGGAGAAACTGGAAAATACCTTGAATAAGTAATCAAATTTAACATGACTAATGAGAAGTTAGACATTATATGCCTCTAGATGTGATACCCTGTGAAGGACAAAACATCACATAACTTGCATCTAATCATGAGAAAACATTAGATAAATAACAAATAGGTAGCATTCTATTTAATAGAGGGGAGCGCCCTGCCATCTGTTAAAGAAAAGGGGAGGAACTGTATTCTTAAAAATGTAAATTTAAAAAAAAAAAAGAAAAATCAGTGGAATACTGCAGGTGAAAGAAAGGTAAGGAGGCATAGTAGCTAAATGTAATGCCCAACTCAATACTGAAAATGGTATTCATGGGGTAAAAACACTATCAAAGCTATTCTTAGACCATTTGAAAAAAGTTGAATGCAGAAAGTAAATTAAATAAAAATATTGTTATCATGATTACTTTTATAGAAGTTAATGACTGTATTGTCATTATTTAAGAGAATCTTCTTTTTCTTAGAAAACTATATTGATATCATTAGGTTTAAAGTTCCATAATTTGTATGATTTATCAATAAATGTCCAGAAGGTATACAGAAGTTACAAATCAAATGTATTAACATGTTGACAATAGCTTAGCCTGGGTAAAGGGTATTGAGTGCTTTTTGTGCTACTTTTTTTTACACCCTTTCTGTAAGTTTAAAATATTTGCAAACCAAAAGCAAACCATTTATTTAAAAAATCACTGAGCTATATATAAAAAACAAGTGACTTATGCATCACAGAATTTTATGGATGAACCTACTCTGTGGGGGATAAGTTAGGGGAAGGATAAAAAATGCCATTGTCCTCATTATTTTAAGACTTCATAAGCAGGTCGTATTTTTATCTCCCACAAATCTTGTCTCATATTTTCAGAACATGATTCTTGTTAGTTCTCTATCTGAATATGATTATTGTTAGTTCTCTATCTGTTCTTAGAGTTATAGGTTTGTCACATCAGCCTCATAACTCATGGTTTTTCTGTGACATCTGACCCCTAAAACACCTTTTGAAGCCAGGGTAATACAAGGCAGATGTTCTGCCGGCTCAAACCAGAACCTTCTAATACCTCAGACCACCAGGGTCTGGTGATATTAAGGAGGGAATCCAGGCCAACCTCAGAAGCTGATAGGAAAGATCTTGGAGTCTCAGTTAGATTGCTCTACCCTAAAAATTATAGACGTCTTATGTAAAACTGTATAATAAAATTTATGTCTGCAACTTAAATAACAATACAGTCTTTGGTTCTTTCTGGTGTATAGTAGGAGCAGATTGTCCAATAGGACAAGCGGAGGAGGATTTCTTTTTGGTTCTCTTTTTGCTCCTATTTTGAGAATACCAAAAAGAGTTATTCTAAATCACTCAAGCATGAAACAAATGACTGCACTAACATTATCAAATACCTTCAATTAAAAGAGTAACAAAACTTGTGGGATCCTCCTGGGGTACTAGTCTATTATAATAATCCCTCTATAGTTTACTGTTTAGCATTCAGACCCTCAGTCAGGTGATACAGATGAAACTGCTCAAGAAATTCGTCTCAAAATAATGTCAACCTTTTCTATATAATATAGAATGTCCAAGCTGGAAGCCACATAAAAGATGACCAGCTCCTAAATCTGCAGAGGTGGAGACTAGAATTTAGAGATTCACAGTGCAGCTAGAACAGATGGTTAATCTCCTTGTTCTAATTTGATAGCTCTGTCCTTCATGCCACTCAAACTGAATTTTCATACCTATGACAATTCTAATGCCATGAGGAAACACAGATACAAAAGAAGGAGACAGTACCTATTAACTTGTCTTCGGGTAATTGGGCTGAATATTATGAGAGATAAAGGCAGGTAAACCACGAGTTGCTTTTTCTCCTACATTATTATGCTGCCCAGGAAGGAGTTGGTGTTCAATATGTGCTTATTGAAGGAAGCATTAAGGTGAATACAGAGTTGTGATCCCACTAAACACCTACTATGCACCAATTGTGTGTTGCACACTGCATTAAGAGCTCCACAATCCATAAAACACAGCCCCTGATATATGGATATTTGTCCCTGCCCAAATCTCACGTTGAAATGTAATTTCCAGTATTGGAGGTGGGGCCTGGTGGGAGGTGACTGGATCATGATGGTAGATTTCTCATGAATAGTTTAACACCATGCCCTTGGTGCAGTCCTTGTGAAAGTGAGGAAGTTCTTCTGAGATCTGGTTGTGTAAGTGTGTGGCACCTTCCCGCGTTACCTCTCCTCTCTCTCTCTCTCTCGCTCTTGCTTTCACTATATGATGTGCCTGCTCCCCTGTTGCCTTCTGCCATGATTGTAATCTTCCTGAGGCTTCCCTTGAAGCTGAGCAGATGCCAGCACCATGTTTCCTATAAAGCCTGCAGAACTGTGAGCCAATTAAACCCCCTTTCTTTATAAATTATCGAGTCTCTGGTAGTTCTTTACAGAAATGCAAGAATGGCCTAATATAGTCCCACTAAAGGAGTTCACAGTTTAATTGAGAAAATACACAAGTAAACAGATACAATACTACATGATAAGTGCAATGGTGAAAAGGTGACCTGGAGATGCTACAAAACTTTGAAACTGAGAAACTGAAAAGAAACAGGCCTATATGTGTTGTAGTATAGCCAAAATAAGCAAGGCGTTGCAAAATGTATTATCAGTTAAGACTGGAAGCTTTGGATAACATTCTTATTTCTGACTATCGTGTGGCTGTTTTTTTTTTTTTTTTTTTTTTTCAGTTGAAACTACAGGGCTATAGCATACTCCTATACATGGGGATAAGGTCACCTCTGAAGAGAATGGCTATTCCTATTAATACTATCAGTCATTCCAGCAAATCTATCCTGCAGCAGAAAATGAACACTCAGAAGAAAGGTGTTACAGGCTAAATTATGTCCCCTTGTGTATGTGACTGTATACGAAGACAGGGCCTTTAAGAGGTAATTAAGGTAAAATTACATCATTGGGATGGGCCCTAATCCAATATAACTGGTGTCCCTTAAGATGAGGCCATTAGGACACAGAAGATGGAATGGGGGGTGAACAGGTGAGGACACAGTGAGGAAGTCATCTGGAAACCAAGATGAGAGGCCTCAAAAGAAACCGGTCCATTGATATCAGACTTCTAGCCTAGAGAATTGAGAGAAAGTACATTTCTGTTGTTTTGACCATCTAGTCTGTGGTATTGTATTATGATATCCCTAAGAAGCTGATAGAGAAGGCTCCAGATTAGAATGAAGAAAAATCACCTTCTCCTTCTGGAGCCAGGAGTTACTTTGACTTTCACTCTGAGCTCTTGAGATCTCTAAAGCATTTTCAGAAGAAGCTGGTAAACTAGGCCCAGCCACTGGAAGCAGGTCAGGGGTGAGGCAGAAAGTCCAAGTGGGGAAGGCAGGCCAAACTGTGTCCTGGCTCGGGTCTGAGTTGTAACTTACTTCCTACACTGTACTTTTCTGTTATGGTCAGACTTTGAAAATAAAATTATTAATATTATAACCTGACCTTTGGTTCTTTGGGGGTGGTTTACTTACTTTCACAGGAACAAGTAAAGAAGAAAAACTTCTGTGTACACTGGAGTTTCATTTTCATGAAGGAGGGTCATCAGGGAGCAGAGAGAAAGGGGAGCAAACCTGAGCGACTGATACTGAGCACACGTAAGGCCCAAGGTGAACCTCTCAGGCAGGAATACCTTAGAGGGAGAGGGGCCTAATTTCAAGCAAGCTAGAAGATCTCCTTGAAAGTAAATTAAATGTAATATTATTTTCTATGGCAGTTTAATAAATTCTGAAGGCATGAGGACATGAGAGACATATTTTGAGAGTTTATACAGAATTTGATTTGGGAAGATGAATATGGGTTGGATATTCAAACTGCTGGTGAAGGTGTCTGTGAGACATTTAGATGTTAAAATCTAAAATCGCTGATCTGGAGAAACAGTGTGGCTCACTCTGTCAGTCAGAGTGTTTTACATATAGAGGGCACCAGCCAAAATAGAACTAGAAAGAAACCGATACACACACACGTTAATGTGTATATTTTTAAATATATAAAGGAATATATACCATATGTAAATATATGGTAAACATATAGGTAAATAAGAATTAAAATAGAGATGTTTACACGTAAACTATGCGATGCTGTCTTATAGTTTGAGATGGTGTTTCTTCATGTAGGTGAGAGGCAACTTATGTATATATAACTAGAGATACTACACGTAATTACCTGTATGAACATGTATTTCTCCATATACATATAAAGCTAAATATTTATTTTAAAAAATCCTCAAATCTCGCATAATCACACATAACCCCACAATGTAAATGCATTCCATGTTCCCTGGAGGATCTCACATAAACACACACACATACAGATGTACTGCCAAGTTCCCTGGAAGACACTGTGCTTTTCTGCCACCTTGTGGCAGCACAGGGATCAAACAAGACCACAGGAGTCTTTCTGCCAGTTTTATAAGACGTTTTATAGTTGGCAAATAACTGGCCATTGGCCTTTAACCAGAGCAAGCCCAGCGGCCATTGCCCTCTAGTAGAAAAGCTGCCCACATCTCCAGAACCTCTCAATGAGGCTAGGCGTCCATATTTTGAGTATGTAAGGTGGATGCATCCAATGGTGTCCCACATCAGGTGGGTGAAGAAGAGGCTTTCCTGGGAGAAGAGAAAATGCTGGGTCTGAGCCTTCAGAATGTGCTGGGGGCAGTGCAGTTGTAGTGGGTTATGGTGGTACAGGGCCAGAGGGGCAGCAGGAGGACCGCGCCGGGTGCCCCTGAGAGTTTCTGGATGCAGACTGAGAAAGCCTGTTAGGGCAGAGTCTAGTGGGTCTAGAGCACCCCTCGTGGCAGCCTGAGGAACACCTGGATGAAAGGCAGAAAGGCAGCAGGAGAGCTATGTACCTGAAGCCTCACACCAGTGTGAGCAGCAGGAAAACGGGTCTGGCTTAACAAAACGCCTGGGCTGCAGTGTAGGTGGTTGACAAGGAAGAACCGTTCAGTGGTAGAGTATTCGGCACTGCCTTCCCAGCTGGATGAATAATGCCTGTCCCAAAATTAGGGCCCAGCTTGTGGTTGAGGCGGTTCATTGTGGTGGATTCAAGTGAACTTGCTCAAGTGGGAATGCTGCCGACAACCCTCAGGCCTTGGGCTGGAAACACTGTTAGCTTTTTGTCTGGCTTGTGCTTATCAAAACAAGGCTGGATAACGCATGGCTGCAAAGCCAAAAAAAATGCGTGATCTCTTCTGTTATTAGATGCTCAGGAAGACGGTGGCCAGATGGAACTCGAATGGAAGAACACCTAATTTGATCAGGTATCATAGGCTTTTGACGCTCCCATTCATGCCAACACAGCTGGTCAGCACTCTCTGTTGATCTCCACAAGTGTATGTGCAAGCTGGCCCAAACACCAAGGGAAATAATGTCTCTGATCTGACATCCAACGTGAAGCTGCATCTTCTCACATGACCACAGGATCAACACTCAGTAGAGTCTCAGTGTTTTAAAATCACTGATCTGCAGAAACAGTGCAGCCCAGCATGCTAGTCTGAAGTGTTTCACACATACAGGGCACCACCTAAGATATAACTAGAAAGAAATATATTCACACACATAAATGTGTTTACATTTAAAGGTATAAGGAAGTATGTAGCATGTAAACACGTGTATCAACATAGAAATATAGATGTGTAGACATAGATCTTTGCTGCACTCTCTGCCAGCCTATGTTGGTGTTTTTTCTTGCAGGTAATTAGAAAACATAAAATATACAGATTCTTACGAAGGAATAAATTTGAATATTTGGTCTAATTATATATATTTATACATAAATACATATATTTAAAATAAATTTATAAATATAAATATATAAAAAATAAACATTACCCAAAACTCAATGAAAAACCCACATGTACTACAAACAGATGCATTTGCAGGTATATTGGGGCCATTGGGCCCCAGGGCCCTTCTTATCACCTACTAGCAGCCTAGGGAACCCTAAAGTCACCAGGAGTCCTTTCCTGACAGGTCCATGTCACTGTTCATGGATAGGAAACACCTGGCCATTGCCCTTTAACAAGAGCCAGTCCCAAGGCCATCACCGTCCATTGGTAAAAATGGCCAGTTTCCCAGAACTTGTGCATCAGGTTAGCTGGGCTTCTTTGGAGCACTTCAGGTAGGGGCAATACAATTAGTTTGGTGAGTAGAGAAAAGGCTTTTCATGGAGAGAAAGAAGGGTCTGAGCCCTCAGGATGCACTGGGAGCAGAGAAAGGCAGGTTCAGTAAGATGGCACAGGATGGAGGGACAGGCAGGCCAGAGTGAAACTGCACTGAGTGCCCTTGAGAGCATCTGGGGACCAAGAGCAGCAGCATGACTTCCCCCAACCACTGAAGGAAGCAATGGCCTTGACGCCCAAAGTCAAAAGCACTGCTGCATCTTCCCACTGGGCCTAATCATCAACACTGACTAGGGTCTCAGCTTTGGAAATCACTGATCTGGAGGAACAGGGAGGCCCAGCCTGTTGGTCTGGAGTGTTTCACACATTCAGGGTCTCAGCTAAGACACAGCGAGAAATAGATATATCCACATACAGAAACATGTGTTTGTTAAAGATATAAGGGCATATTTAACATATGTGAATATATGTATCAGTATATAAATAAATTAAGATATATATATATATATTTATTTATTTATTTATACAGGAAACTGGGTAGGGCTTTCTGCTTGTCCATGGTGCTGTTTCTCCATCTCCACTCAGGCAAGAAGAAAATCTATCTGTCTATCTATCCACATACACATAAATATATACATATTCATATAAATAAGTGAATGCAAAAATTCTGTATAATCTGTATATATAGAAAAATATGTATGAACAAATATATGAATATAGCTATATATGTATAAGTCTCTACATACAAAATAAAGAAAACCCAAACAAGTTACCCCGAATCCACACAGACGCACGTGCATTTATACGAGAAGCCATTGGGCCCCCTTACCACAGACTGGCAGTAGAGTGAAACAAAAGGCCCAAAGGCTCCTTTCCTGCCAGTTCCGTGTGAGCCTCCACAAATGACAAACCCCTGAACATGGCCCTTTGATCAGATCCCTCCCAAAGGCCATCATCTTCTAGTGGGAAAGCTGCCCACTTATCCAGAAGCTGTCAGTCAGGACAGGGGCTCCTCTTTTGATAGTTGAGGTGAGGACATAGAGAGGCATCCCGGTTTGGGTGGGTGGAGAAGAGGCTTTCCAGGAGGATGAAAACAGACTAGGTCTGAACACACAGGAAGCACTGGGCACAGCATGAGTCTGGGTGGTGTAAGGGGGCTGCAGGTCCGAGGGTCAGCAAGGCCAGAATAGGATGGTTCTGAGTGCTCCTGAGAGCATTTGGGGACCAGGAAAGTAGCCCCCCATTTATTCTGAAGACTGCACAGACCTGTGTGAACCCATTATGGCAGGCTCCAGGTGCATCTTGAGAAGTCAGGGCAGACTCAGAGAACACTTGAATTAAAGACGCTTGGGAGGGAGGTTGAGATGGGCAGATCACTTGAGGTCAGGAATTTGAGACCAGCCTGGCCAGCATGGGGAAATCCCATCTCTACTAAAAATACAAAAAAAAAAATAAAAATAAAAATAGCAGGTGTGGTGGTGGGCACCTGTGATCCCGGCTACTAGGGAGGCTGAGGCAGGAAAATTGCTTGAACCCGGAAGGCTGAGGTTGCAGTGAACCAAGATCGTGCCACTGCACTCTGGCCTGGGTGACAGAACGAGACTCCACCTAAAATTAAATAATAATAATAATAATAATAATAATAATAATAATAAGACACCTGAGAACCCACAGGCTTGAGGTTTCTTCCAAAACTTTGAGAATCATGGAAATGGGTCTGGCTTGACAAAACTTTCTTGTCCACAGTGTAGGTGGTAGATGAGGAAAACCAGGTCAGAGGCAGATGCTGGACGTGGCCATCCCCAGGGGATGGATGATGCCTTTCAAAGAACTCGGCCCCAGCTTGTGGGTGAGGCAGGTGTGTCCCAGGAGGCTGAACTGCATTTGCAAAAGTGGAAAGTCCACCGGGATCCCTAAGGTTCCGGGCCTGGCATCTGGCCTTGGGACAGCAGCAGTGCTAGCTTTCTGCACAGAGTTTGGGTTGCCAAGTCTAGGCTGAAAACTGTATTGTCTTATGCCCAAAAGAAAACCCTGTCTCTTCTGTCCTTTGAAGCTCAGGGAGGTTGTAACCAGGCAGAACAGACGTGCCTTTCCACTCTCCCAGGGATAAACTATCAGTGGGGCTCAGTGTGTGGAAACTGCTGCTCTGAAGAAATGGAGCAATGAGGTCTGCCCGTCTGGAGTACTTCACACACACAGGGCACCAGTTGAGGCAGAACTCGAGCAAACACATACACAAACCCATGTCTATACTTTTAATATATGAAGAAGTAGATAACATATATAAATATATGCATCAACATAAATAAAAATTAAAACATAGATATTTATACATGAAACATCTAAGAGCTCTTTGCCTTTATGGTGGTGTGCCTCCAGGTAAGAACAAGAAAGCCTACATATGTAAATTAATACATAAAAATATGTATTACTTAGGAAACATATGTAATCACATAAATTTATTTATAAATATGCGTGTATGTATGTACATATATTCAAATATATGTGTATGTATATTCATATATAAATCATGAACCCTCAAGCATGTGGGTATATACACACACACACACGTATAAACTAAACTTAACCCAAAAATCTCACACAAAGACAACCCCCCCCACACACACACACACAGATGCAGGTACTTTTACACTCCTGGCCATTGGGCAATGCTGCCACCTACTGACATGGAGCCAAAAAGCCACATTGCATGACCCCTTTGCAGATGGTAAACACTCAGCCATCCCTTTGAACCAGGGCCAGTCCAAAGGCCATCATCCTCTGACTTAAAAGCTGTCCACATCGCCAGAACCTGTCAATCAGCATAGGTGCTCTTAGGTGGTTGCATTCAAGGTTGTCTTTCATGGCTGACTGAACTACAAAGGAGCAGGTGAGGCTTTCTCAGCACAGCTGCATCTTCCCAGTCCACCAGAGGAACCTCACTCAGTGGGGGCTCAGGGATTTGGAATCTCTGCTATTAGGAAACAGTGTGGGACACTCTGTAAGTCTGGAGCGTTTCACACATAGAAGACATAAGCAAAGATATAACTAGAAATAAATATACACACAAATATGAATATTTAAAATGTGTCATGAAATATGTGACATGTGAATATGTGCATCAACATAGAAATAATTTAAAACTGATATACAGATATTTATACATACAATATCATAGTGCTTTTTACCAGACTGTGGTGCTGCTTCTCTATGCAAAAGAGTAAAAATCATCTACACACAAACACACACACACACACACACACACAGAAATTTTGTACCCAAAATACACTTCTTTGACATATTTTGAGATGACCCTTCAGAGGGCCTGCAATCAGAAGGAGCCCTGTAAAGTTGTCTTTTGCAGGTGAGATTTGCAACTTTGTAGAAAAGCTGCATTGCTAGAGTCATCATTGAAGCTCTGAGGCCCTCCCTTGTCTGGATGTAAGAAACTCAGAGTCTGACACCTTTAGAGGTCTGAGAAAAAAAAATTACCAACTCTTTCTCTGAGGGCTACTACCTGTGACGATTCTTGTAAATAACAAGACCACGTTTCCTAGCCAGGCCTTTCTGTCTCCTCTGTTAACTGGTTTTGCCAGCATCCCCTGTTTTGCCACTCTCCATGCCCCTATTCTTTGTGTTACCTTAAGATGTCATAAAACATCAACCTTTTGCTTCTGTCTGATTTCCTATATTCTGTATATTTCATGTGCACATATTCCAAATGTATATACATTTGCATGGTTTTTCTCTGATTAATCTGCCTTTGGTCAAATGTTACTTTAGAGAAACTCAAGAGGGCAAAGGAGAAGTTTGCCCTTGGCCTGTACAATATATCTATACCTCAATAAATACAGATATCATATATACAGACACATGTATACAATATATAGGGATAAATAGGTAGACATATATAAATTTAAATATATAAAATAAACACAACTACAAAATAAACACACACAAACACAAAAACAGATGCAAACACATTTACACCAGGGGCCACTGGGCCATCTTGCCACCTGCTAACGTAAAGGGAGCCACAAAGGTCACAGGAATATGTTTTGTTTTGTTTTGTGAGTTATTATTTTTTTTTTTTTTTTTTGAGACGTGGTCTCACTCTGCCACACAGGCTGAGATGTAGTGGCATGATCTTGGCTCACTGCAACCTTTGCCTCACAGGTTCAAGCAATTCTCCTGCCTCACCTTCCCCAGCAGCTGGGATTACAGGCATGGGCCACCACACCTGGATAATTTTTATATTTTTAGTAGAAACGGGGTTTCTACATGTTGGCCAGGCTGGTCTCAAACTCCTAACCTCAGGTAATCTGCTCTCCTCGGCCTCTCAAAGTGCTGGGATTATAGGTGTGAGCCACCGTGCCCAGCCCAACCACAGGAGTTTTACCCTGTCACTTCCATGTGACCCACACTGATGGCAAACATCAGCTCACCACTTTAACCAGACCCAGCCCAGGTGCCATCACCCTCCAGTGCAAAAAATGTCCACATCCCAAGAACCTGGCAGTCAGGATTGGTGCTCTCCTTTTGAACACCTTAAGAGCATATGTGGTGTCCCGTTTAAGTGGGTGGAGAAGAGCCTTTGTGCAGAAAAAAAGAAAGGCCGGGTCGGAGCCTTCAGCATGTGCTGGGGCAGTGTGAGTGCGTGAGAAGCACGATGGTAAAAGGCTGGAGGGACAGTGAGGCCAGGGAAGGTCTCTGCTGAGGACCATTGACAGTTTTCAGGAATCAGGAAAATGGGTCAGACTCTGAAGGCTACTCAATTCTGAGGAAGTTTGTTCCAGCCAGTTTCATCTGGACTGAGAAAACTCTGCAGCTGTTCTTGAGGTACTTGAGGAGTCAGGTGCATGAGGTTTGTTTCGTAAAAATAAAACACGGCCGGGCACAGTGGCTCAAGCCTGTAATCCCAGCACTTTGGGAGGCCGAGACGGGCGGATCATGAGGTCAGGAGATCGAGACCATCCTGGCTAACACGGTGAAACCCCGTCTCTACTAAAAATACAAAAAAAAAAAAAAAAAAAACTAGCCGGGCGAGGTGGTGGGCGCCTGTAGTCCCAGCTACTCCGGAGGCTGAGGCAGGAGAATGGCGTGAACCCGGGAGGCGGAGCTTGCAGTGAGCTGAGATCCGGCCACTGCACTCCAGCCCAGGAGACACAGCAAGACTCCGTCTCAAAAAAAAAAAAAAAAATAAAAAAATAAAAAAAAAAAGAAAAAAAAACACATGGAAAATAGAGTTCTGGCTTTCTAGATTCCAAAATAGGTGGCAGGCAAAGAAAACCATGCCAGAAAAAAGGCTGTTAGACACTGTTTACTCAGTGGATGGATAATGTCTGTCACCAAACTAAAACTTAGCTTGTGCAGTGATGCGATGCTATCATGTCAGATATGAACTGTATATGCACAAGCCAGGAAGCTACAGAGAGCCCCAAGGCCCTGGGCTAGGGATCTAGCCTTGGCCAGAAACACTGCTAGCTTCCCAGCTGGCCTCTGCATCCCAAGGCCAGGCTGAAGTGCATGGGCCTACAGAAAGCCCCATCTTTTCTAGTTTTAAAATCTCATGGAGGTACCAACCAGATAAGACTTGAACGGAAAAATCACCTGATATTACCTGGTTCCATAGGCTTTTAGCATCTCCATTCATCCCGGAACAGCCAGTCAGCTCTCTCTGCTGTGTCCTAGAGCACCAGGAAATGAATAAATAGTCCTAGAATGAGACACAAAGGATAAAGCCAAGTAACAGAGGTGAGTGGCAAGGCAGGCAGTGGCTCTTCTGCCTCATCTCGTCTGCGTGAGCATTGTGGGGAGGAGGTCTGGGTGACAGGAACCATTTGAAGTCTCCTCCCTCCTCACTGGAGAGTAGTAAGACCTGAGGTCTGCAAGGAACCTACCGTCCTTGCCTTTGTTGGGGGTTACTCAGCAGCCAACTGCCTATGCTCTGGGTCTTTAGTTCGGACTTTGATGATTCCTGGGGGTGCCATAGAGTCATCACGTGCCTTGACAGTAAGTGTGTGGGAGCTAGGTTTACTCTGGCAGAAAGAGAAGTGCAGGGACTCCCGAGGAGCAAAGCCTCTTCAGGAAAGAAGAGTTGAGCTCAGGCATCTCCTTCAGAAGTGCTGGCTCACTGCTGCTTCTACACCTCACCGTACTGGGGAATCTTCTCTGAGGACGCCCCGGGTCCTGTCTGCCTGGACACTCACCCTGCAGATAACTCTCTGCATTCAGCAGGGTCTGGCCCAGGCCTCTCCTGGGGACCAGAGACCACTCTGCTCTTCTCCAGACACTGCAGAATTCTGGGGAGGAGAGGAAGGTAGAATAAACACTTTCTTCCTGCTTCTCTAGGTTGCTGGGTCATCTCTCTCCTCCTTTTAGCTACAGACTCACAGTCTACCCCCTTCTTCTTCTTTACAAGCCCCTTGGGTCCTCCAAGGACCAAAGTAAAAAAATGTTTCAAAAATGTGTAGGTTCATTCTACTTCCACCCTGCCATGTAGCTTCCCTGAAGTGACACGCACAGGTTCTTCCATTGGCTTGTGGGGGAGGAAGTTTCATCTGCTTGTGGAAAATAAAAGACAAACAAGGGATACAATTCAATATTTTAAAAAATAATATTTAAGAAAATCAATCATAAAGATATTGATTATAAAAACTCACTATTTTGGTATAAATTTGTCAACCTGAAATAATCAAAGGAAGAGAATCTTATTTCCAAGCGTGTACTCAAGTGAAAGCTGGGAAAACCCCTTCATCCTGGTAAGTGCAGGAGTGAGAGAAATAGAATGCATAGGTCATTTATTTATAGACAGCCATCCACTTCTTAGAATATGCTCACTGTATTCACACAACACTGTTTTTGAGGCCTACTAATAGTGCTTTGTTTGTATGTATGTATGCATATATGTGTACAAATATCCATTTCCTATAAAATATATACTTAATATAGCTATGTTACATCATGATGAAATTGTGTATAATCACTATAATATAGAGAGAAAAATATATACATCTATAAATGTAAATGTATAAAATAAACACAACCAGAAAATAAGCACACACAAACAAAAAAACAGTTGCAAATACACTTATACTAGGGACCATTGGGCCCTCTTGCCACCTGCAAATACATTTATATGACATTGTGTGTAAAAGCTATGGTATATATAGAGAAATATATACATATGTATACATAAATATAAATGTATACAATAAACACAACCATATCTTATCCATAAAATCTCCAAGTAAAGGTTATCTAAATTTAGTATATATTTCAGTACAATAAACGTTGCAAATAAGATCTTTGAAAATGTCCTCTATGGCTTCTTGTCAGGGGAATATGCCCAGGATGTGATGACGGGACATAAAGTATATGCATAATTATTTTCACTAAGTATGAAGAAAATTACCAACTGTGTATCTGCATCCTTGAGATGAAACATGAACATGTCCACATATATTTCCACTAAATTTGGCATAAGCCAAATTTCTAAAATTAATAAATTGATATAAAGTGTCCTTTTTTTTTGAGATGGAGTTTCACTCTTCTTGCCCAGGCTGGAGTGCAATGGTGCAATCTCTGCTCACTGCAACCTCTGCCTCCTGAGTTCAAGTCATTCTCCTACGTCAACCTCCCAAGTAGCTGAGATTACAGGCGCCTATCATCAGGCCAGCTAACTTTTTGCATTTTTAGTAGAGATGGGGTTTCACCATGTTGGCCAGGCTGGTCTTGAACTCTTGACCTCAGGTGATCCACCTGCCTCGGCCTCCCAAAGTGCTGGGATTACAGGCGTGAATCATCTAGCCTGGCCTAAAGTGCTTTTTTTTTTTTCTTTTTTTTTTTTGAGCCGGAGTCTCCCTCTGTTGCCCAGGCTAGAGTGCAGTGGCCGGATCTCAGCTCACTGCAAGCTCCACCTCCCAGGTTTACGCCATTCTCCTGCCTCAGCCTCCGGAGTAGCTGGGACTAGAGGCGCCCGCCACCTCGCCCGGCTAGTTTTTTGTATTTTTTAGTAGAGACGGGGTTTCACCATGTTAGCAAGGATGGTCTCGATCTCCTGACCTCGTGATCCACCCGTCTCGGCCTCCCAAAGTGCTGGGATTACAGGCTTGAGCCACCGCGCCCGGCCCTAAAGTGCTCTTTTGTGCCATTTATCTGATCACTAATTTTTCCGAGTTTCCCTTCACATATTTTTAATCCATTAAAGTTTTTCCTACTTTGAATTACATTCATATGCTTCTCAGTGTTTTGTTGGATTTCACAAGTCTTTTCTTCTTAATGTAAAATATTTTCTTAAAAAGGAATCAATAGAATGAGTGTTCTGTGTGTCTAAAAATCCTAGTTTCTTCCCGATATTTATTCTCTCATTTTTTGTTAGTTACTAGAGCCCCACATATTCAGCTGGTAACATCATCATCCGTGTAAATACTAGAATTCTTAGCCTCCCTTGCAGGACAGTGTGGCGATGGAACTAAAGCTGGGAAAGTGAGAGAGGCAGAATTGTTTGTCTGTGACTTATAGGGACTCTCCTTATTGGAGGAGTTCTTTTGTTATTATTATTATTTTTTCTCTCTCTCTCTCTTTTCATGATTGCAGCTTGGGATGCAGTTGTGTTTCCTGGAGCTCCAGCAGTCGTATGTGACTATGAGTAAGGGAGCTGTGCCCTGGGCAAAGCTGGGGAGTGCGGAGTTCTGATGGCTTATGAAGCATAGCCGTCACACCAAATCTGGATGGCCAAGCCTCTGTCTGATTTTACATGAGCAAAAAGTACGCTAATTTGTCTAAGGGACTGTTGTTTGGGGGATTTTCTGTCACATTCAATTGAACCTTATTCTATGTAATGGAGGCTGTACATAGATCTACTCCATAAACACAGATTATAGAGAAGAATCATGAATGACACAGGCAATGTGGCTTTGCCATCATGAATTGGTCAAGATTATTCCATTTTCACTTCTGGGTACCTTGAATGTAGTGTTTAACAAGTGTTTCTTTTTCTCTTATCACAAGTTTAGCTCATTTAATGACTATTGGGCTAACCATGGCATATTCTTCTTCTGCATGCACCGTACCCTACATCCAGGTTCATGTCACTGTGTAATATCAGTGTCATTGTGACAGCTATAAGAGGATACAGGAGCAACAGTACAACAAAGTCACCTCTTGGCTGATGTGAGTATTCCCTTAGGTTTAAGTGAACAGGAAAATGGTCACACTGGCAACAGGGAGCTCAAAAACAGTCTGTCAAATGAGGTTGCAGAAACTATGTGCAAATTTAATTTAAAATGCTGAGCTCTGTCCTCAGTTGCACGTGCCTCTACACAACAGGTTTCTATTCGGGAAGGGCAGTGTGGTTCTTCTCACATATTTCCCCTTTGTTTTCTCCCAGGCTTTGTGTGAAAGCAGAAGACCCATGAGAGAGCATCTGGAGACTGGCCCTAAACTGCTTTTCTCCACAGGAATGTCACGTGGGCACTGCAGCCAGGTGTCCCAGGTGTCACTAAGGAGGGCTGCGTTCCCATCTTCAGTGAGGCAGAGCTGAGAGAAAGCCGGCAGGGTTCACAGTTGCCTCACCTACTTGCTTAAGCAATACATTAACAGTTCAAACTAAAAGAAATCTGAGATCTTATTGAAGCATTTAGAACAACATATAAAGCGTGGATCACTTTTAAATATTTGAGAATGCACACAAACCACATGAAGCTACTTTTGTTAAAAGTATATGTTCTTTGCAGTAGCAGTTAGTAGAATTCTTTTGTGAGATGGCTTTTTTTTACCTTTTTGAGACAGGATCTTACTGTGTCACCCAGGCAGAAGTGCAGTGGTACAATCCTAGCTCATTGCAGCCTCGAACTCCTGGGCTCAAGCAGTCCTCCCAAGTAGCTGAGACTACAAGGACATGCCACTACATCTGACTATTTACCTATTTAATTTTTGTAGAGACAGAGTCTTACACGTTGCCCTTGCTTTCTGGAACTCCTAGTCTAAAACAACCCTCCTGCCTCGGGCTCTCAAAGTGCTGGATTACAGGACTGAGCCATGGTGCTCTGGTAGCATTTTTTTTTTTAAAGCAATCACCATTTGGATTCTTAGTTTTCTTAACTTTTAGGTTTCTAACAGTTCAATACACATTCAAGTGCTCCTTGGAATATTTTTTTCTGGTTTAACTACTGGTTTAGGCAATGTCTATGGCTTATTTTAATGCTAATCTATATCCATCTGGTTAGAGTACGTATGAGTAAAGCCAAGGTCATTCAATGACTTCACTCCAATACCTTTTCCGTAATCTCTAGTTCTAAAGTTGCCTAATGATTTTGGGGAACAAAAGTGCTTTTGAGACAAATACTTCAGAGTCCCTACTCTGCTAATGCAGAGCCAGTCTTAATTAATAGTGAAAATGACATCGTTTTGCTTTATTCAATGAGATTAACTGAGAAAACATTTATTGAGCAGCAATTCTGGACAAGACATTAGGAAACATACCAAATGGGCCAGGCGCGGCGGCTCATCCCAGCACTTTGGGATGCCGAGGTGGGCGGATCACAAGATCAGGAGACCGAGAGGATCCTGGCCAACATGATGAAATCCCGTCTCTACTAAAATACAGATTAGCCGGGTGTGGTAGTGGGCGCCTGTAGTCTCAGCTACTCTGAAGGCTGAGGCAGGGGAATTGCTTGAACCCAGGAGGCAAAGATGGCAGTGAGCCGAGATCGCGCCCCTGCACTCCAGTCTGGCGACAGAAGGAGACTCTGTCTCAAAAACAAACAAATAAAAAAGAAACATACAAAATGATAACTTGTATTGACATTAGGAAGCTTAAGGGAAATATGACGTATTAATGAATTACTACAAATTAAGGCATAATGTAATAAAAGAAGAGAATAAAGTATTTTATTAAACATGTTCTACCACCCACAATTCCAAATGTGCAGCTTCACTCAGGGGAAGTAAGTTTCTAGGCCAGCAGCTAAGGATGCATTTAGTTTATTTTCAGCCTCTCAAAATGCAGTTCTGTAATCCGAATACAGAAACAACCAACAACAACACTAGCCCAAACTTCATTACATTTCAGGAAATACTAAAAGTCATACAATGCTTATAACATAAAACTTTGTTGTGGAGAGTAAATTCAATAAACCTTGCGTGTAAAGCAGTAAGAGCTCTTTGCCTACAAAACATAAAAAGTAATTACAATTAATACTCTTCAATACATCTAAGCTGCATTGCTATCGTTCACTGACTTGCTCAATTGATTCTCTCTCAGTCAAATCACGACTCTTCCTTACCACTAAGCGGCAGTAAAGGCTAAATAATGATGCAAATCTACTAAAGCATTCCCGATCCAAGTGAAGTTTTCCCATTATTTACACTTAATAAATAAATACATAAATAAATGTGAGATGGGATTTTAAACTTCCACATTTAAAAAAAAAGGAGAGTGGAAGGAAAAGTGGGGAGGAGAGAAATAAAGACATGTGAATAATATGTTTGCTTTACCATTTGTCTTTCAAAATGACATGGAATGCCAATTTCAAGATCATTTAATCTTTAAAACAAAAACAAAAACAACAAAAACCTGCAATCTGAATACCGTCCTTACAAACCTGCCAATCGCTGGTTCACTGTGGTAGGTCTCCCATGTTGCTTATATTGTCACTGAATTACACTTGATTCTTGCATGGGATTACCTTCTACCCTGTGGGTCTTCACTAACTGGGACCCCATCTGCCTGCATGCCGTGCTCACCACTTTCCCTGCCATCTATTAGCTCCTTCTTTAGTATTTGATCTTCAGGTCCCCACTTCCCATTACAGCTCTTTATTGCACTCTGGTTTTCTCTGTTCCTTTAGCCGACCATATCCCAGATCAACTTTCAGAGATGAAAATGGGGGACTTCAGGAGGGAGAAATCAAAGGAAAACTGTTATTATAACCCTTCCTATCTTATTTTCCTATAAATTTCTCCCTTTCTGTCTTAGTCTTTCTCTCTAATACACACTCATGCACACACAGAGAGAAATTTACAGAGTAAGAGAGATTAGGAAGATACATTTCTTGGCAGGGTCAGGAAAAGGTTGAAGAGTTGCTGATATTAAAACAAATTTGAATTAAACATGTTTAGACTTCATAGGTAGCTCCTTTCAAAAAGTTTAAGTTAAAGAATTTTGTTTAGGGCAGATTACAGAATATACATGAATTATTTGATACTGTTTTTGTTATTATTAAAATACTAATCATATCTATAATATCTTTAAAGTAAAGAATTATATAGTTTATATTTCTTTCTAATCTAGAATGGATTCTTACTTTAGCTTGGATATTTGCTAATATTTCACAATCATTGAGATAAAATTAACTTATATTTTATGTAAACTATAGTCCCTTACTGAATACCATAGAATTGTTATTATAAATCTTAAACGAGAGGTTATGTGTTTCATATAGCATTCCAAAAATAAAACCAACAGTATGCTTTGCTTCCTGTTATTATGACTCTGGAAGTTATAAAGCTTTTAGTATTGCAAATATTGTTACAAATAAACAGTTTGACTGAAAATGTGTGCAGTTTCACCTAAAAATAGAAAATAAAAGCTTTGTCTTAAAAAACTGTCAAGAAAAATTTTAATAAAAGTGATATTTTCCGCAATTCAGATTTAATTAATTTATATAATACAATTGATTTAAATGGGATTTTAATTTTAGAACCATTTTAGATTTACAGAAAATGTGTGAAAATAGTATGGTGTTCCTGTAAAACCCAAACCCAGTTTTCTCTATTATTAATATCTTACTATGGTATATTTGATATAATGAAGGAATCAATATTGATGAATTATTGAAATCTAAAGATCATACTTGTTCAAAATTCCTCAGTTTATTTATTGTCCATTTTCTGTTCCAGGATACAATTTAGAGCACATTATTACATTTAGGCATTGGGAAAGAGACTCGAAGTCACATTGTGCTTCTGGTCCATTTAAAACTTCATGTTTGAAGATGTGTAACAAATTATATTTTTCGGTTTTAAAAGTCACATTTGTAACTCACAAATGTTTAGAGTATGTGAAACACAATTTCATGATTAAAATACTAAATTTTAGAATACATACATTTTAATTACTGGAAAATGTTTTCAACTCTGGGTGTGTTTAGTTTATTTCAGTGTTCTTATGAAAGCGTTTTGGAAGTCTCCACCCATGAATTGGTGTCTCTTAACTTCTACCTGCATTTCTAAGAGTGTCAATTATATACATTTTACTGTTTTTCTATTTAATGCATAAAGTTATGTTTGAGTGTGATAGATATCTTTTAACAATATAAAAGGCACAACTTTGTTCTTTTTACCTATTAAATGGATATATTTTTATTTACATGTGTTCCAATATCACTGATTCAATTTTTGCAATGTGAACTCTGCTTTCTACTCCAATAAACACATCATTTAATTACAGTCTTGTTTGTTTCATTTCCTAAGTGTTTTTTTCCTGTGTGTACTTCTGTACCATCCATTCTCTTTCCTAACAGTTTTAAGTAGTATTGATTGACAGTCTACTCTGTCACTGACAGGTGAACAGTTATTATTCACCTGATTGCTGTTTCAATTTTCACTTCAGACGTTAAAATGAAGAGTGGAATGATTGTCACAGTCCCTAGCCAAATTCTAGTGATTGTCATTTGTTTTATGAAGTTTTGAAAGACAGATAAAAATATGTAAGATGTTCTTTCTTAGTTATACGAATGCATGTAAGAAAATTTAGTCATAAATTATTTGATGCGTATACTAACATAAATTTTTGAAAAACAGGAAAAAAGCATAATCAATTCCCAAGGAGCACAACTCTCTTAAGTTCTTTCTTACCCATTCCTTTTGACCTTAGTGTTCAGAAGCCAATATTTCAGGCCACCTTGCTATTCTACTTCTATCCCTGATGGTTTTGCAATAATGAATAAGTGTGGTTTCCACATAAATGAGGACAATGGTTCACTAATGGACTATGAAGGAATGCACAGAAAGAAATAGACCAACAGGAGACCATCCTGGCTAACACTGTGAAACCTCATCTCCACTAAAAATACAAAAAATTAGCCGGGCGCGGTGGCGGATGCCTGTAGTTCCTGCTACTCGGAGGCTGAGGCAGGAGAATGGCGTGAACCTGGGAGGCGGAGCTTGCAGTGAGCCGAGATCATGCCACTGCATTCCAGCCTGAGCGACAGAGCGAGACTCCGTCTCAAAAAAAAAAAAAGAAAAGAAAAGAAATAGACTAATAGACATGGGTAGGCGGGAGGCACCCAGACAGCTTCTTCTGAATAATGAAGGCGCAGGTCTGAGGTAGGGAGTATGGCGTTGGGTAGACAGAAACCTCTTATCCCTCTTCTAACTAGCCCCAGTATTTTGTCATTGACTCCATCTCCACCTTGGTAATGGGAAATTCTTATAGTTTCTGACAGAAACTATGAAAGCCCTAGATGTTACCTCCCTTTCTTAGTATGTGGTCGTGAATATTTTAATGAGAAACCTAGGGAAGCAGTAATTAGAGACCACCAACAGGCCATCACCTTACTACTCATTAAATAGCTTCTTTGCATATAGCCTTTAAGAGAAACACTTGTATTGTTGAACATTAATTTCTTTAGCAAATGAGGAGGTATGCATGATTTGATTATGTGAGGAAAACCACATCATCAAAACAATTGCACTTTTATAATTAAATTATGGGAATTATATACTAAATTATTGTGCATTTCTAAATCAAAACATGCTCAGAAATATTCTGTGCTAAAGAGCATTATCACCACTACTCCCCTTAGCACAACCAGCATAATCATAGATTTTCTTATTGGTGTATATTTTGTACCAGGACAGTGGTAAACATGTTACATTCATATATTCATTTACTTATGTTCAAACTTTATTACATAGGTATCATTATTATCCTCACTTGACAGATGAGGCAAATGAGTTAAAAAGTTACTAACTAAATTGATAAGGGTTACATAACTAGTTAGATCCAATAGGTGATTTGTGCTCTTAAATACCAAGATAGAGCAGAAACTTACAAATTACCTTTAAGGAGTGAACATTTCTACCTTAGACATTCTCAAACCACCAGAGAGAACTGTTAAGATGTTTATTTGGGGAGATTTCTAAATAACATCCATGCTATTAACAGGCTACCTATGCCTATTCTACTCCACGAGTATTCTAGAACCTGTGAGAATGTTTAAAGTACCCCCAGGTGATTGTTCTTAATCCTTACTCTTCCCTAGTTAAAAGTCCTAAAAAATAAGAATAACTGAGAAATAGAATAGTGCTTCTCATACTTAAATGTATATGGCAATCAGCTAAGAATTTTGGTAAAATGTAGATTCTGACTCAGCAAGTTTGGGGTAGAGCCTGAGATTCTGCATACCTAGCAAACTTCCAAGCAATGTTGATACTGCTTGTCCATGGGCCACTCCTTGAGTAGCAAGGGTCTAGATTATTTGGAACTTGCTGCTAACCGGCCCAGTTACCTAAATATCATCAACGTGATGGACCAAAATGATATTTGGCAAAAATATTCAGGTTATTATTTTGAATATTATATTCATCTGAGTTATCTAGTCATATAATTGTTCTTATAGCATTTTAATAGATACATTTTAAAAATCTGAACCATATTATCTTGATCTTCTTGTATGCCTTTTCTCACTTATTTTCTATGATAATTTTGTGTGATCTATTTGTCTGTCTTAGATCTAAATAGAGAATGGTCTTAAAGGGTTGAATATAAATGGTATTTCATTCGTTGAAATGTAACAATTTTTGGATGTTGGGAATACAAATTGTCTATATGTGAATGTATATACATTGGGAGGGCTGTTTTGATTGCTATTGTCCTCCTAAAAGCTGGGCAATGGCTTTGGATTGTCTATATTCTCTGGACAATAAATGGATTGTCTACATTCTCTGGAAATTCACATTGCATGAAAAGAGCACTAGTCTTCTAAATATGAAGAACAGCCTTAAAGCTCAGTTTTCAAGTATGCACAACACTGCCATGGTTTAAATGTGTTCTCCAAAAAGCATGTGTTGGAAACTTAACTCCCACTGCAACAGTGTTAAGAGGTAGAACACTTAAGAAGTGATTAGGCCATGAGGAAGCCACCCTCATGAATGGATTAAGACTGTTATTGCAGAAGTGGGTTCCTTATCATGTGAGTAGGTTATGAAAGGATGAATTTGGCTTCCTCTTGTTCTCTCTCATACTCTTTGCCTTCTGACTTTTCACCATGAGGTGACACAGCAAGAAGGTCCCATCAGATGCAAGCTTCTCCATCTTGGACCTGTCGGCCACCAGAAATGTAAGAAATAAATTTCTCTTTACTATTAATTATGCAGTCTATGGTATTCTGTTACAGCCACACAAAATGGACAAGACAGATATTGTGAAGAATATTGATGAACAATATTTATTCTATGAATAAGAAAAATGATATACATTTAATTTTCCAGATAATCAGGTGATTAAGACTTACTTCAGCTTCTTCTAGCATCTGCAGAACTGGTAAAGCCCAGGGTTCTACCAGCACTGCTGTGTCCCGCAGGGCTCTTTGCTGGAAGCAACGAGGCTCTAGTCACACTCTTTTCTTGTCTAGATTTTGACTTTCCTCCAATAGGCTGCCTCAGTTTCTGCCCATGTTCTTTATTTTAGAGATGGCTCTTGCTGTGTTGTTCAGGCTGGTCTGAAACTCCTGAGCTCCAGTAATCCTCCCACCTCAGCTTCCCGAGTAGCTGAGATGACAGGCACAAGTCACTGCACCCAGCTGCTGCCTATATTTTTAAACCTGGCTCCTTAACCTTCCAGCCAAATCTGGGAACTCCCTGACATTCATTCAGTAAATTAGGTGTCTGTTTAAAACAAATGGATTTTCTTTATGTTGTTTGCCAGTCAGAGCCCTGATTAATAGACAGCTTTGATCTGCTTCAGCTCAGTCATTTGGCCTTCTGTTTCTTATAACCAAAGAGGTTTGATTTAGGCTCTTTTCAAATAAAAATACCACAATAAATGAAAAGCCAGACACTTCTATCACATTATTTTTCAAGTTGAAAAGAGATTAGACAGTAGTAATTCTTCATCATTTTGGGGTCACTAAAAGTAAAAATCATTGTTGGAGATTACTGTACCCACAATCCAGAAAGATGTGCATTTATATATACACACACAAATAAATTTGCATATAATATCCAGGAATTCTGAGGCAGAACAATGGAGTCAGGTAAAATGTTACAAAATATATTTAATTTTTTTCAAAGAAAGGAATACAGAATTTATTTTAGAATTTGTATTTTCTGGCTAGGCATGGTGGCTCACTCCTGTAATTCCAGCAGTTTGGGAGGAATGGATCACAGGTGGATCACGAGGTCAGGAGATCGAAACCATCCTGGGTAACATGGTGAAACCCAGTCTCTACTAAAAATACACACACACACACACACACACACACACAAATTAGCTGGGCGTGGTGGCGGGTGCCTGGAGTCCCAGCTACTCGGGAAGCTGAGGCAGGAAAGTGGCGTGAATCCTGGAGGCGGAGTTTGCAGTGAGCTGAGATCGCGCCACTGCGCTCCAGCCTGGGCGACGGAGCGAGATTGTATCTCAATAAATAAATAAATAAATAAATAAATAAATAAACCTCTGCTTCATATGCAAACTGACAAGCAATCCACCTAATGTTACAAGGGTTAACCTTTTCTTTTCACACTGAATTCTATTTCACTTTTTCACGTTTACTCTTTTATTTTCCAGAAAAGCAAAAAATTAATCTTAAAAAAGAAAAATGAAAAGCTAATTGAAAAACTATCTCAGTTTTAAAAATAATTGATTTTAATGTTTCCCCATCAGCAACAACTGATTTCAATTTAATGAACAATATCTTGTTTAATTTTAATAAAATGCTTATTAGAGGCTCTCAGTTTACAGAAGAACTTATCCAGTCTCAGCTGAAGCTGCCCGTTCCTTTTAAGATGCTCCCCAAGGCAGATTGGCTGTAGTTAGTATGCAGCTCAGTGACCCTCCAATGTCTCTGCTCCACACTGTGGTTTGGTGCCACAAGTGCGTTTAGCCGAAACATGGGGGAAAGTGCAAAGGAGGAGGAGCACACAGAGAAAAAGAGAGGGAGATGCCAGAAAGACAAAGACTGCAAAGAAATAAAAGCAATAAAAATGCATAAAAATCAGATATTTTGCACACTAGATCTTGACTTCTGCGTATCTTTCCTATTTATCAAGATCAGTTAATTAAATAACCTAAGGTTATTCATTTGAGAACTTTAGTAAGACAGTGTGTGACAGATGTGAATGGCATGACCATCCCTCAATAACACATGGCAGGCAGGTGGGCAGTGCCGGATGGCAAGTGAGGAGGAAGCTGTGCTGACTTTTACTTGCTATTTTCACCCTTTTCTTCTTCCTTTCCATCAAATATTTGTTGATTGACTTCTGTGTTCCTAACATCGGGCATACAGCAGTGAGTAAAGCAGCTAGAAATCTCCAATCTCATGGAACATATGTTTCTGGTAGTGAAGAAACAGAATCAACATACAGTTAAAATATATACTTTGTCAGATGGGGAAAAGTTCTATGGAAAAAATAAGTATTGCAGGGAAGAAAGCCAGTAAGTGTCAGCAAGAGGAAGAGGTTGCATCTTAAATTGCCTAACTGGACTGGGCCTCACCAATAAGGTAATATTTAAGTGCAGACCTAAAGGAGGTAGTGGAGTAAGCCACGTGGACATCTAGGGACAGAATTCCAACCATAGGGTGAGCAAGTCAAGGGCCCTGAGGTGGGAGCCCACTGTTCAGCATGGGCTAGATGGATAGCATTGGTAGATGAGCTAAGAGGGCCAACAGGACCAGATGTCACAAACTCCAGTGCTATAGCCAGTTCTATTTAGCCTCTAAGGTGTGTTGTTCATTGGATGATATTTATTAATATATAGAGGGAAAAGTGGTCAGAACGCCTTGCAGGGCAATGCAAATGCACCTGCTCTTATAGACGTACTAGGGTGCACCAAGTGAAGGGAAAGGCCAAACGAGGAAGTGAAACACACGTTGCTAGGGATCTGGTAGTACTTGGTTCCGGTTTCAGCTTTGTTGTTCATTAACTGTTTAATCAATGATGAAATCACTGACATCCAAACCTCTGTTCTTCACCTGTGTGAGATCTAGGTCCTGGGGTTTTAGTGTTAGAGCTGTGTTAAGGGTTACATAAAGCTGGATGAAAATGGCAGAGAATAGAACCCAAACAAATCAACATAGCAGCATCCCAGGGGCACAAACAGCTAAAACAGGCAGTGGTGACAACTAAAGTATTGATATGAAAGAGCAGGTTCAAAGATGACAAATCAGGACAGATTTCCATCACTGCAGACCAATGATGGAAGGCTCCGGATTGGTTTAATGTAGGACACGAACCCATGTTTTGTTATCTGTGTCTCCTGGGCCATTGGAAAAAAAACTACAAGAAATTTTTGTTTCTTGACACATGAACAATGCATTGGGAGGACTTGTAAGAAAAACGAAGTCACTTTGGAAAAACTGATTTACTGCACTTTACTTTCCTTAAATATGAATTAAACTAGAGAGCCCATGCCAGCTATAAATTTACTAAGTCATACCATATTCTTCAAGAAATTTGATGGTTTTATAGTCCCACAAATGCATCCTATAGTTTATTCCTTAGAAGCTTCACCATAGTCAAACGTACAGATTGAAAACCATTTGGTATGTGTATACCAAGTGCTGTTTAAAATGAAGTCAATTTAGCAACAAGTGATATTTAAATACCAATTTTTAGAAATAGAATAATAAACACAATAGTTTATTAATTTTAAACTTTCCATTTAGGTGGTATATTGTACTTCTTCTTTTTTTTTTTTTTTTTTTTTTTGAGAGAGAGTGTCACTCTGTCTCCCAGGCTGGAGTGCAGTGGTGCGATCATAGGTCACTGCAGCTTCAACTTCCAGGCCTCAAGTTGTCCTCCCATCTCAGCCGCCCAAGTAGCTGGAACTACAGGCACATGCCACCTGTAGAGACAAGGTCACACTATATTGCCCTGGTTGGTCTATTGTACTTCTTCAAGGAAAAAAATGTGAAAACAATTTCCTAGTCTAAAACCTAACTTTAAAAAATGTAAAATACAAGACACATAAAAGAGACATGTAGTGTATACGTGCAGTTTACAAAAATAATTTTTTTTTTTTTTTTGAGACGGAGTTTCACTCTTGTTATGCACACTGGAGTGCAATGATGCCATCTCAGCTCACTGCCACCTCTGCCTTGTAGTTCAAGTGACTCTTCTGCCTCAGCCTCCCGAATACCTGGGATTACAAGCACCTGCCACCACACCTGGCTAATTTTTTGTATTTTTATAGAGACGGCATTTCACCATGTTGGCCAGGCTGGTCTCAAACTCCTGACCTCAGGTAATCCACCCGCCTCGGCCTCCCAAAGTGCTGAGATTACAGGCATGAGCCACCACACCAGGCCAATAAAATATTACTGAAGCTGTACCAACCATGTGATGCAGTGGGCCCAGTGCTCCCCTTCCAAATTGCATTGCTCTGCCTCCTCATCCCCACTAGAGGTAACTACCATCTAGAACTCAGTCTGAATAATAAACACACATGCGATGAGATTTAAAGTCATTTATCCATATATAATCATATGAGATAGGTGCACGTACCACCCTTCTTTAGATAAGGACACTGTGGCATAGAGATATTGGACAACCGACCAAGGTCGAGTAAGTCACGCAGTTAATTAGTGGTAGAACTGGAAGCAGAGCAGTTTATTTCCTGAGTCTGCACTTAAAATCTCTATGCTTTCTAGGTGCTATAATCATTCACCATTAGTCAGTCACTTTCTCTTCTATATGGTTTTAACACATAGAAATGTATTGCAAGGCTGGGTGCAGTGGCTCACGCCTGTGATCTCAGCACTTTGGGAGGTTGAGGCGGGCAGATCACCTGAGGTCAGCAGTTCGATACTAGACTGGCCAACGTGATGAACCTCTGTCTCTATTAAAAATACAAAAATTAGCCGGGTATGGTGGCCCATGCCTCTAATCCCAGCTACTCAGGAGGCTGAGGCAGGAGAATCGCCTGAACCTAGGAGGTGGAGGTTGCAGTGACCCGAGATCCTGCCATCATACGTGGCTCACGCCTGTAATCCCAGCACTTTGGTAGGCCGTGGCAGGTGGATCACCTGAGGTCAGAAGTTCAAGACCAGCCTGGCCAACATGGTGAAACACCATCTATACTAAAAATACAAAAATTAGCCATGTGTAATGGCACGCGCCTGTAGTCTCAGCTATAGGGAGCCTGAGGTAGGAGAATCACTTGAACCCAGGAGGTAGAGAGGTTGCAGTGAGACGAGATCTTGCCATTGCACTCCAGCCTGGGCAACAAGAGCCAGACACCATCCCAAGCAAAAACGAACAAACAAAACAGTAACAGAAAGAAAAAAAAAATGTATTCCAAAACAAAATAATGTTTAATCTGGTCTATTTTTTATATTATGCAGATAGAGTCATGTTTAATGATTTTCTCTGTGACTTATTTTTATTCCTCAGTTTTTTTTTCTGAGATTCATCAACTAGTTACTTGAAGCTCTAACTCTTTAATTTTATTGCCAACTCTGATTCCATTGTATGAATAGTCTGGTTTTTTCTATGTCCATTCTTTTGTCAATGTAGATGTGAGCCGATTATAGTAATATTCTATTATGGACAATGCTGCCATACACATCCTTTGGTTTGAACATCACATAAGCTTATTTCAGGTATAACAGCAATGTTAAAATGGACAAGTTCAATTCTTTTTATTATTATTATTATTATTATTTTTCTTTTGAGGCGGAGTCTCGCTCTGTTGCCCAGGTTGGAGTGCATTGGCGTGATCTTGGCTCACTGCAAGTTCCGCCTCCTGGGTTCATGCTATTCTCCTGCCTCAGCATCCCAAACAGCTGGGACTACACGTGCCCACGACCACACCCGAATAATTTTTTGTATTTTCAGTAGAGACGGGGTTTCACTGTGTTAGCCAGGATGGTCTCAATCTCTTGACCTCGTGATCCGCCTGCCTCCGCCTCTCAAAGTGCTGGGATTACGGACGTGAGCCACCGCGCCCAGCTGACAAGTTCAATCTTTAGCTGTACCAACTAAACAAACGTTTAGTATTTTTTAAAGTTATTCCCTTCAAAATACCAGAGGGAGCTTTTCTTTTCCACTACCACACACCATGGTTCAATCATTCTCCTATTGAGTACTTTTCAATTGATGAAAAGTCATTTGAAGACATTTCAGAACTTCATTCCCCGAACAAAAAGTAATCTGAACAAACTACATATTGTGTAGATATATTGCATACATATCTCTACAGATTATTTTTTAAGAACCTAACTGCAATTTCCATACAGTGTTATTTTAACCTATTTGCCATGCAGGAAAACTATCTTTCTTGAAAAATATGATGAATATATCTTGTGATTTTCCAGTTAAAAAAATTGTTTTACCTCAAAGATTGTAATCATCATGTATCAAAATAACCAACTCACCATGGGACATTACTTCAGTCTTTCCTGACTCACAGGCATACGAGCTTGTGTCCTCCTTCTATGAACTCTCTCCCTCTTCCATACATAAATGGACCTATTTAATACAAGTTTGATGTAGGACAATTAACCATTTTTAAACACTTATAATTTAGATTAAGTCATTAACTAATGTAATAAAAGAAATTCTATTATGGTAAGAAGCCTACACACTAGAATTAACAATTTAATTTTTTTTTCCTCCTTAAATAACATGTACTTAATTGTCATGAGGCAGTGAATTGGTTTTCGTAGAAGCTGGGCACATGTGGGAATACACTCATAGGATTGATTAGACATTCCAGGTGAAATGGTTATAGAAACTGAGGCATATTATCTCAGAAAATGCATTTATATATCTAAATTGATTTTGATATCTAGAAAGTTTACAAAAAGGCTGCATACTTCAAACTAATTCTGCCTTCTTCTCTCAGCAAGAGCAAGCTAAAGCTTATCCATGAAGGTGAAAGTGCTCAATGCTGAGCTTTTCTTCTAAACTTAGGTTTGGACTGCTGAAGAAACTGACACCCAGAAAGCCAGCAAGGTCTTTCTACATTTTTACCATTTTCAGATTAGGACTCTTTAAATTCATTTGTCAACTATCTTCTTTTCCTGAATTATTCCTGGCACTCAAGACTGTTGAAGTCTACTGCACCTTGTACTTTCACATGGCCAAATGAAAACAAGGTTATAAAGTGTGCATAAACATTTTATAAAGTAATTTTGTCATTTAACATATTCGGAGGTGAGATTTTTCTACATAAATTTTATGTAAGAGGATAAATATTATGAACAAACATTTCCTTCTAAAGTCAAATGACAGAAAACTGAAGCCTTGTGCATTGTTTAAAAGTCTGAGAACATTTCTAAATATTAGAGATGGGACTAAGAGAGGAAAACATAAATATTATAGATGTCTCCCATCTTAAAAAAATAAGTTACCAATCTGTCAAAGCTAATCCCTACGTGCCAGAAAAATGACCTGGCATAAACAGTCCTGTCAGTGGAGGAGGTCACAGTGACACTGGCATTATTAACACCTTATATTTCTAGTTTTCCAGGAATAGAAGGGATATGTTTAACAAGTCCCTTTTCCCAAAATCCTTCAACTCAATATTGAAGGCAGAGAATAAGCAAACCTGGGATGCTCTCCAAAAGATAAGCTATAGCACAGCCATGTTATTCTCAAAAATATTCTCTAGATATTCTTTTCTATAAAATCAAATGCTCTGTGGCCACACCTTCAACAGCTTGCATTAGTTGACATTAAATGCATTTGTTGTGCCGCAAGTGAATCTAAGCTTCCTTTTAGGTATTTTTAATACATCCAAGAGAAAACACCTGCCTTGGTTTTCTTTAAAGGTAATGACCTATAAGGACATCAACTCCATTTTTAAGGTTAAACTACTGCCGGGTTTACTGAAGAAATAGAACAGGAGGAAAAAATTAAATCACAACAAACCTCTTTGGGTCAATTAAGGGCCTCATTAATATCCTAGTTAAAGGAAACTCCTCACTTCTCCAGTAAGTAATATACACATGTATACACTATACATGCATGTGTACATTACCATATGCTGTCTAGTTTCTTATAAATGACCCATGAGTATGTGGATAGGCTGTGTGTTTATTACATATGCCTGCGCTTTTAAAGCAAAACAAGAGGCAGAGAGATATGTAGTAAAAACAGATTTTAAGGGCCGTCAAAACAGGGAAAAAGAGGCCTCAGTATAGAACTGGGCTCATTTCCTAATACAACATGGGAAAGTGGGGATTTATAGCCAAGAAGCCAAGTTGGTGGTCAGTGGATGATGGAAAACTACTGAATTAAGTCAGCTAGATGAAGGATTTCTGGCTAAATGGACTTGACAGGATTCTTGCTGAATGCAAGCTAGGGAGATCAGATAATCACTTGGGGGATGGTGCGGAATAAGGACTTGGATCAGATCTCAAGGGCGGGAGATTCTGGCTAAACCAACATGGCCGGAGTCTTGCTAAAACTGGGCACTGCAGAACACACCAAGGATGAGGCCTAGCCAAAAATGAGGTCAGAGGAGCCTGTCTAAAGTTTGGTTAGGGATAACCTCTTTGTTGATGTATGTTTACATACACAGATACACAAATAAATGCACATATATAAATAAAATTAGTTTATCCTAGTCAATATTTTTATTTAAAGTTGCATTGCTTTTTGAGTACCACAGATTTACCAGCTTAAAACAACACCAATGTGTTATCTCACAGTTCCCTGCGTCAGGAATCTAGGCACAGGTTGGCTGGGCCCTCTGCTCAGGGTGGCATCTCATTTCAGAATTGGGGTCATCTTTCAAGCCACTTAACTAGGTAAGTGGAGGCTCCTGATGGAATGTCCTACAAGGGCATGGATTAGGAGAAACACCATGAGCTTTAAACCCTTGGAGTCATGGCTAGATTCATTCCTAAAGAGCATACTTAAAGGGTGGAAGAGGCTCTCTCAAAAAAGGCTGTGGGACAAATACCAAAAAAGACATTCTTTTTTGTTGCCAATAACAACAAGAAATGTCATGTGCCCCATCAGTACCTTGAAATAACGCAAGGTAAGTACTTCCTTTCGTCTAAGTCCTAAAAAATGTCGTAACTTGCATGTCCTGCACAGTCTTGGTTTATGGCTGTTGAACCACTCCCTGTCCATTTAGCATGCATATTGATGTTTTCTCTCTTAAAATAAAATATAATGTTTAACTGCTGCCTTAAAATGCGCTGCGATGGATTTGGATATTGCCCCTTCTCACTTCTGGCTTCTGCCCCTCTTTTCCAAACCGACCTAGCATCTCAGAGTCACTGGACTCTTGCAGGTTGCCCGTGGCTGTAATGGGGTTGTGTGCTGGCATGGAATCCTGGTTTAGTGGAATCCTTTCATGCATGGGTAGAGGTGGGAGAGTCAGCTGCCATCCCTGGTGCTCCCATAATGAACATCAGCTCACCATGGCTGCTGGTGCCACAGTCCTTGCTAGGGCCTGGGAGATACACAAGGTCAGGTGGAATGGTCAGAGGGACACCCGGGATACTACAGGTTAAGTGCAAGAAAACAAATGCAGGCAAAGAAGACCTCGCTGTAGTGACTCTGTGTAGAAAAAATCTGTACTTATTTATTTTGTTGTTTGTAACGTTTTTTGCAATAATCCTTGCAGTGCAAATGATCTAAAAAAGTACATTTTGGTTTGAAAATAGACACATAACTGAATTTCCATTCTCAAGAAACCAGATGATAAATATATAACCTATATAAAATGTGTATAGACTCATCAACCACGGGTTTATAGTAATATCATTGACCACATAAACACAGAAGACACATGTCTCCTAAAAAAGTGTTATCATAAACTTGAACATTTGATAGTTATTTTAAGGAACCTATGCCTATAAACAACGTAAAACATGAAGATACACAAAGCACATTTACCTATTACACTGCAAAAAAAAAGTTTTACATTTATTTAGATTGACTTTCTCTAAATTAATTTTGTTCATTTTAGATTGTAAATTCTTCGCATATAAAAAATTAAGTGGGCCGAGCGTGGTGGCTCATGCCTGTAATCCCGGCACTTTGGGAGGCTGAGGCGGGCGGATCACGAGGTCAGGAGATGGAGACCACCCTGGCGAACACAGTGAAACCGTCTCTACTAAAAACACAAAAAAATTAGCCGGGCATGGTGGCGGGCGCCTGTAGTCCCAGCTTCTCGGGAGGCTGAGGCGGGAGAATGGCGTGAACCTGGGAGGCGACGGAGCTTGCAATGAGCGGAGATCGCGCCACTGCACTCCGGCCTGAGAGACAGAGGGAGACTCCATCTCAAAAAAAAAAAAAAAAAATTAAGTGATAGCTGTAAGAGGTTGTCTGGGATTCCACAAAGAGAATTGTTTGCACTGTTAAATAATGTCACTGCCATACTAGTGTTATCAGATGCTTCAAATAAAAGAGCAGTTAATTCTAATAATAGATCACTTTTAATCCTTTTTATGGAATCAAAGTATAGCTTTTCATCCTGTCAATGGTGAAACTCCTGACATTATTTTGGATGTTATTGTAAACATAGTTTCCAAAAGTATCATGGTAAAAAACAAAGAGTCCCGGCGCAGTGGCTCACGCCTATAATCCCAACACTTTGGGAGGCCAAGGTGGGCAGATCACAAGGTCATGAGTTTGAGACCAGCCAGGGCAACATGATGAACCCCTGTCTCTACTAAAAAAATACAAAAATTAGCCAGGCATAGTGGTGTGGACCTGTAATCCCAGCTACTCGGAAGGCTGAGGCAAGAGAATCACTTGAACCTGGGAGGTGGAGGTTGCAGTGAGCCCAGATTGCGCCACTGTACTCCAGCCTGGGCGACAGAGCAAGACTTCATCTAAAAAAAAAAACAAAAACAAAAAACACCAACTTTTTTTTTTATCAATCAAAAGAAACCCAAGGAGCAGAAGTGTTCATGGTATAAAACGGCTCATGATCGTGCTCAAAGAATTGGTGATATTCTAATGAAGATGGAACCTTTAACTGTCAAAGTTAGAAATATTTTTGTATAAGCATTTGATGTACATTATTTTTTACGTGAATGTCTTATACTCTGTAATGAAATGGCATGGACTTGAGAAGCCCTATTATTCTGAAACATCTTAATTTAGTTTAGGAAAATTATGAAGTTGTATGAAACATACAACTTACTTAACAGATTTACTTGGAAGATATTTGAAGAAAAGTCGCTGAATGGAGGCAAAAATACAACACTTGTGAATGTATTTGCACTTTTTGTGAGCATGTACACATTACACATTTCAATACAATTGGGTGTGATCTTCCTTTAGGATAATTTGCTCTGAACATATGGAACACTTCAGCCTTTATTTTGAGGGGGAAAAGGAATATTTTTTCAATTAAAAATCAATAATCTAGAAAGAAGGGTATGTAGGAAGTGTCTAGTTACAAATTTAGGAGCCATAAGATGTAACTTTGAAGGAGATTACAGAAAGTTGTATTTAAAACAAATTTTAAGATGATCTGAGATCTCAGATAATCTGCGAAAAATTATATTTTTCAGAAAAAATGCTTGTGATGTAAATATATATAATATCCATACATAGATTATGTATAGTTATTCTGTTATTTATTTATTTATTTATTTATTGAGTCTCGCTCTGTCACCCAGGCTGGACTGCGGTGGCGCGATGTAGGCTCACTGGAAGCTCCGCCTCCCGGATTCACGCCATTCTCCTGCTTCAGTCTCCAGAGTAGCTGGGACTACAGGAGCCTGCCACCACGCCCGGATAATTTTTTTGTACTTTTAGTAGAGATGCGGTTTCACCGTGTTAGCCAGGATGGTCTCGGTCTCCTTATCTAGTGATCCACCCTCCTGGACCTCCCAAAGTGCTGGGATTACAGGCATAAGCCACCGCGCCCAGCCCTATTCTGTTTGTTATTTCTAATGTTCCAATAAAATAATGGCTGTCTGAAGGTTTTGCTTTTATATACGTGTAGCTTATTTTTATGAATAATTTTATTTCTGAAAAGTTTTTGAATATATAATATTCGATATAACAAAAGACTAATGTCAGTCTGACAGTCATTTAATAATTATTTTATAAAATACACAGTTTTAATTAATGCTCTTTTCACCCTCAAGTGACCCGGGCCAGACCGTACATTAGGAGGTCCCCTCTCATCATGAGTATGGTCTTCTTGAATGCTTTCATAAGTTGGACTGTACCATGTGCTTTCGTTATCTCTTCCCATGAAGCAAATCATCAATAAATGCTGTTTAATAAGCCTTTATATGTCTGAACGTTACCATTTATACAAAGAAAGGGAAGTCTGCTGATGGAATAAACAAACTGAATTGGAGTCGAGAAGTCCACGTTTGGCCGGGCGCGGTGGCTCACGCCTGTAATCCCAGCACTTTGGGAAGCCGAGGCGGGCGGATCACGAGGTCAGGAGATGGAGCCCATCCTGGCGAGCATGGTGAAACCCTGTCTCTACTGAAAATACAAAAAAAAAAAAAAAAAAAAAAATTATTCGGGCGTGATGGTGGGCGTCTGTAGTCCCAGCTACTCAGGAGGTTGAAGGAGAAGAATCACTTGAACTCAGGAGGCGGAGGTTGCAGTCAGCCAAGAGCCTGCCACAGCACTCCAGCCTGGGTGACAGAGCGAGACACCGTCTCAAAAAAAAAAAAAAAAAGTCCACGTTCTAGAAGCAATAACACTAACACTAAACTGTGTTATTTGCAGTTTAACACAATCACCTTTCTAAGCCTCGCTTTTCTCATTAATGAAACATTAGTTTATACTTAATGATACTGGAAACTTCTGTGAGTTGTATTGTTCTAACTATAAGCAAGTAACCTACATGATCTAGTCATTTGAAGAAACTGTGATTTTGTTCACTGCTCCAATGAGCCTGTGGTCTGTGGTCTCTTTGCTTTCTGCAACTGTTCAATTTTTGTTTTTTTCTTTTTGAGACAGAGTCCCACTCTGTTGCCCAGGTTGGAGTGTAGTGACACGATCTTGGCTCACTGCAACTCCCGCCTCCCGGGTTCAAGCAATTCTTGTGCCTCAGCCTCCCGAGTAGCTAGGATTACAGGCACGCACCACCACGCCCAGCTAATTTTTTTTTTTATTTTTAGTAGAGAGGAGATTTCACCATGTTGGTCAGGCTAGTCTCAAACTCCTGACCCCAGGTGATCCACCAGCCTTGGCCTCCCAAAGTGCTGGGATTACAGGCATGAGTCACCACACCCAGCCTCAATATTTTAAATTATAACTCAAATTCACATTTTGATTCAAATACAGCAGCCATTGTTAAAGGTGGGGTTGGGTTTGGGATTGGAGGATGCCTAGACAGGAAAGAGTTTTGAAAAAATGGGTATGCAAGTGGAAAATGTTCTTCTTTGCCCTGGCCTTTTGGCTGTCTGTGGCATTAATTCCAGCTCAAGTATTTGATTCCTGTCAGAGTTTATTAGAGACCACTGCCATGTTTCCTGTGAGGACTTCTGATGCAGATCTTTTCATGTAAATTTCTTATGCATGTTAAAACACAGATTCTAACCATGTGTAATATGTCAGTGGCCAGGTAGAAGAACACAGATGTGCTCTTTAAAAAATACTGAGGTCTCAGGGCAGGCAAGTGGCTCATGTCTGGAATCCCAGCACTTTAGGAGGCCAAGGTGGGTGCTCTGGAGTTTGAGACCAGCCTGGGCAAGCTCAGTAGATCAAAAGCCCATCTCTACTAAAAATACAAAAAACTTGATGGGCACAGTGCGACACACCTGTGGTCCCAGCTACTTGAGAGGCTGAGGTGGGAGGATCACTTGAGCCCAGGACGTCGAGGCTGCAGTGAAGTATGATCACACCACTGCACTCCAGGCTGAGAGACAGAGTGAGAATCGAGACCCTATCTTACAAAAAAAAAAAAAAGGAAAAAAGATATTGAGGTTTCAATGTAGAGACAATTCTCAAATTATGAATACTGAAGTTATAAATGCATCATTTGTGTGATTGGGAGACAGGACTCTTTGCAACTTAATCTCCTTTCTGTGAAAAACAGTCCCAACAATATCTGAGATGCTAATGATCTCCAGTGATGCCACTTTCCACACTTGAAGGGATTTCCTCACAGATACATCCATCTCTCCACTGCACTTGCAATCCCCCCACCCGCTTTACTACCATGAGGATCTGATTGGGTGGGTTAGCTCTTGAGCCAGGAATCTTCTTTTACAACTCTCTCTGCGAGGGATTACAACGTAAGTGGTGCATGGATCATCATTTGAAAACTGCCGCTAATCAAGTGTCGGTTAAATACCATCCATTACTGTGAGCACTGTTCCAACATTGACATTGAGAACTAGTATGATTTAAAAGATTCTTAATTTGAAGAGAAAGTGTTTTTTTTCTATTTAAAATAGCTAATTCAAACACAAAGGTTTATGTTGCAGCCCATTTCTAAGCTGGTGATTGCCTCTAAGCTATCTCTTCTATTCCTTTTTGGAGGGTCATTCACTGACTATATTGTAGTTATTTTAAATTGTGTATTTTATTTAAAAATGTGATACACATCTCACTGTGCTGCCTGGGCTGCTCTTGAAATCCTGGGTTCAATCAGCCCTCCTGCAATCATACACTGGAGTAGCTGGGATTACAGGTGCATGCCACCACACACAGCTCCACAATTATTTTTATTTTATTTCATTTTATTTTATTTTGAGACCAGGTCTCACTGCCATTGACCAGGCTAGAGTGCAGTGGCCCGATCCCTGGCTCAGGTAATTTTCCAGTACCGGGTGATTCTCCCACTTCAGCCTGCCAAGTAGCTAGACTAAAGGCATACACCACCACACCTGGATGATTTTTGCATTTTTTGTAGAGACAGGGTTTTGCCATGTTGCTCAGGTTGGTCTCAAACTCCAGGGCTCAAGTGACCCTGCCACCTCAACCCCCCAAGTACTGGGATTGCAAGCATGAAACACTGCACACAAGCCACCATGCCCAACCTGCAATTATTTTTAAATGGTTTATTTCTGCTCCTTTGGTCACTGACAGTTCAGTGAGTCTTTCATTCAAGTGTAATGACGTACACATTCATCCATGATGGTTTCCCTTTAGGTATAAGTTTAAAAGCAGCAAGTAACACAGGGAAGATGGCAGGAGGGTATGAAAAATACATAGTTTTGCTTTAATTTTTGCTGTTCTTGGTTCAGTTTGTTTTGACTATGATGCGTCGGTATCTAGCTATTAACTAGAGCAATACAATAAAACAAAACAGGTATATTTTTTTAAAGTGATATATAACTGCATGAGTTCTGCTCTTCTAGTACAGGGAGGAGAATGCAGAACATAGTGGCAAATGTATGTTCAAATTCTGAGCATAAAATGTAGCATTGGCTCTGTGACCTGGAGAGAACTATCACCTTCAGGAGTCTAAATGTTCCCTCCTCTTTCTAGTGCTTTAATTTTTCCCAAAATATTGAAATAAAATGGTGAAATTTGAGGTAAAAGAATAGTGTGCTTATTTTTTAAAGATGAAATGAACTTTCAATAGCAGTTAGCATCAGAGAGGGAGAGAATAAAGTGTGTCTCCCAAAAAGAAATTTTGCTTTTGTATAACCAGAAGGTTTCACCAATCTGAGGATTTCAACACATTCAATTATGAGTAGTAACTTGGACGCTCATTCTCTCCCTCTTAAATGCCATATTTTCCCGATTGGCTTTGATGGTTTGCAGAGTTTATGATCTTTTTGTAGGTTGTAAGTATTTTGTTCCTCCATTTCTGAGAGGTTAAAAATGACTTCTGGCACAGGAGCTATCCAAGGATTTACTGTGCTCTTCTAGCTCTCTTCAGGTGGGTGAAGAGAGACCAGGGTGGTAGGAGACTCAGGAGGGTGGAGTGGAAACTATCACATTTTCCTACTGCAGCTTCAAGTTTATTTGCCAGAAGCTCATAAGGAAAAAAATGTTTTGTTTTGTTTGTTCTCGACCCTTTGTAAATATGACTACATTGTTGTTTCGGCCAAGGAATATTGCTTTTTTTGCTTTGCTAAAGTTATGGCCTGAGCTAAAATACTACGATAAACAAGGAACACATGTAAGGACTCCATATCATCCAGAAGCACAATAACAACCACCTTGGCAAGGATAAACAAATGTGAACTGCAAATCAGGCAAGGGCTAACACTACATAGGTCCCCTTTTTAGATGTGTAGTTTTACAGACCCCATTTTGTCTTTAATGTCCTGCTGGGTGTTGTGTTTGGTTATGGCTGGGTTTTTTCTTTAATTTCTATTTTTTTGAGACAGGGTCTTGCTCTATCACCCAGGCTGGACTGCAGTGGTCCAATCATAGTTCACTGCTGCCTTGAACTCCTGAACTCAAGGGATCCTATTATCCCAGCCTCCCAAGTAGCTGTGACTATAGGTGCATGCCACCACACCCAATTAATTTTTAGTTTTTTTTTGTAGATCCAGGGTCTTTCTATGTTTCTCAGGCTGATCTCTAACTCTGTTCTCAAGTCATCTCCTGCCTTGGCCTCCCAAAATGCTGTGATTACAGATGTGAGTCATCACACCAAGCCATGGCTATTGTTCTTTAAAGAATGGCACCTGAACTGCAAAACTACTGAGATATAGTTTTTTTAAAAATTTGAAGATATAGCCAGGATAATGATTAAATGGACTTAGCATAGAATCTAAGCAATATAGGAAGTGATATACAGGTAGAAAAGTCAAAGGCCTAGAAATACCAATAATGACAATGAAAAAGGGTCAGTAATAATGAGAGTCAAAAGGAGTGAGACTATGTCAGAAAGCAGAGTGTTTACTTCCATTTCAAAGGTAAATTTACTCCAGTGAAGACAAGGCCCAGGATATGGCAAGGCAACAGATGACCAATGTGGCATGGAGGTAAAGGTCTTTGGAGATGAAGAGATTAAGACCTGAGAGGCTACAGTGCCATGTAGAGATCCCAAGTCAGCCATAATGATGGCTGGTCATGGGGAAATGACATGGGTCATGATTTCAAGAAGAAAATCTTCATTGCCTGAGGAGAAGACATCAGAAGATGAGAAAGAGTAAGAGCTTGCAAGCATGAATATGAGCCTTCATGTCTCTCTGTATCCATGTCTTTGACAATTAAAGCTCTTTAAATCTTCCCATCTAGGAGTCTATTTCCTGTGCTCCTGAATTTGTGTTCATCTCATAACTTGTCTCAGTGGATGTACTTAGTATGCGGTGGAAAGGATGGGAGCCAATTTGGAGCCTAGGCTTGAAAAATCTTGAATGTTTCCACTTGATTTCTTGTGTAACCCTTCCCAGTCATTATGTGAATCAGTCTAGGCTACCCTGCTGGGGGGATGACAGATGACACCAAGAAGAAATACATGGTCCCAGCTGTTATTGTCCTAGTCTAGTCATCTCTCAGTTAATCTAAAGGCAAGAGTGATTCCAATTAAGACCAGATAACATCTCAGCTAAGCACAGTCCAAATTGCTGTCCTAGAGAATTATGAGTTGAGCAAATAATTATTATTATAAGTCATTAGGTTTAAGGCAGTTTGTTATGCAACAAAACTAAACAAATACAAAAATGACGATGATGGGAAAGTATAAAAAGTAGAATAACTGAATGATATGAGCCTCCAAAAGCAGTGTCTTTTAAATAATGACTCAGATTTCTCCATTAGGTCTAGAAAGTGGTTGTAATAATTGGAGGGGCACTAAAATATTGGATGTCATTTTTCTCCTACTTTTATGTGGGACTCTAGGGGACAGTGTGTGACAAATAATAATTTATGTGTTACATAGATTTGGGGAACTCCAAACACATGTTCAGTTACACAGTCACTTAAATAAATTTAAAACTAGTTCTTATATTTTATATGTGGTTATTATATCTTATGTCTTTATATGAGTGATGTTTATAAGAAAAAATAATTTGTATGTTTAAAACCGAGTTCTTATCCCCTTAATCTGAACTGGCCTCTCTTTTTGGAAAATTTATTCCAACTCTGCTTTTCCTACTAGGTTGAACTACATGCTCATCTGATCCTTTATTAGATTGCCTAGGTATTTCATTTCTTATTGATTACCTTATTCTATTACTAATGTTCAAAGGATAATACCATCAGATGTGTTCTTCTCATATGTCATTGATGATAAACTTTTGGAACATAGTCTTAAACTCAGCCTTTATAAATTTTGACACCCTTTTTTATATTTACTGACCCTCTGACTTTGAGCCTCTGTGTAAATAAATTCCAAATTTGCCATTCCTCTAATTAATTGTTCTTTTGATTCTGGCCACCCATGCAGTGATCCTCACTTTCTTTTATTTATTTATTTATGTATTTATTTATTTATTTATTTATTATACTTTAAGTTCTAGGGTACATGTGCATAGCATGCAGGTTTGTTACATATGTATACTTGTGCCATGTTGGTGTGCTGCACCCATCAACTCGTCAGCACCCATCAATTCATCATTTACATCAGGTATAACTCCCAATGCAATCCCTCCCCCTTACCCCCTCCCCATGATAGGCCCTGGTGTGTGATGTTCCCCTTCCCGAGTCCAAGTGATCTCATTGTTCAGTTCCCACCTATGAGTGAGAACATGCGGTGTTTGGTTTTCTCTTCTTGTGATAGTTTGCTAAGAATGATGGTTTCCAGCTGCATCCATGTCCCTACAAAGGACGCAAACTCATCTTTTTTATGGCTGCATAGTATTCCATGGTGTATATGTGCCACATTTTCTTAATCCAGTCTGTCACAGATGGACATTTGGGTTGATTCCAAGTCTTTGCTATTGTGAATAGTGCCGCAATAAACATACGTGTGCATGTGTCTTTATAGCGGCATGATTTATAATCCTTTGGGTATATACCCAGTAGTGGGATGGCTGGGTCATATGGTACATCTAGAACT
>NC_045442.1:94595075-94603164 GCF_002776525.5 Piliocolobus tephrosceles
TCTTGCTAGGAACCTGCCAAGGCACAACAGTGCTGCTATTTGCCCTTTGACAAGCTATGAAACCTCTAGGAAACATCTGGAACACCTACAGTGCTTTGTGGACATCACATTTTTTTTTTTTCAGTTACTCCTAGCTTGCCCTATGGAATCCAGTAATCAGGTGTTTAATCAGGGACTTGCCAAAAGAAAATCTAGACAGCTGACCTCTACATAAAGGTGCTAGAAAACAACCAATCCAAAGAAATAAGACAAGGAGTGGTCTTATGTGCTCAAACAATAGTTACATACTTTCCACAATTATTTTTGAACCAATAGCTTTCTTGTATTTTTTATAATACATGGTCATATCTGGTCTATTGTAAACCATGGCTTTAGGATACAGGGTCATTGAAATGATCTTCTGGTTTTTCTACACAATGTTAGTCATTTTTGATCTTTTCTTTTTAATTCAAAATCTATTAGATAATCAGTGATGATGAGGTTTTCTTAATCAACAAAATTGATCAATAAAAATGAAAAAAAAAACCCACTTTGGTTCTTTCTCTGCCATATCTTATTATTTATTGAAAGAATGTCTTTTCTTTTTCTCTCTCTCTTTCTCACTCTCTGGCTTGGTTAAAGAGTTTGCTAGCAGCTTCTCAGGAAAAAAATTCTAGTTTTAATAGCAGCCTGGAAGCAAAATCTGTTTTGGCTTCATTGTCCACATGATCTCATTTTTTATCCTTTTTTCACTCATATCCATTTTGCATTTTGTATTTCTGAGAACTGCTTTTCTTTTGAATTATCTTTTTATGTTCTAGTTTTGTGTTGGCATGGTCATTTTTGTACATTAAAGAGCGCTGAGTTGTACTGTGAACTGCTAGGGGGAGCACTGTGATTTCTTTTCCTCCACTTGGAAAGGCAGATTCAAGGCTTGTCTACATATTCCTCATGGGAGTGTTTGTGCGGCCTCTCTTGCTTTCCCGAGATGGACCTTTTTCAATGTCTGCTTTCTTGCTAGACCCAGACTGTGAGGGCCACTTTGAGTGTGGCCCAGGTGAGTGTCAGGCAGGAGCAGGACCTGTGCGACCCTGAGACAGCACCCTAAGTGGGGCAGGAAATGCCTAGGAGATTGGCAGCTTCTTATGAGGGGCCAGTTTGATCACATTTCCTTGATAATTTCTGAATCTATTTTCACTAGATTAGTCAGTGGTTTTATTTTCTGGAAACATATTTATCTGGTTTGAGAATCAAAATTATTCTCAATTTATAGATTAATCAAATAATATTCTCTGATTTTCCAGTGTATGGGTGCATTCTATGCATGTGAAATGAGCAGAATCTTGAAAAAAGTTTAAACTTATCTCTTTAAGTGTTTAGATCTTAAACACTTTAGCTCGAGGTTTTCTTTGTGGGAAGATTTTTAACTACTAATTCTGTTTCTTTAATGGTTATAGAATTATTTAAACTTGTGATCGTTTTCTTGTCAGTCCAGTCATTTATGTTTTTCTGGAAGTTTGGTATTTCAAAGAAAATAGCAAAATGTGTTCCCTAATATATGAGGCAGATTAAATTTATTAGCGACCACTGTTTTCCATGCCTTTATGTGTCTTGGGCATGTGATTTGGTTTGGCCCACAGGACAGTAGGTTTGGCCAACAGATGCAAGCAGAAGTTTGAAAAAACACTTGAACATTTCTACAACCTTTTTGGGACTCTACCACTGCCACAGAAACATGTCAAGTCTGGTCTGTTTGAGAAATATGACAAAACTGTTAAGGACATTTGAGTTCTCCTAGGTTAGGCTGGCATCTTAGGTCAGCCAAACTCTAGCCAAGCCCCCCACAGATACAGCAGCCAGTACAGGCAAGACCAGCCAAGTACAGATCACATTAGCAGAACTGCCCAGACCACCCATAGACACGTGAGTGGCTTCATACACAGAAAATAAAAAGTAAAAATATTCTCATTTAAAAAATATCTGTGCATCGATACTTATTATTCATTCTGAATATTATATATGTATTTTGTCATTCACTTGCCCTATCTTGAAAAGTTTATTTCTTTTATTAGTCTTTCCACAAAATTTCTGCTATAATCATATTCTCTACTACATCTTGTTTTTCTATTTATTTCTTCTCTTTATTAGCTGTGTTCTTCTACTTTCCCTGATTTTATTTTGCTGTATTTCTTCCAATGTAAGTCTATTACCCTTCAAGCATTCTTGTAATATAAGTACTAATTACTATAAATATATATTTTAATTATATCCTACAGTAGTATTTAATATATAGCATTTTCGTTATGTTATCTTCTAATTATTATCTTAAAACATATTTTATTTTTCTCTTGAGCTGAAATAATTTTGAGGTACAATTAATTTTCCCAATATCTTTTTGAGGGTCATTTATTTTTATCTTAAATGCATTGCTGTCAGAGAATATACTGTGTCATACCACTTTCTTGGAAATTGAGGCTTGCATAATGACCCAGACTGTAAATACTCTGTTCTATTTGAGAAAAGTATGTATCCTCTAATTGTAGGGTGAAGAATTCTGTAGATACCAATTAAATCTAGTTTTTCTTTTTGTTTTTGTTTTTTGAGACAAAGTCTCACTCTGTTGCCCAGGCTGGAGTGCAGTGGCATGATCTCGGCTCAGTACAACCTCTGCCTCCCAGGTTCAAGCGATTCTCCTGCCTGAGCCTCCCCAGTACCTGTAACTACAGGCGCTGCTGCCACCACACCAGGCTAATTTTTGTATTTTTAGTAGAGACAAGGTTTCACCATGTTGGCCAGGCTGGTCTGGAACTCCTGACCTCAAGTGATCTGCCCACCTCGGCCTCCCAAAGTGCTGGGATTACAGGCATGAGCCACCACACTCGGCCTAAATCTATTTTTAATTGGATTTTAAAAATACCCTCTACTGTCACAATCAGTAAGAGGTACAGTATGACATCTTCCCAGATGATAGTGGATTTGTACATTGTTTCTTCTAGCTGTTTCAATCAGTATTTTAAATACTTTTGGCCAGGGGCAGTGGCTCACACCTGTAATCCCAGCACTTTGGGAGGCCAAGGCAGGGGGATCATGAGGCCCAGAGATCCAGACCATCCTGGCTAAAATGCTTAAACCCCATTTCTACTAAAAATACAAAAATTAGCTGGACGTGGTGGTGCATGCCTGTACTCCCAGCTACTTGGGAAACTGAGGGAGGAGAATTGCTTGAACCCGGGAGGCAGAGGTTGCAGTGAGCCAAGATCATTCTACTGCACTCCAGTCTGGTGACAGAGTGAGACTCTGTCTCCAAAAAAAAAAAAAAAAGTAAAAAGAAAAAAAATTATCTTTAAAAGTTATTTCTTCCCTTAACATTAATCATTGTGCAGTGCATTACACATCCTACAACCAGCTTCTGACTTACAGTATATTTTGCCAGATATTAATATAGGTATGTAAATATTTTCTGTTATTTTCTGAATTTAAATTTCTTCAGTTTTTGAATCTTTTGCTCTCTGTTTCAGAATGTCTCCTTTTCCATGATTTAACTTGTGTCCATACATATTATATGCATTTATGTAAAAGTCTGCATGTGCTTTTTTGTTTTGTTTTTTGTTTGTTTGTTTGTTTTTTGAGACGGAGTCTCACCCTGTTGCCCAGGCTGGTGTGCAGTGGTACGATCTCGGCTCACTGCAACCTGCGCCTCCCGGGTTCAAGCAATTCTCCTGCCTCTGCCTCCCGAGTAGCTGGGATTACAGGTGTGTGCCACCATGTCCAGCTAATTTTTGTATTTTTAGTACAGACAGGGTTTCATCATGTTGGTCAGGCTGGTCTTAAACTCCTGACTTCATGATCTGCCTGCCTCAGCCTCCCAAAGTGCTAGGATTACATGTGTGGGCCACCGTGCCTGGCCTGTCTGTATGTGTTTTAAACTGTGAGTTTAATCCAGTAATTATTTATATATTTAGATATTTTTTATCATTTTACTTTTTTATTTCTCTATGTTCCATTTTTTCTTAATGTTGTCTCTTTTTTGGATGATTAATTTTTATTATTACAATTGTTATTATTATTTAGTTCTTTCATTTTCCAGCTATAGCCTTATTTCTATTTATTTATTTATTTTATTATTATTTCTTTTTGAGATGGCGTCTGGCTCTGTCTCCCAGGCTGGACCACTGCAACCTCTGCCTTCTAGGCTCCGGCAATTCTCCTGCTTCAGCTTTCACAGTAGCTGGCATTGTAGAGGTGTGCCACCATCCCCAGCTAATTTTTGTATTTTAGCAGGGATTAAAGTAGAGACGGGGTTTTGTCATGTTGGCCAGGCTGGTCCCAAACTCCGGACCTCAAGTGATCCACCCGCCTTGGCCTCCCAAAGTGCTGGGATTACAAGCCTGAGCCATCTTGCCCGGCCTAGACTTAAAGTTATACTGTATAAAGTTTGTAATAATGTATAAGTCTAGATCCTAGAAATTATATAACATATAGTCATTATCTTCAGTATTTTAGTGATTTGTTTTTACATTTTCCAGTGCACACTTAATGAAGTCCAATGTCAATCAATAGCAGTTTTATTCTTCCCTGAAATGAAAGTATCTTGGAGCACTCGATCTTTAATTAACCCCAATAATTCATGCTTCTGTTTACCTGAATTTTAGATCTCTTATTATCTTTTACTTTAATCCCATTAGTCATAGTTTAGAGCTATTGTTTCAAACTAAAAATATTTGTTGCTTTTACCCTTTGAAAAAAAAACTGATTTTGTGCTTCCTCTTTCTTCCTGCGTTGCAAAACCTGTCTTACTTAGTCCTTTTACTCCTTCTTGATACATATTTTTTTAAGTTGGTAGTGATTAACTTCATTTTTGCTACAAGCTAATTCTTGAAATACATTTTTATTGGGTGCATAAGGCTAAGTTAACCTTTTTTTTGTTGTTGTTGTCTCAGTGCTTTGAAGCAGTTCTTCATTATAGGCTCGCTGCCACTACTACTGCTAAGAAATATGTAGACATTTTATTTTAATTAGTTTTTTGAACTGAAGCTTTTTTTTTTTTTTTTTTTTTTTTTTGAGACAGAATCTTGCTCTATTGCCCAAGCTGGAGTGCACTGGTGCAATCTTGGCTCACTGCAAGCTCTGCCTCCCAAGCTCACGCCATTCTCCTGCCTCAGTCTCCCAAGTAGCTGGGGTTACAAGTGTATTGTATTTTCAGTAGAGACGAGGTTTCACTGTGATAGCCGGGGTGGTCTCCATCTCCTGAACTCGTAATCCACCCACTTCAGCCTCCCAAAGTGCTGGGATTACAGGCATGAGCCACCGAGCCTGGCCTGAAACTTCTTTCTGGCAACTTTTGAGCTTTTTTTGTCATTATGTTCTTCAATTTTTTTTTAATGTCCACGTTTTGTTTTGTTTTTGTTTGTCCTGCTGGTGAGTGTTTCCTACATTTATCAATTTTTTTTTTTTGTTTCATAATATTTCTCCCTGGTTTTCTTTATTTTCTTCTTTAGAAGTTCCAGTTTGAGTTATATTAGGAATTCTCAAAGTAATCAGTACATCCCTAAAGGTCCATCCGATTTTATATTTCTTTATTGCACTGTGGTTTGTCCTTGGTAACTTCTTCAGAATTGTCTAGATTCTCTAATTTTCTTATTCCCCCCCCCCCCCCCTTTTTTTTTTTTTTTTTTTTTTTGGTCTGGAGTCCAGAGGCATGGTATTGGCTCACTGCCTCCTCTGCCGCCTGGGTTCAAATGATTGTCCTGTCTCAGCCTCCCAAGTAGCTGTGACTACAGGGGTGCAACACTACGCCTAGCTAACTTTTGTACTTTTAGTACAGACAGGGTTTCATCATTCTGGCCAGGATGGTCTCGATTTCTTGACCTTGTGATCCGCCTGCCTCGGTCTCCCAAAGCCCTGGAATTATAGGCATAAGCCACCGCGCCTGGCCTCATTTCATTTTTTTTTAAATAATCAATTTAATTACAATTATTAGTTTTTATTTTTCATATTTTTTGTTTTTAAGTTCCATTTTGTTCAGTTATGTTTTTCAGTTTTATATTGCTCCATATTATCCAAAACTGTCTGATCCACTTTATATTTATATTTTATAACCTCCTTGTTATTTTATCAGGAATATTTTTATTTCAAGAACCTATATATTGTATACATGCGTCTCTAAAATTCTGTTTTAATATCAGTAGTCATGGGAAGAGGATCCATTTATATTGCTTCATTCTCTACTGAATTTTTTTTGTTTTGTTTTGTTTTGAGATGGAATCTTGCTCTGTCACCAGGCTGGAGTGTAGTGGTAGGATTCTGGCTCACTGCAACCTCAGCCTCCCAGGTTCAAGTGATTCACCTGCCTCAGCCTCCCGAGTAGCTGGGATTACAGGTACCCATCACCACGCCCAGCTAATTTTTGTATTTTAGTAGAGAAAGGATTTCCCCATGTTGGCCCAGCTGGTCTCAAACTCCTGACCTCAAGCAATCCACCCGCCTCAGCCTCCCAAAATGCTGAGATTATAGTATGAATCTCCATGCCCAGCCTACTGACTTTTATTTATACTGTCTTGGGTTCTCGTGTTCTTTGTACTTTTGCTAATAAACTCATTTAGATCATGGTGGTGATATTGTCCTCATGGTAGTTGTTACTGTAATACTAGATTTGTAGCAGTGTACATGGAAATATTAGAGCAGTAGTTTGTAGTCAAACTGTTGTAGCTGTAGTCATAGTAGTGACAGCATTGATGGCAGTATTTATTTGCTTTCTGTTAGGCCAGAGAGAACTTTATTTCCACTACTCTTTGTAGAGATACTTTTCTCTCACCCCAACTCCACTGAGGATGTAGATATTTTAAGAATTTCAGCTTTATCCAGGATCCTCCAGGCCTGAGTTTTCAGGTTGCACATCTTGAGGTCTAGATTTCCATTTTCTTGAGTCTTTGTTAAGTAAGCCCTCACAGTAGTCATTTATGATACCACATTTTGCACTTGAGGCAGCAGTAGTTTTATTGTTTGTGTTTGTGTTCATGTCCTTTTGTGGTTTCAGTTTACTTTTTGTCTATTTTTTATTAGACTCTTCCCTTACTTGTGAGCCCTAAAACTATATTTTAAAGTATTTATATTTACAGTTATAAATATATTTTAAATATTTAAAGTATACTTGGTGTAATGTATCAAACATCTGGCTAGTTGGTGGCAGCACATTTTGCTTTGAGAATCTACCATTTTGCTGGATTCTTTATAAATCTAACATACTTTATATGACAGAAAAACACTCGACTAAAAGGAAATTTATAAACATTTATGTAAGTTCTTTGAATGTTACTATTACATCATAAAAATACTATCACAGCAGAAGGCAGAAAACCTAAGAAACTTTTAAGGTCTACATAAAAATAATAATACACTGATCCTTTCTTTTTTTTTTTTTTTTTTTTTTTGAGACAGAATCTCGCTCTGTTGCCCAGGCTGGAGTGCAGTGGCGTGATCTCCGCTCACTGCAAGCTCTGCTTCCCGAGCTCACACCATTCTCCTGCCTCAGCCTCCTGAGTTGCTGGGACTACAGGCGCCCGCCACCACGCCTGGCTAATTTTTTGTAGTTTTAGTAGAGACAGGGTTTCACTGTGTTAGCCAGGATGGTCTCGATCTCCTGACCTCGTGATCTGCCAGCCTCGGCCTCCCAAAGTGCTGGGATTACAGGCGTGAGCCACCGTGCCCAGCCAATACACTGATTCTTATGTGTGGGAGTGTGTATAAACCACACAGAGAGAATATGATATGTAAACAACAATAGCATTTCTAATGTTTGGGAATGAGTGCTTGTGAATCAGGGTCCAACTTTTAGAAATAAGGCTATGCGGTGTTAGAAAAGTGTTATAGTTTTTTGTTTTGTTTTGTTTGTTTGTTTGTTTTGTTTTGTTTTGTTTTGTTTTGTTTTGTTATTTGAGACTGTTTTGCTGTGTCACCCAGGCTGGAGTGCAGTGGTGTGATCTCGGCTCACTGCAAGCTCCGCCTCCTGGGTTCATTGCATTCTCCTGCCTCAGCCTCCCGAGTAGCTGGGACTACAGGTGCCCGCCACCACGCCAGGCTAATTTTTTGTATTTTTAGCAGAGACAATTCC
>NC_045442.1:94603174-94614649 GCF_002776525.5 Piliocolobus tephrosceles
GCCACCACGCCAGGCTAATTTTTTGTATTTTTAGCAGAGACAATTCCTAACAATTAGGAAAAGAATCCTTTTTCAGGTGCCCGCCACCACGGCAGGCTAATTTTTTGTATTTTTAGCAGAGACAGGGTTTCACCATGTTAGCCAGGATGGTCTCGACCTCCTGACCTCGTGATCCGCCCACCTCGGCCTCCCAAAGTGCTGGGATTACAGGCGTGAACCAGAAAGTGTTATAGTTTAAACAGTAAAGATAAAATTGATGGTGCTGGAGCAGGTAAAACTATTAAATGACAAAAACTGACTGCATGTCAATGAGAACAGGGATACTAAAATGCACGTGAAAGGTTTGAGAACATTTGTTTCATATAATATAAGTGGAGAAGGCACTATTTTAATTAATTTAAATAATATACTGTGAAATGTTTACATGTAGCTAAATTTATTAAATACATATTATAATTGAATAGTTGACTTTTTTCAATATACCAAATGGCTTATATCTCAGGTATATTGATCATATCATTGGGATTGTCATATATTTGAAGATACATGGGAAGATTTACACTAAGTTATTTTCTATGAAATATAAGTAGGAAATGTAATTTTCCCAAATTATTATATTTGTTTAATATGTGATTTCAGCTATGCATGTGAAAATTAATTAATTTATTGACTATCAATAGACGATTTTTCAACATCCTTTAATGTTTGTTTGGCCAAAACACTCCTTGATTTTTCTTTCTGTTGGGGTCTCCTTATGTCTGTGTCTGTATGGTATTTGTTTCAAAGTAATGTTCAGGTTGTTTAATTAATTACATATAATGAGAAAGGATTCTTTTCCTAATTGTTAATTTTCCTTTCTGTTAGTTTCTACCATGCACTTTAGGATTTTAGATTGAAATTCTTCTTTCAATTGAAAAAAAAGTGCTTCTTTTGCTACGCATTCACCATTTCCTAATAAGGGTTTTGTTTCTTTGCCTGGCCACCGATGGCACAGAAGGAGGCCAAAACAACAGACTTGGAGTTTCTGTGCATTAGGTATTTGGTGAATGTCACAGATATGGTCGCTGGGCATGGAAGGTGCATGGCTCAAGTGTAGAGGGCTGAGTGACACTTCTGATTCTCACAGCTTTATAAACCCTACAGTACACAGGAGAAAGCACATAAATTTTTGTGTTTTGGGAGCCCAAGACAGGCAATCACTTGAGGTCAAGAGTTTGTGGTCCGACTGGCCAACATGACAAAACCCCATCTCTACTAAAAATACAAATATTAGCCTAGCGTGGTGGTGCACTCCTGTAATCCCAGCTACTTGGGAGGTTGAGGCAGGAGAATCGCTTGAACTTGAGAGGCAGATGTTGCAGTGAGCCGAGATCATGCCACTGCCCTCCAGCCTGGGCGAGAGAGCGAGACTCTATCTCAAAAAAAAAAAAAAAACGTGTTTTCTCAAGGCCTGGAAAGTTACTTGAAACTCCTTATTGTATGTGGTTGGTTTTCTTTGCCCCCTTCCCACCACAACTAGGGCACCTTTAGTTATGTTAGCCCTCCAGGAAGCACATTATCAGCTTGCCTTCCTTGTTTCTAGTTAATTGCTCATCCTTAGTGCCTCCTTGTCTCTGTGTAATCTTCTCCCACTTTTGGTCCAAAGAGATACTAATCTTTACTTATTTATGTATGTAAATAAATAAAGTGGAGTGCAGTGGCACGATCTCTGCTCACTGCAACCTCTGCCTCCCAGGTTCAAGCGATTCTCTTGCCTCAGCCTCCCAAGTACCTGTGACTACAAGCGCTTGCCACCACACCTGGCTAATTTTTGTGTTTTTAGTAGAGAAGGGGTTTCACCATGTTGGCCAAGATGGTCTCAATCTCCTGACCCCGTGATCTGCCCGCCTCGCCTCCCAAAGTGCTGAGGTTAGAGGTACGAGCCACCATGCTCAGCCATATTTATTAATTGTGAGTCATTTAATTAAAAAATATTCTACTTATCATTACTATGTATTCAGAGCACAGAGAAAAATTTAAAAAGTAAACTTACACTCTTTTGATGTGCTGATTTTCTTTTCTTTCAACAGAAAGGGGAATTCTAAAATATATAGTAATTTTCCAATATATAATTCCCTATTAACTGGAATATTTTTTCTTTAAAAGCATTTTATATACACATTTTTATTTTTCACTTTGTCAATAACATGTAGTAATGTTGAAGGAGTTTTTTTTCTTACACACTAAAATACATCATCTGTAAATGGATTAGTTTCTGTTTTGTCATATACTCTGAAGAAGAGAGAAAAAATTGCTTATGATGAAAATATTTATTGCATAAAACATATTGGGATTACGTTTTTAAGCAGTTCAATTCAACAGAAATGTGATGAAAATGTCTCATGTGCAAAGCATGACACCAGGTTTAGATCACAGAGGAGGGATCAAAAAAAGTTTCTTGTGAGAAAGTGACATTTTTACTAATATCCACTTTGAAAATAGTGATCTGATGTACTCCCAGATCAAATCTAAAATGAAAACAGTTCATTTAACACCTATCATTGATTTCAAGAGAAGAGATCCAAGTTTTGGTGACAGGCAAAATAGTTTATTCTAATTATATGATAAAGACACTTTAAAGCTATGCGAATTGTAACTACCTTAAGGAAATGTTAAAGTATAAATTTGTTCTAATTAATTGCTGTTTCAAGTGATTAAAATGTATTATCTTAATGACTACTTTAGGTTGCCTATGGACAATGTTATTCATGCCAAAATGCATTTTAATCCTCTGCTTCTAAATAATTAATCTCTAGAATGTCAACAGTTTTTCTTTTTCTTCAAAGATTATATTTTGGCAAGTCACTGCTCTGCTTAAAATTCTTCCAATATTTTTCTATTGTTTTCAAGACAGAATGTGAATTTCAAAGCCTTGTGAAATCCTGCATATTCCCACCTGTTACATGCATCCTTCACTCTCAGGAGCTGCTCTTTTCCCGAGAGGCTTCCTCCCAACACTGCATCTTTGCAAATCTAGACCCTCCACCTGATTTATACTTCATTTTCTCTCCCTCACATACTTCCCCTAACATTACAATGATGCTTTTATTTTTGCATTCCCAGCCATCAATAATTCTTGGTGCACCTTGGGTCCTCAACAAATATTTCACTAATTACTGGTTGAATGAATGAAGTTCAGATATTGAGTTCACATCGACTAATGATTAAGTTTTAAAATGCACTGGTATCAAAGCCTAAGAATGAAACTGAAGCTCTTTCACTTACCAGCAGGTAAGTTTTCAAATAAGTGTATGAGTCACATTTTTATAAATTCAGAGCCGCGAATATATCACCTCTTTGTAAATATAGATATTAGGTGAGAATTTTATATATTGTTAGTATCACCTTCGACTCATTGTATCTTTTTTTTGGGGGCGTGCGGGGGAGGAGTCTCGCTCTGTCACCGAGGCTGGAGCGCAATGGCATTATCTCGGCTCACTGCAACCTCTGCCTCCGGGATTCAAGCAATTCTCCTGCCTCAGCCTCCTGAGAAGCTGGATTACAGGCAGCCGCCATCATGCCCAGCTAATGTAAAAAAAAAAATCAAAGCTAGTGTGAAAAAAATTATGTGGATTATATGCTCTTCAAATATGTGTGATAACCCATTTGGTTATTTATTTATTTATTTATTTATTTATTTATTTATTTATTTATTTTAAAGACAGTGTCTCACTCTGTCCCCCAGGCTGGAGTGTAGTGACTTAATCACAGCTCACTGCAGCCTTGAACTCCTGGGCTCAAGCAATCCTCCCACTTCAACCGCCCAAGTAGCCGGGACTAAAGCCACGTGTCACCACACCTCCCTAATTTTTGTATTTTTTTGTGGAGAAGAGGTTTGGCTATGTTGCCCAGACTGGTGTCAAACTCCTGGGCTCTGGACATCCTCCTGCCTCAGCCTCCCAAAGTGATGTAATTCCAAGCATGAGACACCACATTCAGCCCCATTAGGTTATTGCTGTTGCTGTGGATATGGTTCTTTTTATTGATGCAGTTTAAGTATTAAAAAAGTATTCATTTTTTTCATTAAAATTTCATGCTAAAATTATTACCCATGGGAAAGTAAATTTCATACCTGACTATAGCTAATTCATTTGCTACTTATATAAAAAGTCCTTATTTTGTTTTTTCTCTAATGTTATTTTTGTACTATTGGATACCAATTAGTATTTCTAGTTTAAAGTGAGTGAAACAAAAACAACAAATTTACAATCTCTTGTGCCTTGTGACAGCGATTTGTGTGTGTGTGTGTGTGTGTGTTTTGTTTAGTTTCCTTTTTGAGACAGAGTTTCACTCTGTAGCCCAGGCTGGAGTGCAGTGGCACAATCTTGGCTCACTGAAATCTCAGTCTCCCAGGCTCACACAATTATCCTGCCTCAGCCTCCCGAGCAGCTGGGATTACAGATGCCCACCACTATGTCTGGATAACTTTTGTATTTTTAGTAAAGATGGGATTTCTCCATGTTGGCCAGGCTAGTCTCGAACTCTTGACCTCAAGTGATTTGCCTACCTCGGCCTCCCAAAGTGCTGAGATTACACGCATGAGCCACTGTGCCCAGCCCATTTTTCTTTTTTGTTTGTTTGTTTGAGACAGCGTCTTGCAATGTCACCTAGGCCGAAGTGCAGAGGTGCAATCACAGTTCACCGCAGCCTCAACCTCCCAGGTGCAATCACAGTTCACCGCAGCCTCATCCTCCACCTCAGCCCAGTAACTGAGACCAGGTGTGTGCCACCATGCCCAGCTAATTTTTTACTTTTTAAATTTTTTTGTAGAGACTGGGTCTCGCTATGTTGCCTAGGCTGTTGTTAAACTCCTAGACTCAAGCAATCTTCCTGGCTCAGCCTCCCAAAGTGCTGAGATTACAATCATGAGCCACTTGGCCTGGCCTTTTTACAGCGGTGTGAGATATTTGAACCTTTGGACAAAAATAATGAGATTTTCAAAATTTAGTGAATATGATTAACTTGTGTAGCCCTAATCTCCAGATCATTTGTATCTGCAAAGCTTGTAATGGAAGGAGAATATTTGCTCCCTATTCTCAGAGAATGGCCTGAATTAAACTAAAATGGAGTGCTATTATTTATTTCTTGAATAAATGTCCTCTGTGTGTAAATTTTTCTTCAGTAATTTCAAAATACTGCAAATCAAGAAGAAAGAAAAGAAATTCCGTATGCTCTTTCTGTATTGCATTTTATCTAACAATGAAGAAATGATGGCACTTCAAGTAGGAAGATGCCATACATTGGAAATAAGTACACTGAATTGTAAAATTCTCTACTTCGAGAGTTCATCAGTAAAATGGGTCATCAATCATGTTTTAAAATAGAACCTGGGCACTGAAAATGTCCTGGAAAAAACTATTTTTCCACATTATTGTTTTCTGTTTTATTGGTGGCACAGTGCCTTTTCTTCAATTTCATTTATAATTACAAAATTTATCCTGCTAAAAGCAGGACCACTCTATTTTAAGCAAGCACACCTTGGACATCAGCTAGCAAACTACCAAGAACTCTGTTCAGTATCTGGATAGATGAAGAGGATAACATCTGTTCCATATAGATTGCATTTTGTGTATTTGTTTATTCATCCACTCATTTGTTTATTTAGTTTTCAGTGTAAAAAGTATTTTCAGCTTTTACTCTGTGCCAGACTCTTGGTTAGGTACTGAATATTGAAAGATGAATAAAATGCTATACTTTCTTCAAGGAGATTAAATATTCCAATCCCAGTCACTCCTCACACAAAGGGCTATGCCAAATGCCAAATTATCCATAAAGAACAAACATTGCTATTCCCACAATGTGTCTAGCTTAATCAGCACCGAAGTCTTAAAGCTGTCAGGCAATATTAATTTCAATGAGATCTAAAAGGAGCATGGACCCAAAATCCTGCTTGAATATTAAGAACCTCTGTGTTTTGCCACTATACTGTTGGAAACTTCTTCGTTATTTTTGGAAAAATGTGTTCGCCTCATAAGAAATCAAGTATCTATTGCCATCATGAAGCTATAATGGACTTTCCATTAATCCTCACTATGGACTAGTAATAAAATTAGGGGAATAAGGACAGAGGTAAGTGGATGAGAATTGGGTTTTTGTTTTCTGATCAACTGTAGTCAGGAAGAAATGTATGTATTTCTTTTCAAAAAAAATGTATTTTTATTGGGGAACTATTTATAAATCATAGGGCTATTTTGAAAGTATAACTGAGGTTGCAGCATGAGGGCGATGCCAAAATTCTATATTGGGCACACAGAGAAGAGTGATTTATGTGGTTCTGTAGATTTTTATTTCCTGGCTATCATGTACACGTTTGGGATATTTCAGCAGATTTATTCTGAAGTATTGGGATACCCAGAAGAAAAGGCCTTAGCACTACACAAGATGGCCTACTTAGTTGCAGGTTGGAGTGTATAACTTTTTTTTTTAATGAAGCATTATAGGAAGATGGTGAATATTAACAGACAGGGAAACAACAATGACAGAATTGAAAACCTACAAATAACATTTCCAACAAAATAAAACCCAGGTCACAAGGAGTTCTCCTGAACCCCAAATTACAAACCACCAACAGCCACAAGACTCATTTAGTGTCACCATTTCCATGTGTGGGGAAAAAAGTAGAAACATTTTATAAAGATATGTGTGTTTCCAATGGCTCTGGGAGTACTAGGACAATAAAACTGAGAATAAGTGTCACTGGAAAGTACAAAAGGCCAATCTGAAAACACAGCCAGAAGCAGCAGGGGCTTCAGTAGTATCCACATTTCAAGTTAGGGTAAAGGGGCAATGACAGGATACGATGTTGCCGGAGCACTATGGATTTAGAAACCCTCAAACTCAATCTCCTTTCCAAGAAAAAGCCATGCATTGAGTAGAAACCGCTGAGAGCTGAATACAAATTGGGCAGGATGGGAATAATATTGTCACAGGTAAGAGAAGTTTCAGATAAAAGTGCGACAATGGGAATCAAATTTCACAAAACCTGGTCACGTATTTGTATCGGTGGCTCAAGCCTGTAATCCCAGCACTTTGGGAGGCCGAGGTGGGCGGATCACGAGGTCAGGAGATCGAGACCATCCTGGCTAACACGGTGACACCCCGTCTCTACTAAAAACTACAAAAAAAAAAAAAAAAAATTAGCCGGGCTAGGTTGCGGTGCCTGTAGTCCCAGCTACCCAGGAGGCTGAGGCAGGAGAATGGCGTGAACCCGGGAGGCAGAGCTTGCAGTAAGCTGAGATCCAGCCACAGCACTCCAGCCTGGGTGACAGAGCGAGACTCCGTCTCAAAAAAAAAAAAAAAGAAAAAAAAAAAAAGAAAAGAAAATAAGGAGCGAAATTATATCTCTGTAGACAAATTAGAAAAGCATATTTTTAATGGTGAAAATTGTAATGAAAAATTTAACAGTAATCTCAAAGAAATCAATAAAATGGGCTATTAAAAGCATAAATTATGATAAGAAATACTTATAAATAATCTGCTTGAAAAAAAGGGAAACCTGTAAAAACTGGAAATGAAGCTAAGAAGTCCAAACAATGGAAGATAAAAATAATTTTGGAAACACTGACTAAACAAGAAAGGACATATGAACAAAAAATATGACAGATAATGCACTAAGAGATATAAAAAAGAAGTTTAAAAATTCAAATAAAGAGATGGATATAACATTAGACATGTAAGTTAGATGAAGAGGGTTTTTCACATTAAGGAGGAAAGAGCTTCAAAGATGACCTGAGATGGAACAGCTTATGTAAAGTAGCAAAGTAACATAGGAAAAGAACATAAGTTACTCAATGAGTGTGAATGTGGCAGCAGGAAGAGACCATCATTGCTGCTGGAGTAGATGAGTCAAGATCATAAAGGGAGTTGAGGATATTAAACACCAGGCACAGTGGCTCATGCCTGTAATTCCAGTGACTCAGGAGGCTGAGACAGGAGAATCTCTTGAGGCCAGGAGTTCAAGACCAGCCTGGGCAAATAGTGAGACCCAGTCTCTAAAATAGTAATAATGATTTTTAAAATGTTTAGCTGGCGAGGCTCCAGTGAGCCATGATGGTGCCACTGCACTCCAGCCTGAGTGACAGAGGGAGATTCTGACTCTTACAAAACAAAAGATAATAACCAAAATGTCTTGGAATGTTTCCAACCAGGGCTGCTCAATCTATGGTCATCTTTTCAGGATGATCTTGACAATAGCATAAATGTCTATCTTCAGGGATGCTAGTGATTTTCAAAGGTGTAATTCAATATTAGACCTCTCCTGAATTCTAGATCCACATGTCCCAGATCTCTAAAGGAATCTCCACTGGAATGTCCTGCAGGTGTCTTTGTGCTTGTTTTCTCTTATTCTGTCAAATAACCACACAAGCTTCCTTATGTTCTAAGACAGAAACCTGTTAACAAATTCTCAACTATACTTGCTTAACATCTTCAAAATCTGTGCCTTCCTCTATGCATAGTTTTCTGCACTAAAACAAACAATTAGAACTCTTGCTTAAGATATTGTGAGTTTTCTTCCTGGCTTGTCTATGTCTAGTTTTATCATTGTCAAGAAGTCACCAGAGTGATCCATCTGAAACCAAATGTGATGATGTACTCTTCTTCTTAAAAGTGTTTCAGAGTTCCCCACTATAGGATAAAGTCCAAATCTTATTTAAGTAATCATAACCATAAGACAGGAAACGGCCCCTTCCAACATGTTCAAATCCATGTCATCGCAGACCCTCAGGTACTTAATGGTTCAATCGTTTTGAACGACATGCTGCTCTATTTGGTTTATGCATCCTGCTTCCCAAATCCAAGCTTGCACTGAAATTCTCTCTGAAATGCCTGAAATGTCCATCCTCTTTATTCCACCCTGTGACTTTTTATATGTCCTTTAACACCTAGATCAAATATGTACTGTTCTGCACTAATGGAGGAGAGTTGATTGTTTTCTACTTGGGATCACATCTATAATTAATGCATCTTTAAAATATTACATTGTATTTCTATAACACTGAATTATACTTCCTTTTGCATACTTCTCCCCATCTATAGCAGAAGGATCTCAGTGCAGAAATCACATTTTTTATATTTGCAGGATCCCCTTATATACCACTGTATAAGATCACTTATGTAAAATGTAAAACCATGAAAAATAACACTAAAGTTGAAGTCATTTTTGTATTGGTGCTTATTAATATTTATATTTTTAATTATGCTTAAAATATTTTGAATACATTATTTAAAGGAATGTGAATGAAAACACATTAAAGTGATAATGTAACACAAATATCATTGTAATAATAACTTCACAGTATTCTTCTGCCTAGACTATATATGAAACCATATAAAACATCATATAATTTAACCACCGAATTTACATACAATAAAACCTCACTTAATATCAATAGGTTTTTGGACACTGTGACTTTAAGCGAAAATGACTTACTCTGTAATGACACTAATTTTATCATAGGCTAGTTTATATAAATAGGAGTTCAGTTCCTACTGCATGGAATACTTCGTTTTGCTTCAAGTCACAGTTTTCAAGAGCATACTGATGACATTAAGTGAGCTCTTACTGTCAAAGAAGATCTTACTGTCAAAGAAGATCGTTGGCTTAAGAAAACTCAGTATCCTTTTTATATAGTCTCCAAAGTGGAGGCCTTCTAATAACATGTTACTAGAAGTAAGAAGTAATGTTAACTATTACTATTACTTCTAATATTAGAAGTAATGTTAACTATTAATATTACAATCGCATATATTACTAACACTGTCATACTTCTAATTCACACATGTAAGTATGTTGGTGAATTATTTACAGGAAATTGAATATATTGGGAGCTATAAGAAAGTTTGTTACTATAAAAATTACGTGTGTGTGTGTGTGTTTGTTGGCTATAATACAGAGTTCTATGAATGTGCAGACCACACATGCACACCATCACTTCCTAAAGTTGACTGTCATTAAATTTATGTAAAGTTGAAAGTGATATAATTGCTTTAAGCCTAGCCTCCTGTGCAATGGCTAAATCATTTGTTCTTTTGAACCTAGGCAGATAAGTCGGTGGCTCACCCTTGTAATCCCAGAACTTTGGGAGGTCAAGACGGCCAGATTGCTTGAGCCCTGAAGTACTAGACCAGCCTAAGCATCACGGCCAAACCCCAACATGGCCAAACCCCATCTCTACAAAAATAATTACAAAGAAAAAAAAAAAAAAACATTAGTTGTGATGGTGTGCCTGTGGTCCCAGCTACTTGGAAGGCTGACGTGGGAGGATCAAATGAACCTGGGAGGTCGAGGCTATAGTGAGCCCAAATCGCACCACTGCATTCCAGCCTGGGCTGTTTACAGAGTGAGACTTTTTCTACCCCCTCAAAAAAGGAAGAAAAAGAAAGTGCAGATGTTGCTATACCTTATGTCTCCAGGTTCATGTGTTTTTTTGTGCAGCCTCGGCCACAGATTCAAGTTCCTGATTTGTGGAAGGAGTTCATTTCAATAGGTCAGGCGCAAAGCGCAGGCCTTCATTCTCTCGGCCCCTCTGGGCACCAGGAGCTAGTGTAACATAGTAGATGCTCTTTGGATGACCTAGAGATCTTTGTGGGAAAATGTCAGTGTTGAGACTGCCCTGGACTGCACTGTTTTCCCTGTTTAAATCCAAAACAGAGGCGATTCTATAGCCAAAAGGCAGGAAAACACTATGGTGGGGAAAAGATGAGGGCCGCGTGCATAATCTCCCTGCATCCCTGTCAGGAGGCTGCGGCCGCCATCGCCTGGCGCCCCCGGCCTCGGGTCACTGCTCTGCAGCTGCCGCTTCTCCAGCGCCCTCCGGAGGCTTTGCTTTGGGTTCCTCTAATACAACACAGGGGGAAGCATTTGATCGCGAACGTTCCAAGTTTCTTTTTCTTCAAAAATGAAGAGGACATTTTGTAAAATTACTACACAAAGATGAGAAACAGAAGATTTGAGAACCAGCTTTGGGTTGTAAATACTAAATAATTCCAAATGGTAATGTATGAGTGGCTAAAAACCGGTGACATTTATCTAATGTGTATTATTTTATTCCACAAAAGGAACAAAACTAAATTGAAGGACTATTCATTTCCCCCTTATTGAATTTAATATAATCATTTTCATTTATTTATTTATTTATTGAGACAGAGTCTCGCTGTGTGGCCCAGGCTGGAGTTCAGTGGCGCGATCTGCGCTCACTGCAAGCTCCCTCTCCTGGGTACACGCCATTCTCCTGTCTCAGCCTCCCGAGTAGCTGGAATTACAGGCGCCCACCACCGCGCCCGGCTAATTTTTTGTATTTTTAGTAGAGACAGGATTGCACCGTGTTAGCCAGGATGGTCTCGATCTCCTGACCTCATGAGCCACCCACCTCGGCCTCCCAAAGTGCTGGAATTACAGGCCTGAGCCACCGCACCCGGCCAATCCTTTTCATTTTT
>NC_045442.1:94634649-94660457 GCF_002776525.5 Piliocolobus tephrosceles
TGACTCTTTATCCAGTTTGCCAGTCTGTGTCTTTTAATTGGAGCATTTAGTTCATTGACATTTAAGGTTAATATTGTTATGTGTGAACTTGATCCTGCCATTATGATATTAACTGGTTATTTTGCTCTTTAGTTGATGCAGTTTCTTCCTAGCCTCGATGGTCTTTACATTTTGGCATGTTTTTGCAATGGCTGGTACCAGTTGTTCCTTTCCATGTTTAGGGCTTCCTTCAGGGTCTCTTGTAAGGCATGCCTGGTGGTGACAAAATCTCTAAGCATTTGCTTATCTGTAAAGAATTTTATTTCTCCTTCACTTATGAAACTTAGTTTGGCTGGATATGAAATTCTGGGTTTAAAATTCTTTTCTTTAAGAACGTTGAATATTGGCCCCCACTCTCTTCTGGCTTGTAGAGTTTCTGCCGAGAGATCTGCTGTCAGTCTGATGGGCTTCCCTTTGTGGGTAACCCGACCTTTCTCTCTGGCTGCCCTTAAGATTTTTTCCTTCATTTCAACTTTGGTGAATCTGGCAATTATGTGTCTTGGAGTTGCTCTTCTGGAGGAGTATCTTTGTGGCATTCTCTGTATTTCCTGAATTTGAATGTTGGCCTGCCCTGCTATGTTGGGGAAGTTCTCCTGGTTGATATCCTGTAGAGTGTTTACCAATTTGGTTCCATTTTCCCCCTAACTTTCAGGCACCCCAATCAGACGTAGATTTGGTCTTTTTACATAATCCCATACTTCTTGCAGGCTTTGTTCATTTCTTTTTCTTCTTTTTTCTTTTGGTTTCTCTTCTCGCTTCATTTCATTCATTTGATCCTCCATCGCTGATACTCTTTCTTCCAGTTCATCGAGTCAGTTACTGAAGCTTGTGCATTTGTCACGTATTTCTCGTGTGATGGTTTTCATCTCTGTCATTTCGTTTATGACCTTCTCTGCATTAATTAGTCTAGCTGTCAATTCTTCCACTCTTTTTTCAAGATTTTTAGTTTCTTTGTGCTGGGTACGTAATTCCTCCTTTAGCTCTGAGAGGTTTGATGGACTGAAGCCTTCTTCTCTCATCTCATCAAAATCATTCTCTGACCAGCTTTGATCCGTTGCTCGCGATGGGCTGTGCTCCTTTGCAGGAGAAGATGAGCTCTTATTTTTTGAATTTCCAGCTTTTCTGCCCTGCTTTTTCCCCATCTTTGTGGTTTTATCTCTCTCTGGTCTTTGATGATGGTGACGTACTGATGGGGTTTTGGTATAGGTGACCTTCCTGTTTGATAGTTTTCCTTCTGACAGTCAGGACCCTCAGCTATAGGTCTGTTGGAGATTGCTTGAGGTCCACTCCAGACCCTGTTTGCCTGGGTATCTGCAGCAGAGGTTGCAGAAGATAGAATATTGCTGAACAGCGAGTGCACCTGTCTGATTCTTGCTTTGGAAGCTTCCTCTCAGGGGTGTACTCCACCCTGTGAGGTGTGGGGTGTCATACTGCCCCTAGTGGGGGATGTCTCCCAGTTAGGCTACTCAGGGGTTAGGGACCCACTTGAGCAGGCAGACTGCCCCTTCTCAGATCTCAACCTCCGTGTTGGGAGATCCACTGCTCTCTTCAAAGCTGTCAGACAGAGTCGTTTGCGTCTGGACAGGCCTCTGCTGCTTTAGCTGAGCCCTGTCCCCAGAGGCGGAGTCTACAGAGACAGGCAGGTTTCCTTGAGCTGCTGTGAGCTCCACTCAGTTCGAGCTTCCCAGGGGCTTTATTTACCTACTTAAGCCTCAGCGATGGCAGGCACCCCTCCCCCAGCCTCGCTGCTGCCTTGGGGTTAGATTGCCGCAGACTGCTGTGTTAGCAAGGAGGGAGGCTCCGTGGGCGTGCGACCCTCCCAGCCAGGTGTGGGATATATTCTCCGGTGTGCCGGTGTTATAGCGCAGTATTGGGGTGGGAGTTACCCGATTTTCCAGGTGTTGTGTGTCTCAGTTCCCCTGGCTAGGAAAAGGGACTCCCTTCCCCCTCGCGCTTCCCAGGTGAGGCGATGCCTCGCCCTGCTTCAGCTCTCGCTGGTCAGGCTGCAGCAGCTGACCCGCACGGATTGTCCGGCACTCCCGAGTGAGATGACCCCAGTACCTCAGTTGAAAATGCAGAAATCACCGGTCTTCTGTGTCGCTCGCGCTGGGAGATGGAGACTGGAGCTGTTCCTATTCGGCCATCTTGCTCCGCCCCCCAGACAGTCTTTTTCTACATATGGGAGTTTCTTCAAATTCTTACTACTTGGCACTTGGGGGGAATCGTTTTAAATACGATAACATATGTCCCATTTCAATTTTGGAAAAATTGATTTCAATATTAATTTGATAATTTCTTCTTCAATTTTTGTTCTTTTTCTTGAGAATTAGCTATTCAGATATTGTGTTTCCTTTATTCACGCATCATGTCTTTTAACTCAAGTTCTTGAGGATGTTCTTGATCTTATTTTCTCAGTGTCTCTTTTTTAATTTAATCAATTGTATTTTAAAAACTTCCTAAGACTCTAAGAGCCTTTTTTAATTATAGATTTGTTTTGGTCAGTTCTTATTGTTGATTTTTCTTTGCTCATCTAACACTTATTGAAACTTTCTGATACTAAGTAGGGGTGAGGTTTTACTGACTTTTTTAAACTCCTTTTCATTTTCATGAATATTTGGTTTTGGAGGGGCCAATTTTATCTGGACTTTTATCTTTCATGTGGAAGCTTTCTTCAAATATCTAGTGTCTTTAATTGCTCCTTTTCTATTTTATATTGAGAGATTCGAATGACTGACAAGAGACTTAGAGGCAGGCAAGAGATGCCAAGTGAGCCTGGAGTTGGCCGTTGTCCTAGAAGCTCTTAAAAATTCCACAAGCATTAGTGCTTTGCTCTAGGATGACACTATCCATCTTATCTCCCCTAGTTTTCCCAAAATAGTTAGCAGTTTTTATAGCGAAAGACTCTCCAAGATATTACCTGGCCTGCACAGGAGCTGGGATGAGGGATGAGGTGGTCTGTGATTCCCTATGATTCCTTTTATATATTAAGGGGACTAAATCTGCCCGCCTCAGCCTCCCAGAGTGCCGGGATTACAGACATGAGCCACCGTGCCCAGCCTGATGCTGCCTTTTGCATCTCCATCATTTTATCCACTTTCCACCTTCTCCACGGATCTCTTCTTTCTTGTGTTTTACTGTTGTTCTTGTTATGCATGTATAACTTTTAATTCCCTGACCATCACTTTAATAGGCTCTCAAAAGAGTTGAGAAAAAGGAATGTGCTGAGTCAAACATCTTGAGCCAGAACACTTTAACTCTATAGCTACTTGGGACATTTTGTTAAACAATTTTTAATTGCATAATGTCTTTATACTTCTGATGGTCCTGATAGCTTAATTTCATCTGAGAGCATAAATTCAATCTGCTCTTATTAGATTCTATTCACTCAACCATTTCTTACTTAGCTAGTTAGTCTGCTTCAACTTTAGCTTTTATTTGCAGAACTCTGGAGGAGAGGAAGGCATTCCAAACCCTGTGATGCTGGAATAGGTGAGATTCTTAGTTAATCCCTATGAACATGATCTAGTTCTGCAGGCCTAGAGGGAAGTCATTCCTCAGCTGCAGAGCCCACTGCAGCTCCTCAGCCAAGCAAGGTCCAGGAGTATTGGGTTTCCAGACAGCAGCAGCTATGCCCAGAGGGGATGGTCTGGAATTGAAACTTAATTGCTCATGGCTGCATGGTTGACGGTGGCAGAGACACTATCTGTGGTGTTTCCACTGTGTCCACACAAGCCTACCCCAGCAGCTGTCAGACCTGAAGGACATGGCCCCCTTCTAGACTGGCCCTCATCCAATTGTAATTATCCACACCAGAAGGAGAGGAAAGCTTGGTGGAAAGAAGTAGTCAGATTGGCTTTCTCTCCCTGGCTGCTTCTTAAAGTAACATATGTTCAGCATATTTACTAAAGCAGTAAATAAATAAGCAAGTGCACAGAAGACTTTGCCTCCACTCCTCCCTCCCAGCCCCTTTCTCGTGAAGGGAGAGTTGCATGCACAGAAGTGTGTGGCTGGACAGAGGCCCAGAAATCTGGAAAGTGTATTCTGTGGGATCCCCGCAGAGGAGCACTTGGCTGCCTGCAGCTCTGGTGCCGGCTTTCCACATGCCATCAATCTGGGGTCTGGCACTCACTGCTCCCCTCCTCACCTCACCTCATGCAGCGAGCAGAGGCAGTGCAAGTATGTTTCTCACGTTGCAGCAGCCAGGCCATTTGGGAAGGGGTAAAAGGGGTAGAGGAAGGGTGGTGGGGGCAGGGAAAAATAACAACCTTCCCGTCAAACTTACAACTCCATTTTACTGTCAGATTTCTCATCATCAGCTTTAGCAGGGACCTTTGGATGGAAACCCTGGGAGGGAGAAATGAGAGCTGACTCAAGTAGAATTCAGTGAAACTTCTGCCGTCTCACAAAGGAGGGTGGGTTTGGAAAACAGTGACTGAGGGTCTTTGCAAGTGAGAACAGGAGCTAAGTCTCCCACTAAACTCCTGTGGGCTTGATCTACACCCTTCATCCAGAACAGGAAACTGAGGCATACAGAGGTCAATTCAGCCATGCCCACACTATCAGGCCTGGTGAAATATATGTTAGGTATCCTGCTGTTAGAATAAAATGTATGTATTTTCTTAGCCTTCTGAAGCCAGCTTGACATTCTCCAAAAAAGCAGTAGGGTGAATGGTATTTCTGTAAGAGACAGAACTTTCTCAGACTTTACGTGGTCTATGATCTGAAAAGTTCTTACCTCTGGTTTTTCCAGAATAGTACTCTTAGTCCTGAGTCTTTTTGACTACTCCATCAACAGCAGCAGGAAGAGTGCCAGGCTGTGACTCAGAGGTCATGGGGATGGCAAAACTTTCACTCTCTCTAGCTTTAACTTTGACCTCAGCCACAGGACTTATATTTTACTGTAATAAGAATGGACTCAAACTTGCTTGAATAATTTTTCTACATCTGGTTTAAGGTCTGAGACACAAATAATATTTGATCAGTGAGTAGAATTTTTTGTCTGCCATAATACATGAGTGAAAATTAGCATAATAAGAAAAATTAGTAATAAATGACAGATCTTTTAATAATAAAGTATAAACATTTCTATATTTTTAAATTTTCTTTATCCAAATTGGAGGGTTGTATAGAGAGCATAAAATATTTTTAACTACGGTAAGAAATACAGAGACGCAGATGTATTTTAAAAATACTGTCTCATGTCGATGGATACTGTAATATATTTTTGTTTCTTTGTTTGTTTTTCTAAAACTCTATAGAGTTTGAGGTTTCTGGGCACAGCCTGAGTGTTCATTCCCTCCTCAAAACACCCATGACACCCACTCTGGTATTCTTACTCTTCCATGAATCCAAACACCACCTTCCACCCTGGAGACTCTCACTTTGTAGTGACAGATTTGGGTAAAATTTCACTTTTAGCAGAAAACAGCTTTATTCAGCCCATGGTTATTTAGCATCTCATGAGATTAAGAGAATTGCAATACCTGACTTAAACATATAAATGCTCGACTCCCTGAGTTCACAATGTCTTTGGTTTCCAAGAATATTACAGAAGGTTTATTATACTTTCAAGCTTGGCAATGCTTTATGCACAGGAGCTTTCAAACTGGCAGTGGATCTGGAGCAAATGAAATGGTAAGAATAACACATAGCAGGAAATGGTTCACTGGTTTTGAGGCTTCATTTATTCCAAAGAAAAGAGCAATGTTATTGTAAAAGTTTAGCAGTATTTGTGTTAGAGCAATTGTAGAAAATATATCTTTCACATATGCATAAAATGAGGATGAAAATTAACTCTTAAAGGGAAAAGAAATCATTTAACCAGTAAGTTTGTTTTACTTCTTTAATAAAGATATTTTAACGCGACCATTTTATAGTTCTTTACCCTGAAACAATCATAGTCTAAATGTTTAGCCTTAATCAGCTAAACATGGTAATACAGGCCAGGTGCGGTGGCTCACGCCTATGATCCCAGCACTTTGGGAGGCCGAGGTGGGCAGATCATGAGGTCAGGAGTTCAAGACCAGCATGGCCAATAGGGTGAAACCCCATCTCTACTAAAAATACAAAATTTAGCTGGGCGTGGTAGTGCGCACCTGTAGTCCCAGCTACTCAGGAGGCTGAGGCAGAAGAATCGCTGGAACCCGGAGGCAGAGGTGGCAGTGAGCCGAAATTGCACCTCTGTCTAAAAAAAAAAAGAAGAAGAAGAAGAAGAAGAAGACAGTAATACAATGATTTCATTTTTTGTTACCAGAGGATCAAGGAGGTTGGCAGTTCACAAATGATGATTTTTACCTATTCCCAATAAAATTAGCATAGCTGCTCCCTTCAAATCCTAGTATGACATCTTTTTTCCCCTAATTTTTCCCAAAACCTTAGACTTTGTTAATATTTTGTCTCACACATTCATTTTTAAAAATTCTCTTCTCATTCAAGAGAGTATTTTGAAGGCTACCACCAGAGAATTTCACTTCCCTATCATACCTGTTGGACTTTATACAAATCAGACTTGGAAAGCATAACTAGAAGTCATTTTAATTTTTTTTTTTTTTTCTTTTTTGAGAGTCTCGCTCTGTTGCCCAGGCTGGAGTGCAGTGGCGCAATCAGGGCTCACCACAACCTCTGTCTCCTGGGTTCAAGCGATTCTCCTGCCTCGGCCTCCTGAGTAGCTGGGATTACAGGCATGTGCCATCATGCCCAGTTAACTTTTGTGTTTTTAGTAGAGGCAGGGTTTCACCATGTTGATCAGGCTGGTCTTGAACTCCTCACCTTGTGATCTGCCCGCCTCAGCCTCCCAAAGTCCTGGAATTACAGGCGTGAGCCACCACATGCAGCCAAAATCATTTTATTTATTTGTTTGCTTGTTTGTTTATTTTTGAGACAGATTCTTGCTCTGTTGCCAGGCTGGAGTGCAGTCGTGCAATCTCGGCTCACTGCAACCTCCGCCTCCGGGATTCAAGTGATTCTCCTGCCTCAGCCTCCTGAGTAGGTGGGACTACAGGTGTGCGCCACCACGGCCATCTAATTTGTGTATTTTTAGTAGGACCAGGATTTCACCATATTGGCCAGGATGGTCTCAATCTCTTGATTTCATGATCCACCTGCCTCAGCCTCTCAAACTGCTGGGATTACAGGCATGAGCCACCACGCCTGGTCCATTTTAATTTTTAATTAGGGAAGGAGACGTACAAAGTATATTGAAATAAATATAAGTCCTAGCTCTGCAAAGTTAGCTCTTGGGAATTTGTCAATGCCAGAGTACTTCTTCATAGATAATTCTGTAAGCTTGATTCCAGTGAACTGTAAGCATTTTGAGGTCAAAGATATGGCCCTTATAGACTGTCTCTGTTTCTAAATGACTAATACCTAGATCAAGGCCTGTTACATTTTCACTCCTCAATAACTATTAACTGATCTTTTTCTGACTAGATACATGTGCACATTTTTTACTGACCTTTGTTGTCTAGAGTTAAAGTGTGGCCAGCCAATAAATATTTATGAATTTTATTATACAATGGAAGCTCTTGCAGTGTATTGGCAAATCAGCAATACTAGAATTAACTTCAATGAATACATTCTGGATTCGGTTTAGACAAACATCCAAAACCTCAGCGTTGAATATAAAACCTGCCCAAACTTGGCCAGGCGTGGTGGCTCATGCCTGTAATCCCAGCACTTTGAGAGGCCAAGGCAGGCAGATAACGAGGTTAGGAGATGGAGACCATCCTGGCTAACACGGTGAAACCCCATCTCTACTAAAAATACAAAAAAATTAGCTGGGTGTGGTGGCGGGCGCCTGTAGTCCCAGCTTCTCAGGAGGCTGAGGCAGGAGAATGGCGTGAACCCGGGAGGTGGAGCTGGCAGTGAGCCGAGATTGCGCCACTGCACTTCAGCCTGGGTGACAGAGCAAGACTCCATCTCAGATAAACAAACAAACAAACAAAAAACCTACCCAAACTTAACCTTTGAGTTGATAAAGTCGGTGTGGTTGTCTTAAGAGAAGCAGTTGAATCACAAAATGGTGTTTTCATCACTATTTTTGGAATTTGTACCTCAGATTAGTTCCATTTCAGAAGACAGGAAAACAGAAAAAATATTTGTGTTTAAGAAGTTTAGTGCAAGTGTTTAGATTGATTTAAGGAGGTTTAATGGAAGTTTTTCATTGATCCCTAAATGAAGCAACTTGATCTTTAGAATGCATCATAGAATTAATTGCTTTTTATTATTCGTTTAAATCATTTATTTGAGGCAATTGCATTTTCCAAGCACAAGTTTGTTCTTTGGCTTATTGCTGAATGTAGCACAGAAAAAATGAATGACATCACCCAGGCTGCCCGATATGCAGGTGTTAGCTGTTGTCAATAGAAATACCTGCTTTGATTTGGCATAATAGGTTCCTTTATTTGGAGAATCTAGCAAAGAAAGTTGGGACTCTTTCCTCAGTTGCATTCAATATCCTTTTCATTAAAGCAAAACTTCAATTGTTGATCACTTGAGCTTGACACTGAATGTTTACAGAGTGGTGATTCTAGGTGACATGGAGAAGAGGTCTTGCAAGAGTTTAAATTAGTTTTATTGATGTGTGTGGAAGCCTGCGAAATAAAGAATTTCAGTGGTGATATTTGTACTTAATACAATGATATTTGTACTTAATATTTGTACCAAATATGTGTATTGAAAGTTTGAAAGTAAGGACAAAAGAGATTCCTGTGAGATGAGTGTTGCTATTGCCTAGCAATATTACTCAAATTCTCCATTTGGCCAGAAAATCAGTCTTAAAGTTGTATGTATGCTCATAGAAGGTTGGCCTGTCATATGGAGATATTTAGCACTTAAAAAAAATTTTTTTTTTGAGATGGTGTCTTGCTCTGTTGCCCAGGCTGGAGTGTAGTGGCACAGTCTCGGCACACCACAACCTCCGCCTCCCCAGTTCAAGCAATTCTCCTGCCTCAGCCTCCTGAGTAGCTGGGACTACAGGCACACACCATCATGCCCAGCTAATTTTTGTATTTTTTAGTAGAGACGTGTTTTCACTATGTTGGCCAGTCTGGTCTCGAACTCCTGACCTCGTGATCTGCCTGCCTCGGCCTCCCAAAGTGCTAGGATTATAGGCGTGAGCCACCACACCTGGCCTAAAAACTTTTTAATAAGTCAAAGCAGAAGAAAACTGCACATCAGCTCTAAGGGAACAAAGTTTATATCAAGTTTAGTTCATAAGCCTTCCATGAACAGATCCAGTGGTCCTCAGGTGGTTAGACCTAGGTCCTTTCAAACTTTCCTGAGAAGATGTGACTTACAATTTTAGACTTAGGGTAGCCTCAACTTCCATACAGCTCAACTTTTGAAATTTGAAATCAGAAATAAATATGTGTGTTTCACTCATTCAGTCTCTCCCTCATTCATTCATTTATTCATTCATTCACTCTATTGTCTCTTTGACTTACAGTTATTGAATATGCAAATATTGTGTCAGATACTCTGACAGATACTGGAGACATATATGTGAATATCATGCCATCTTTCTTCAAGTATGTTAAATTCTAGTGAAAGGAGCAAAAAAAAAAACAAATAAAACACTAAAAAGGGATAAAGGAAATGGAGAAGACATTTTAACTCTCCTATTTTGTGTGATGGAGGAGGTCTGTTCTGACAGTGGTAATATTTGTTGTGATTTCTGAAGAATTTGCAGAAATTGTTCAGGCTTTTATGGCTAGAAGGGCCTTTCGAGCAGAGGGAGGAAGTATTTAGTGTTGATTAGTTTGGAAGATGATATATTCGAAAAAATGCAAACAGTTTGATTTGCATTTCATGCACAATTGCTGAGTCTGAATATGACTCTGAAGATGTGTTTGGAAAGGTAAAAGTAAGCCAAGGGAAGCCCATATACATCAAAATATAGGTTAATATTATGTCCTCTTTTTTAAGGAAGAGAATGAGTTATAAAATATTTTAAGCTACGGAGGGAGCACAGGAGGTTTTTAGGTGGATAAACTATTCTATATGGTACCTTATTTTTGAATACATGTCATTACACATTTGTCAAAATGTACTGACACTGATAATAAACCTTAATGAATGCAAATTTTGAGAATTATTTAGCAGCTCATGAAGAAAGTTAGAATGTAACAAAATATCTAACTGTATTAAAAACATATGAAGCAACCTCACTGACAACAGTGGGGAAAAGTTGCTCACAAAGTAATTTAAGAAATGAGTGAGGTTTGTAAAACTCAAGGCAAATGGAATAGTAGGTAACACTGTATTCTAGTTGATAAAGGTGTTTCTTACAGGAGTACAGGCTAACAATTCTGATACTGCTATGCATGTACACTAGAATAGAACAATTGAATCGATGATTGGACGAAGGCTGAAGCCAGGTTTTTCACTGTTGGAGTAAGAGATTACAGAAACACAAGAGGAGAAGGCTAGAATGATCCATGTGTAATAGAAAAGAATTGGAAATATCAGCATGAAATCATGTTTAGCTTAATACAGATGTAGATGGTTAAGTATAAAAATATATGTAATTACATACATACAAATGACTTTGTATTCACATATATAGTTATTTTCTTTGTCGGCTGAGAAGGGCTAGAAGCAACAACATCCAGGTAGAAATGAATATGCCTAGTACCCAGATCTTGGTTTCTAACGCAATTCTCCAATAAAATGATTCAGTGATCTTTGGATAAACGGCTGCAATGAACTGAATGCTTGTTTATCCCCAAAACTGATATGTTGAAGCCAACCTCCAATGGCATGGCATTAGAATGTGGAATCTTTGAGAGGCAGCCATGTCATGAAAGTGGAGAACTCATTTATAAGATCAGTGCTCGTGTAAGAAGAGACATGAGAGGGCTTTCTCTCTCTCTGTTTCCCACCATGTAATAATACAAATACACCAGATCTGCTGGCACCTTGATTTTGGACTTCTCAGCCTCCAAAATTGTGAGAAATGAATATTTGTTTAGGCCACCTAGTCAATGACATAATTGTTACAGAAGCCCCAACTGACTAAAACAATGGCTGATTCTAGGACTGGTACAGAAAATAGAAAAGGTGAGCCTGGAGCATATAGTAGTGCCAGAAAGTGAAGAACGCTGGCAAATAAACAAATAACAACAACAACAAAAAAACTGCAATAATGAGCATATGACAAAGGCACACAGGAGCCAGCTGAAAGTGTTTCTAATGACCAAAACGGAAACAACAGTTTTTCACATGTAAAGTGTATGGAAGATCCTATAGTAAGTCACTTAAAAAGCTGTGAACTGTCACCAAATTTGCCATCAATGGCTCACCTCCCAACAAATGCACAGAAGTCTATTCACCTAGAAGTTATCATGCCTCATTCCATCCAAGTAAAGGACTACTCTCATTACACCCTTTACAAAACAGATGCTACTCTTTGTTAGAATTCAGTAAAGCACATTTAGCTTTAAAAAAAAAAAAAATAGAAACTTAGGTTCATTTATTTCTTTTGATTTTTCATTATAACTTTCACATACTTAATATTTGAAAACATGACAGATTAATTTTCTTTGAGATTTATTTCAGATATGTTTGTAGAAAATTCAAATGAAGGTTAATTGACAAAGTTCATTCAAATTCAGTATTAAATATTCTATTTCATAAGGCATATAGTTCTTTAAAAAAAAATACAGATAACATGTCAGATGTCACTAATGTCAAGTATCAAAAACAGAAACTGTTGTGATGACCCCCTCCCTTACCTTTTCCAGATGCTGAACTTGATGGAAGCATGTGTCTTTATCCCACCATATATGACGTCCTTCTATATGCTATTTTAAAAGAAGACTAGGGCCAGGCACGGTGGCTCACACTTGTAATCCCAGCACTTTGGGAGGCTGAGGTGGGCGGATCATATGAGGTATGGAGTTTGAGACCAGCCTGACCAACATGGTAAAACCCCATCTCTGCTAAAAATACAAAAACAATTAACTGGGTGTAGTGGTGCTTGCCTGTAATCCTAGCTACTCAGAAAGCTGAGGCAAGAGAATTGCTTGAACCCAGGAGGCAGAGGTTGCAGTGAGCCCAGATCGCACCACTGCACTCCAGCCTAGGCAACAGAGTGAGGCTCCATCTCAAAAATAAATAAGTAAATAATAAATAAATAAGACTATATATCTTGTATGTATGCAGAAAGTGCTTTCAATCAAATATCAAGGGAGAATTTTGTACATCTGTAATCTTTTTCAATAGTTTTTTTCCCACAGGATTTTCAGAACATAAAAAAAATTATTAAAACTTAAATCTTAAAAACAAAAATGTAAACAAGCAAACAGAGAACCCACACAGACAAAGACAAGACCAGGACCTGCACAGCTAAACACTAAAAAGGTATTTTTAAGAAATTTAGGTGGATTCATAAACACGAATGTGAACCATAAATTTTTTATCAATTAACCTTTCTTAATTCAGATTTCAATTTTTACTAAGATTTTAAAGCACTCAATAATCTTCGGACAAATTTCAGGTGGATTTTAAATTAAAAATCTGTTTTAAACTGAAAAGCTTTATCACTACTTTTGATTAGGAAGTTGGTAGATAGGAGGAAAAAGCCAAACACAGCTAGTTTTCTTATTTAGAAGGTATTAAGAGGTAGTGAGAAATTTCACATGTGTATACACAAATTTAGTCAGATATGAGAGAGATCATGTCAGTATACTAGGAAAATGCATCCACTTTCTATGGATCTAACTAGTATTTTTACCATGTTTCCTTTTCAACTAGATTTTCTTATGCCTTCTGCTCTATTTAGCAGACATTTTATGATTAGCCTTAGATGTGACTCAAGTATCAAAATAAATGCTATAAAATGGTAATAGTATATTTTGTATGCTTTTATTTTTCACAGTTCTTCTACATATTCATTAGAAGATATATTCTTCATATATTCTTTTTGAGATAAAAAAGTACATGAGTTGCCACACTTGGTCTAATTATTAGGGAATCCTCAAACATGGTCATACCAGTTGGCATAAAAATCTAGTAGAAGACAGGAGATGCAGGAAAGGGTGAACTTCGAAAGAGTGTACTGATCAAATGGAACAATGTATAGATGGAAACATAGGATTTCCACTGAGAGATGACCCTTGTCACGCACTAGATTATCCTAGACTAACCAATCACAGATTACCTCATGAGAATGATGTCATTTCTTAAGGAAAATTAATCAATTTCATTGAAGAAAGTATGGCTTGGAGAATTTGTCCCATTGAGCCTCACAAGTTTCATTCTTCATTTACCATTTTTCAGCATTCTCAGAGGATATTTAAATAACAGGTAGTGATGTTCTCTTCACTGTGTGGTAATTCATGAATTAGGGCTTTACTGTGGTTCATTAGGCCTGTTATGATAATGGAATCCTCTCTTTATCCCATGTCCTGTATCTTCAAACTACTGTCATTTGTGTTCTCCTTCTTGCTTTCAGAAACTGTGCCAACTCTTCTAGTCTAGCCCTATGGTCACTTTTCAGCCCATCCCAATGAGATGTCATTATAGCACCCAGCACAGTTGGCTACCATCTGAGTTTGGATTCTGAAATTAGGGTAGGCATCTCTAAGTCCTCATTCAACCACATACTAACCACAATCCTTGTGACCTTGAAAAAATGACTTATACTGCATAAGCCTCAGTTGTGTTGTCTGTAAAATGGATGGAATAATAGTGCCTTCCTCATGAGATTGTTTCAGGCATATAGTAAGTGCTTAATCAGTGCAGTCGTCATTAATCTTACACATACCTAACAGCACTCTTAAGGTCCTTCTCCTCGCTTCCTCTTCACTCCTCTCTGCTCCATTAGTGGCTCGTGTTTATTCCCAGGTTTCAGTTTTCACCATTCTGCAAATTCTTACCAGAAAACCTGCAAATTCCACCTGCTTGCTGATTCCTTCCAAGTGTGTATCTCAACCCAGGTATCATCCAGACACTTGTTTATTCAATTTGCACAACACGCTTATTGCTTCTTCAAATACAGAAATGATATTTTCTTTCTTTTTGTATTTCCATGCAAAGCGCTTCATGCAGGACTGGCTACTCAGAATTGTTAATTTCATATCTATTGAGTGAACAGGACCATCAAACTCATTGCTTTCCTATTTTCTCTCTAGTTTTTCTCTTTACATGGGCTTATTGTTCTGGGTAAAATCTTAGGGAAGAAAAATTATTTCTGCATAATATTTTGTTTCCTACACAATTTAGAACTGGTAGAAGATCCTTAATAAGCATCTATTATCAAAGAGAAAAACACTTATTTTTCTCAAAAAAGAAGTATTTAATAGGAACTTGTGAAAAGAAGTGATATAACTGGTGGCTGGAGAGATGGTGGATCCCTGCACCCACCCTCTAGAAAGTACCCTTTAGATAGCAAGCTGTTAGGGTACCGACATGTGCATCTGGTTATGCCTCAGATATTCCTGTAAGACTTGTGACTACTGGTCATAAGCATCTTTATGAGAGGCGGAATATGCTATAGGAATTGTTTCAAGTCCTTGCCACATATGAGGTTGCACCATGCAAGAGTGTAACATTGTTCATCATGGTGGTTTCACTTCAAATGGCATCGGTCTTGCCATGCAACAGACTACTTTTCTACTCGCACCCCTTGAAACTGGGCCATATAATCTCACATATCCATCTCTTCTATGGTAGTCTCTAGGTCTAGAGGGAGGGTGCTTGATATTGGATAGCTTCAGCAGCAGTGCACTGGCAATGGAGAACAGATCTGGGCCCAGCGGGATTCCCAATGAGGGAGATTCACGGGCTTGGTTGAATCATCTCTAGTCTTCTGAATACCACGATTTTGATTTTATCAGAAGATTTAAAACATTGAGAGGTACAAAACGTTAATAATTTTAATAGTAGAGGCCAGGCTCAGTGGCTCACTCCTGTAATCCCAGCACTTTGGGAGGCCGAGGCGGGCAGATAACCTGAGGTTGGGAGTTCGAGACCAGCCTGACCAACATGCAGAAACCCCATATCTACTAAAAATATAAAATTAGCCAGGCATGGTGGCACATGCCTGTAATCCCAGCTACTCGGGAGGCTGAAGCAGAATTGCTTAAACCTGGGAGGCAGAGGTTGCGGTGAACTGAGATCACACCCTTGGACTCTAGCCTGGGTGACAAGAGTGAAACTCTGACTCAAAAAAAAAAAAAAAAATTGAATAGTAGAAACATAATGTGCACAAGGATTACAATCAAAAAGAGTTCACATGCCAGAATGAAAAAAAAAAAAAAAAAAACGTATTCCATTTGAGAACATCATGAAGATTAAACCCCCTTTTTTTCCTTAGAGACTTTTTTGTTTCCAAGAAGTAATTCAGGATTCAGTTCAAATTGTAGGAAAAGTATAAAAGCTCAAAAACAATGGTCTGGACTAGAACCTGGTAACAGGTGTGCTATAGCTGTCTTCTGAGCAATTTTTTTCTCTCTCCCAGCCCCCTTTTCTACAAAAAAAAAAAATTCACAGTAAGATCAATTTATTTGTGAAATAAGCTTTAGTCTTATTATACTTGGCCTGATTATTTGCATAAAGTATAGCAAGAATAGTGATTGGCTGTATAGGCTTCTTTCAAGTTGGCTTTGCTGGAACTTTGATAAGGAAGTTCAGATTAGACCTTTAAAAACTTCTAGGCCAGGAAGCTAAGCCAAGGACCTGCCATCAGATTGTGCCTGCAATGTCTGTACAAATTAGGTGAATTTACTCTAGATCTCAAAATATCTTCTTTTCCTTTTTTCTTTCTGTTTTATTAGGAGACAGAGTCTCACTCTGTCACTGAGGCTGCAGTGCAGTGACACCGTGTCGGCTCACTGCAAACTCCATCTCCTGGGTTCAAGCAATTTTCCTGCCTCAGTCTACTGAGTAGCTAGGATTACAGGCACCCACCACAACGCCCGGCTAGTTTTCATATCTTTAGTAGAGATGGGGTTTCACCATGTTGGCCAGGTCGGTTTCGAACTCCTGGTCTCAGGTGATCCACCCGCATCGGCCTCCCAAAGTGCTGGGATTACAGGTGTGAGCCACCACACCTGGCCAATCCCCAAATATCTTCACGTTCCTGGGCATACCAGAAAGTGACATTCTTTACTTACCACAAGGACAGGAAGTTTGTAAGGGAATCATATAGACAAGGTATCATGCTAGTCTTTCCAAGGGGCTTTAAATTAAAAAAAAAAAAAAAAGTATATATGTGTGTACATAATAATTGTATATATTTGTGGGGTACATGCAATGTTTTGATACAGGCATATAATGTGGAATGCAGTAATCAGGGTAATTGGAGTACCCATTCCTTTATGTATTTATCATTTCTTTGTGTTAGGAACATTCCAATTATATTATTTTCATTGTTTTAAAATATACAATTGGCCGGGTGCAGTAGCTCACACCTGTAATCCCAGCATTTTGGGAGACTGAGGCGGGTGGACCACTTGACATAAGGAGTTTGAGACCAGCCTGGCCAACAGAGTGAAACTCTGTCTCTACTAAAAATACAAAAATTAGCCGGTGTAGTGGTGCACATCTGTGGTCCCAGCTACTCAGGAAGCTGAGGCAGGGGAATCGGTTGAACCCAGGAGGCGGAGGTTGCAGTGAGATCGTGTCACTGCACTCCAGCCTGAGCGACAGAGCAAGACTCCATCTCAAAATAAAAGAAAAAATAAATAAATTAATTAAATAAATAAAATATACAATGACTTGTTTACTGTAGTCACCCTATTGTGCTACTTAATACTCGATCTAATTGATTCTATGTAACTGTATTTTTGGACCCAATAACCATTCTCACTTTGTCCCCTCCTGTCTGCTACCCTTCCCAGTCTCTGATAACCGTTATTCCACTTTTCATGAGTTCACTTTTTTCTTTTAGCTCCCAGATTTGAGTGAGAATATGTGGTATTAAAAACAAAAGCATTTTAATCTGGAAGTTTTTTTATTTTTTTTGAGATGAAGTCTCACTCTTGTTGCCCAGGCTGGAGTGCAATGGCGAGACCTTGGCTCACTGCAACCTCCGCCCCTCAGGTTCAAGCGATTCTCCTGCCTCAACCTCCGGAGTAGCTGGGACTACAGGTGCACATCACCACGCCCGGCTAATTTTTGTATTTTTTTTTTTTTTTAGTAGAGGCGGGGTTTCACCATGTTGGCCAGGCTGGTCACAAACTGCTGACCTCAGGCCATCCACCCGCCTCGGCCTCCCAAGGTGCTGGGATTATTGGCATGAGCCACCGTGCTCGGCTTTTTTTTTTTTTTCTCTGAGACGGAGTTTCGCTCTTGTTGCCCAGGCTGGAGTGCAATGGTGCCATCTCGGCTCACGGCAACCTCTGCCTCCCAGGTTCAAGCAATCTCCTGGCTCACCCTTCCCGAGTAGCTGGGATTACACGCATGTGCCACCACGCCTGGCTAATTTTGCATTTTTAGTAGAGACGGGGTTTCCCAATGTTGGTCAGGCTGGTCTCGAGCTCCCGATCTCAGGTGATTCACCTGCCGTGGCCTCCCAAAGTGCTGGGATTACAGGCGTGAGCCACTGCACTCGGCCTAATCTGGAAGTTTATCCAGAGCTATTGAGATGTATACTGAGGTGGATGTATAACATTTTATGTTAAAATGTTAGTGTTCAGAAATATAAAGTGTTAATAAATATGAAAAAAGGAGTAAAAACCACAAAATGACTGAATTTCAGACAAGAGCCAAATTAAACTGAAAGTTAGACTTCCTTGAATTAGTAGTTAGTGTCAATGGAAAAAATAGCAAAACGTGCAAATTTTAAAAAATAGAAAAGAACAAAAATAAATGAATCAGAAGAAATAACTTCCTTACATTCTCCACCTGAATCCCCAAATAATTAATATTACAATCTTTCCTCTTCATTTTGAAAAGTTCACACAGAAATATAGTAAGATCGCAAACAAACGTGTTGACATTTTGAATCCTTGGCTAGAAAGTTCATACATCCATGGAGAATCTTACAAAACTGAAGCAGAATGATACCTCCAATGTAAACATTTACCTTCTCATTTATTTCTGAATTCCTAATTAAACATTTTTGGACTCGTAGAAGATCATCATCTCACTGTACATGTGTGCAGGTGTTCCTGTTATATCGCTGAAGGGACATTGTGTCCTGACATCCCCTGGCATTACAGTCTCGGGCAAAGAAATGAATTTTGTGACTTCTTGCCAAAAGGCTTAAAAATAAACTGCAAATGATGACTTGGTCTTGTGTTTTAGGTTTTGGTGCCAAGTTTCAGCACCAAACCAGTTTTGTAGCCAATTTCTAAACCTCTAAAAATTAGGGTCGATGGAAGGGCAAGAAACTAAAATGTGAATTCAGTTTTAATCCTCCCAGTGAAAGCTACTCATGTAGATTGAAAGGCAAAAGCTCTCATTTGTTATCTTCCTTCAGAAAACGTTTTTAAATAATTAGGCCTGCAAAATACAATCTCAGAATATTTAAACAATTTAGCCTGCCTAACCCCATGATCTTTAAATCCTTCAAAATAATTTTAAAAAATAAAACAGACTTCTTCGGGGATATGCAGATAAGCAATTTTTCTTTTCCTTTTTTTTTTTCTTTTCTTTCTTTCTTTCTTTCTTTCTTTTTTTTTTTTTTTTGAGATGGAGTCTCGCTATGTCACCTCCGCCTCCTAGGTTTAGGTGATTCTCCTGCCTCAGCCTCTCAAGTAGCTACGACCACAGGCGCATGCCACCACACCCGGCTAATTTTTTGTTTTTTTTTTTAATTTTTTTTTGAGATGGAGTCTCCCTCAGCTGCCCAGGCTAGAGTGCAGTGGTGCGATCTCGGCTCCCTGCAACCACCATCTTCTGGGTTCAAGAGATTCTCCCATCTCAGCCTCCCAAGTAGCTCAGATTACAGGCACCCACCATCATGCCCAGCTAATTTTTGTATTTTAGTGGAGACAGGGTTTCACCATGTTGGCCAGGCTGGTCTTGAACTCCTCACCTCAGGTGATCCACCCACCTCGGCCTCCCAAAGTGCTGGCATTACAGGTGTGAGCCGCCACACCCAGCCTAATTTTTTGTATTTTCAGTAGAGTCGGGGTTTTACCACCTTAGCCAGGATGGTCTCAATCTCCTGACCTCATGATCCTCCTGCCTCAGCCTCCCTAAGTGCTGGGATTACAGGTGTGAGCCACCACACCCGGCCCAATTTTTCTTTAATTGTAATTTAAATATTTAAATATAACTGTAAAAAATTTTAAACATAAAAAAGTAAACAATTTTTCAATGAATTTGCAATATTTACTTCCTAAATTCTACCAATACCATTGAACTGTACTTGCTTTAGCATCCCATTTTCTATCCATCAATTGATCCATCTTCTTTTATTCATTTCTGACACAAATAATCTGCAAACATTAGCACATATTCCCCTAAATATTTAACATATATATCATTAAGAAGTATTCTAGGCCTGGAGCAGTGGCTCATGCCTGTAATCTCAGCACTTTGGGGGGCCGAGGTGGGTGGATCATGCAGTCAAGAGATCGAGACCATCTTGGCCAACATGGTAAAACTCCCTTCTCTACTAAAAATACAAAAATTAGCTGGGCGTGGTGGCGCGTCTGTAGTCCCAGCTACTGGAAGACTGAGGCAGGAAAATCGCTTGAACCCAGGAGGCGGAGGTTGCAGTGAGCCTAGGTCGCGCCTCCGCGCTCCAGCCTGGCAACAGAGCTAGACTCTGTCTTAAAAATAAATGTATATATATTATATAATTGTTTGCAGTTCATTTTTTAGCTTAAATTTACATACAATAAAATACATGAATCTCATCTGCTGAGTTTGACATATGCATATGCCTGAACCCAAATCCTATCAGGAAGTAAGAATATAGTACATATAATATTATTCCAGAACGTCCTATTATAAGTTACTTTAAATTGATGAGATTTTAAGTGAATGTTTCATATTGAGAGATCAGAATTCCTTCTCTCACTAACTTATTGACATTGTTAAAATAGCAATTCAAAAATCGTTTTACTGATTCAGCAAATAACAATAGCTGCGTTTAAGGAAGACATTATTGAACAAGAAAGTTCAATTCACTTTCTGTGCTGGGAACAGAGAAAATGTAATTGAACCAAGTATGGAAAGTATCCTCTTTTCTAAGGAGAAATGCTTGATATCAGATAATCATCAGATAAGGAATTACCTATTATCTTTCCACAGACTTTATCCTGTTTTTAAAAGATAAACAAAATAGGCCAGGTGCGGTGGCTCACGCTTGGGAAGCCGAGGTGGGCGGATTGTCTGAGCTCAGGAGTTCGCTACTAGCCTGGGCAACACGGTGATACCCCGTCTCTACTAAAATACAAAAGCAAATTGGCCGGGCGTGGCCGCATGCGCCTGTAGTCGCAGCTACTGGGGGGCTGAGGCAGGAGAATTGCTTGAACCCGGGAGGCTGGGTTTGTAGTGAGCCGACTGCACTCCAGCCTGGTCGACAGAGCTTGAATCCGTCTAAAAAATAATAATAATAATAAAAAGAAAAATAGGTCAGGCACGGTGACTCATTTCTCAAATCCTAGCACTTTGGGAGGCCAACGTGGGTGGATCAGTTCATCTCAGGAGTTTGAGATCAGCCTGGACATCATAGAGAAACCCCATCTCTACTAAAAATACAAAAATCAGCTGGGAGGTGTGGCACATGCCTGTAGTCTCAGCTACTCCGGAAGCTAAGGCAGGAGGATCGTTTGAGCTGCGGAGGTGGAGGCTGCAGTGAGGCGAGATCGTGCCACTGTACTCCAGCCTGGGTGACAGAGTAAAACCCTGTCTCAAGACTAAATAAATAAATAAATAAACAAGCAAACAAATGAATAGAAGAAAAAAGAAAAAATATATATTAGTTATTCATGAAAAAGTATTTAAAGTATTTTGTATTGGTCATTGTTGATAAATTCAAAATTGAAAGTATTCTTCCCTGACTTGGAAAATTAGACAAGGATAATACCTTGCTAACAGCTAGCCAGTGTTTAAAAATTTATCACAATTCATGGCATACTACTAATTCATACATGCACTTCAAAATCAAAGGCTCCATTAGATTTAATTCAAATATTGGAAATGCTATTGCAAAGGGAAAGCCAGGTACTTTTGGCCAGGTGCGGTGGCTCATGCCTGTAATCCCAGCACTTTGGGAGGCTGAGGCAGGCGAATCACGAGGTCAGGAGATCGAGACCATCCTGGCTAACACGTTGAAACTCTGTGTCTACTAAAAATACAGAAACAAGATTAGCCAGGTGTGGTGGCAGAGGCCTGTAGTCCCAGTTACTCTGGAGGCTGAGGTGGAAGAATGGCGTGAACCCTGGAAGTAGAGTTCGCAGTGAGCCAAGATCGCACCACTGCACTCCAGCCTGGGCCACAGAGCAAGACTCTGTCTCAAAAAAAAAAAAAAAAAAAAAAAAAAAAAGTTAGGTACTTTTTAGTAGAACCTCAAGTTTTAAATCTGTTGGAGGGTAAAGTGTGATGTTACTGAGTAGGTACCAATTTTATAAGTTTTATGAAATTTATTCAGGCTTAAGAATGGTGGGTAACAACTTTTAGGTTTGGGGATACTTAGCCATTTGGATCTAACTCCCAGATTTCTTGAATTGTATCTGTTAAGGAAGACAATGTACCAATACTGTTAAGTTTGTTAGTGGGATACCCTTTAAGAAAACTGGGCTGATTCTTCGTATATCTCAACAATGGTTTGAAGAACAAAGTTTTCACCTTGATGTTCTCTGTATTGTCAGATACCTAGAAATTTTAGTAGATATTAATTGTTCATGCCAAATTCTGTATCTCTTCACTACGGATATTAAATCCCTGCTCTTACAATTATAGTAAATGCATATGCAAATGCTGTAAATCACTGTTCAGTTTTCCTTGAGCTTTCCATTTATTTAAAAAAATAATTACTCACTGACATTGCAGAAAGAGACCATTCAGTTAGAAACACATAAATCTGAGTATTATTTTTTCTGGCAATTGGAGATGGCTTGAAATAAAAGAAATTTTCCCCTAAAATTTCCATAAAATTTCAGAGTTCCATAACTCAGACTTTCTTTATTAACCACTATTTGGGATTGTATTATTTTTGAAAAAAATCAAAACACTCAAATTTAAGACAGAATAACTAACAGGCTGACATAATTCAAATGTACGTTTGTTAACAGAAATTGCAAACATTCATTTACTTCATCTGTCCCTCTATAGTATATAGAATTTCTTTGGGCTAAGCTTAAATTCAGGATTAACTTTTCTCAGATTTCAGGCTATTTGTATGTCTTCACTGAAATTCCTGGGTCACTACAGTCAAGAATGGAAAGCTCAGGTGATGTGGAAACAAAACCTTTTCAATATACTCCATTTCACACTGGTTTTCAGAATTATGAACTCATTTTATATATACATATAAATTTTACATACATAAAATTAGATATACGTACATATACATATATTTTTTTAGATGGAGTTTTGCTCTGTCTTCCAGGCTGGAGTGCAGTGCCATGATCTCCACTCACTGCAGATTCTGCCTCCCGGGTTCAAGTGATTCTTATGCCTTAGCCTCCCAAGTAGCTGAAATTACAGGTGTGTACCACACCAAACCCAGCTAATTTTTGTATTTTTAGTAGAGATGGGGTTTCACCATGTCAGCTAGGCTGGTCTCAAACTCTTGACCTCAAGTGATCTGCCCACCTCAGCCTCCCAAAATGCTGGGATTACAGATGTGAGACAACACGCCCAACGTAGAGAACCTACTTTTTATGAATAAATTCCATGACTTAAGTGGCAAAAACAAAAGGTTCCATGTGCCCACTTATACAAAAGTTAAATTTACCAAACTCTTCTTCATAAATTTTTCCACATTTGGTTCCCCACACCTCTTCCTCAGCCTATCCCCCAACCAAGGACAAAATAAGAAAGAGGACAGGCTAGAAGTATCAGAAGTGAATTGTAGTATTTAATAACCATTCATTAACTTTGAGTGTTTAAAATACATGCTTTTGTGATTTTTGATCTATAGAGATAAATTATTTTAAGATTACCCTCTTGAATGTAAAACTTATACAGATCTGGTATGTAGACTTCATCTACCTCTTGAAGTAACCATTTAGCAACTTTAACTTAACAAATCTTGCTTCCACCACTATTACCTGTAAATAAATGCAAGCTCCTACTTTGAGCACTGTGTCTAGGTAGTTTCAAATTTATAGACTCCTAAGCTATATAGTCTAATTTTACAACTGCTTAAAGGCAACTCGTTTCAAATGATTTCCATGCACTTTCATTTATATCTACTAATTTTTTCTACAAAAGTCTCTAAAACACACAGAGGCAGAAATTAATCACTACAGTCAGGCTCAACTTACATGCTGGCCAAATAGGTGTCTCATTATAGTTGTGTAGGAATATAGAACCCAAGAAATGTCCGGATTAATGTTGCAATTCTTATTTCCTATCTCAGAGACTAAGACAGGAAGAACGGAAAGTTTCCCTTCACAGCAACTCAAACTTTCCAAGGGATCACGATCCATTCACTTTCTGCAGCTGATTGACTCCCTGTAGACGTAATACCATTCTAAGCAGAAAAAATAGACAACTTCACAGGTTATCCACAGGACATTCTAAGCAGAGTGCACTTAAATAGTTCTTCCATCACAGCCCTTTTAATTACTGCGTTACATAAACGGAACACCTGGGAAAATGCTTTAGTATCCATTAGGATCCATTAAAGAAAATTGTGAAACCGGCCCGGAGCAGTGACTCACGCCTGCAATCCCAGCATTTTGGGAGACCGGGGTGGGCGGATCATGAGGTCAGGAGATGGAGACCATCCTGGCTAATACGATGAAACCCCGTCTCTACTAAAAATATAAAAAATTAGCCAGGAGTGGTGGCACGCACCTGTAGTCCCAGCTATCCAGGAGGCTGAGGCAGAAGAATCGCTTGAACCTGGGAGGCAGAGGTTGCAGTGAGCTGAGATTGTACCACTGCACTCCAGCCTGGGCAACAGAGTGAGGCTCCGTCTCAAAAAAAAAAAAAAAAAAAAAAAAAGATAAAAAGAAAATTGAAACCACACTAGGTATTTCATTCAACAGCAATAATTTAATTCAGGGACCTGCTTCTATAGGTGGTAGAAAAGTGGGGGGGTCAATCTTTCAGTTGTGAAGCAGTCCAGAGATGAGTGCTGCAAGGACTCAGACAGGAAACAGCATGACTAGAGCCAGAAGCCATTGCTATCTAGCCAAAGGGAAACCTACCATAGGTGCTGCCTGGTGGGAGCAAAGCTGGGGCCACAATGTGAGAAGATGTTTCAGAGACCCCAGGCAGAAGAGAAGTGATCAACATTATCAGAAAATGCCCCCTGGTGCAGAAAGAGTGAGCAACACCCACGATCCTGCTACCCTGCTCTCCTGCAGCTTCCAGGAGCTTCCCAAGCCTCTCCTGTCTCCTCCAGTGACTGCATACCTGGAGCCCTGGAGCCCCACGGTTAGCCTGGCTCCAATTTCCTGATATGTCGAGCACAAGTCAAATTTGCTTTCTTTATCTGCTAAAAGACCATGTGGTTAAATTTAAATACTTCAAATGTATTGGCTTAAATAATTATATTCATTACATATTAATGACAGTCTCAATAAACTAACTTTGAAAAGAAAAGAAAATTAAAAAACATCCTATTTCTACTGAAATCTATTTGCTCATGATTAATAACATGTCCAGAGCACAGTGTATTTCAGTGGCCAGTAGTTGTGTTTCAGAACCAAACAGAAGTGGGTTTGAATTTTAGTGCTACCACTTAAAAACCATCTGAACATGGGGAAGTTTCTCTACCCTGTTGAGCTTCAATTTCCTTACTTGTTACTTGTCTTGGAATAATTTTATAAGGATTAAGTAAATAATTCATTCTCTAAGTACAAAGTGTACATGATGCTGAGTAGGCTTGGTGCAAGACATTCCGTAAATTAAACAATTACTATTATGAATATTTTAGTGATAGCAACAATGTTACTTATCGACCATTCTAATATTTTCCTCACTGTGTCTTTCTGTTTTATATGGATGTCCCCACTATGTAAGGGGCACTAAAATGGTATCAACAATTATCTAAAATTTCTTGCAAAGATGAAAGCAAATCTATTAGATATTAAAGAGTTTTGAAAATCTACATTTTTCTCCCTGAAAGTTTTTTTTCTTTCTCCTTTTCTTTTTCTTTCTTTCTTTCTTTTCTTTTTTTTTTTTTTTTTTTTCTTTTGATGGAGTTTTGCTCATCACCCAAGCTGGAGTGCAATGCCATGATCTTGGCTCACTGCAATCTCCATCTCCCAGGTTCAACCAATTCTCCTGCTTCAGCCTCCCAAGTGGCTGGGATTACAGGCATGTGCCACCACACTCAGCTAAGTTTTTTTTTTTTGTAGTTTTAATAGAGACAGGGTTTCACTATGTTGGTCAGGCTGGTCTCGAACTCCTGACCTCAGGTGATCCGCCCGCCTCGCCCTCCCAGTGGTAGGATTACAGTCGTGAGGCGCCATACGCAGTCTCTCTTTGAAAATATTTCCTGGGCCAGGTGCGGTGGCTCACACTTGTAATCCCAGCACTTGGGAGGCCGAGGCAGGTGGATCATGAGGCCAGGAGATCAAGAGATCAAGACCATCCTGACTAACACGGTGAAACCCCGTCTCTACTAAAAATACAAAAAATCAGCCAGGCATGGTGGCGGGCGCCTGTAGTCCCAGCTACTCGGGAGGCTG
>NC_045442.1:94660857-94670571 GCF_002776525.5 Piliocolobus tephrosceles
CTCTGTCTCAAAAAAGAAAAAAAAGGAAAAGAAGAGAAAGAAAGGATGGCATGTATCAGTGCACTTGTAATGTCTTTTCCCCTCCTTGCCAACCCTGTGCGGTCTAGCTTCAACAATATAGTATGCCCACATGATAAGTACTCTGCCCTTAACTTTCTTCTGTTTTTCTCTCCCCACCTCGATATCGCTGGTGCCTGGCACCAGGCCCCCAAACACATTGTTCCAGCATTACACAACTGTGGGAAGGCTGATAAGGTCTCAAAATAGTGTCTCCTGAGCTCCTCTTATATAAAAGGTGCCAGCTGCAATTATGGAAGAACTGATAGAAATATCTGCACCTCTACAGTTGCTCTTTTAACAAATTTTTCTTGGCTGGGCGCAGTGGCTCTCGCCTGTAATCCCAGCACTTTGGGAGTTCGAGGCGGGCGGATCTCGAGGTCAGGGGATCGCAACCATCCTGGCTAACACGGTGAAACCCCGTCTCTACTAAAAATACAAAAAATTAGCCAGGCATGGTGGCGGGTGCCTGTAGTCCCAGCTACTCGGGAGGCTGAGGCAGGAGAATGGTGTGAACCCGGGAGGCGGAGCTTGCAGTGAGCCAAGATGGGGCCTCTGGGCAACAGAGTGAAACTGTCTCAAAAAAAAAAAAAATTCTTAAATAAAAACGTATTTTCCAATTTCAGATCAGAAAAGACATATAGATATAGGTCATTTTGCATTTACTATTTATCAAAAAATTAGGGGAATTGATCTGAGCTTTGTGTGATAACTGAAATAATTAATAATATATTTTATGCTTTATTCTCCAAATATCTTCTTCATGTCTGTGCAACAGAAAATCTCTGATAGAAAACCTAGGAAAAAGTCGTCTAATAATATTTTGTCATATCATGTTCTCCTTACTCATTATGTCATCAGTGAATCACATTTTACCTCCTACATATTTCACTATAGCAATTTCATTCTCTGGGATTATCAGGTATTTCCAATTATCAAGTCCACATCATTATGATTTTAGTCTTTTTCCTTCATGTTCCTCTGCAGCATTTTATAATATTGACCATTCTCTTGAAACTTTTTTCTGATGGCATCATTATGATTTTAGTCTTTTTCCTTCATGTTCCTCTGCAGCATTTTATAATATTGACCATTCTCTTGAAACTTTTTTCTGATGGCTTCTCTAATACTATAATGTTGTGGTTCCATTTTTTCCTTCTTAGATCTCTTCATCTTTATTTATTGCAAAATGTTTACCTATGCCTAATAACCACAAGCATAGAAGAAAATCACTGTAATTCAAAGAGAAAGTAGAAATTTACTTTTAGAAAACGTTACGTTAAAGGTATGATCCCAATTAGCAAAAAAAAAAAAAAAAAAGAACAAGGGAATAATGATAGTTATCATTTATTAGTACATATCACAAGATCATTTATAAGCATTTACAAGCATTAGTTGCTTTTAACATATTATTTTACATCTTAAACGTCCACAACAACCATATAAAGATTCTTGCACTATGCTTAGAGATGAAGACAATAGGCTTGGAAAATTTATACAACGTGCGTGGCCAAGCTAAAACTGAAGCTATTCTGTCCCTTAGTTTTTCCACTGAAGCCCATTTCTATCAAGTATTCTCTAGGCCAGAAAGGGTGACACCCAATATATACGCCCCAATTCCTTCACCTTTGTGCACAAGGCCAGCCTTGCTATTCAAATATAGAACTACCCACTGAGCCAGAACATGACCTCAGATCCTTAGAGGCATAGTACTCAAGGCAGCTATTAGCAATTAATTAGAGTTGGCATTGGACGGGGCACACCATTTACATTTCACACAAGTCTTCTTCATGTGTAAAATGTACTTCTTGTAATTTGCTAAAATGTTTCACCCCCATAAATACTACCTGTTAATCATGGAATAAATCGACCCTCTTTTTTATGAAAGGCCTGAAGACGTTAATAAAAACATAACATGCCTAACACATATTGACACTTTTCTGTGTCAAACATCTCTTGTTCCTCCAACCACTCATACTATGACAAAATATATTAAATGACTGTGCAAACCTTATTGGTATGTATCTGTTAGCTTTGCTGTTGACGGCTGTGGCTCATCATGTTATCTCATTTCAGGCACTCTTCTTTAAAGAAATTGAGTTAAAGACATTTGAATTGTCATTGAGTTGTAATTTTTTTTTAGAGCCTCATAAAGGAAAGAAAGGAGGGAGGGAGGAAGAAAGGAAGGGAGGGAAGGAGGGAAACCTCTTCTTTGGAAATGGTTTAAATAATGAATAAACAAATAAATAGCAAACCATCTTTTACTCGATTAATATTTGGTAAGCCCCTTTGAATGAACAAGCATCTTTCTAAAAGATAACATATACAGCAAATAAATAAGCTTATTTTTAATGCAGAGTATAAAATACTTCTTAAAAAATCTTATGAATTCCACTCTAATTGCATGTGCCCTCTTGGTGAGCTTTTTCTCTTTGCTGCTGGTTCACATTTTCAATAAGTAACTTAAGGCAAATTTAGGGAAAAAAACTAGGTGAACTACTTGAAGAGCTGGTTTGTTTTCAGTTGTTTTGGGTTGCAGTCTTCTGGGAAGAGCGTATGTTACCTCATGGGGTAGCTCTGTTCTGTTTTATTCCACACGGTGTCACTCTGTCCCTACCAAGGACATAATTATCTCCCAGTTTCTGAACTTTTACTGGATCTTAGGAAGAGAAGCATTTCTGAAGCACAGTAATAGGAAAAATAAAGTCAATTTTCACGGTAAGTTTGTTGAGTAATTTTTCCCAATTGCCTCTTTTTTCAAACTTCGAATCAAGTAGCACATTGTAACATAAACAGGATTGCATTACTTTGTCATCAAATTAATAGAGTAAAAATGTAATTTTCCAAAATGCATTTACCACAAATTCACTACAAATATTCATACACCCATGTGCGCGCACACACACACACACACAATTATATATGATCACTAGAAACCAATAAAATATTTTTGTGAGTGAGAACAGGCAAAAATCTCAGAAGAAAAAAAATATTGTGGAGATATATACACTTGTATATGATTCCAAAAAGCCAACCCTACAAATGGACTAATCCCTGTCTAGATCAGGGATTTTTAAATTGCAGTAAAAAGCAAAGATTCAGAGGTAACAAAATAGCAATCTTCAGACAGTCACTGGTCAATAAGGAAAGAAGAATTGCACTTATTCTTGACAGTGTGATTGGAAAACACAGGAGAGGCACAAAGTGGGAAACTCTTGAGAAGCACTAACTTCCTGTTACTGAAAGTGTTCAACTCTGGAAAATGTAGCTACTTAGTGATAATGTTGAAGGAGACCTTCAGGCAAACAATGGTTTGTTACCTCCCTAAAGTCCTTTCAGGCTCTTTTTAACTTTGGGATTATATGCCCCAAAATATCTACATTACATCGGAAGAGACTGTTGCAGGGTCAGAAGCAGAATGGGAGAGGCATAAAAATATATAAAGTCCAACTTCTTAATATTTTACATAAAATTGCATGCAGCTCCTGGTAGAAAAATTCTAATTTTTATCTATCTATTAATATTATTTCTCTCCGGAAGTTTGTAAGCAATTCAAAAACAGTTGTAAAACCATTTCTTTTTACCACGGCACCTAGTCAAGGGCTAAGAACATGATGGTAACCTAATATGTAATTGTAGAAAGTAAAGTATGAAATCAAATTAAGGCTCAAATCCCAGTAGTAAAATGCCACTTCAGAAAGTGATATGCAAAAGCATCTGAAATTCCAGGTAATATAAAATTTAGAATACAGAATAGATACTGATGTGATTGGGAGCAGGATTTATCTATTTCGTTTGATTGATTGAATGGTACAGTTGACTTATATTTTTAGTATAACTATAATAACTAGTGTGATATATAGTCTTCCAATTATCTTGTATTTATGTATGTGTTCATGTATGTCCTTCTTTAAGATTTTTTTTTTGCATATAATTAGGTCATATTATGAGTATTTTGCTGACTGTTTATTTTCATACCACTCATTTAACAGTCATTTACCAAATAAATAATCAATGAAGGTCCTCTACATGTCATGCTAATTGTGAGGTATAATGGTGAATGAGATACAAGTGAAGTAAATGGGAAAGAAGAAGACAACACTCAATGAGCTGGTGATATGGACTGCACAGAGATCTAGGGCAGCCTGTAGAAAGATTACCCAATCTTGCCTTTGGTTATTAGAAAAACCTTCGTGGAAGAGGTCTTGCCTAGGTTGATATCAAAAATAGAAGGCATTACCCAAGATAGAACAGGAAGAGGTAAATCCTTCCAGTTCTAGAGAGAGAACAGTATGTAAAAATACAAAATACAATTAGGAAGATGACAGGGCACTATTGAAAATGTGCAGAAAGGGTAACAAGAGAGATGGGGTAGGCCCTGATGTGCCTTCAGGCACCTGGTAAGCATTATCCTGAGGGATATGTAAAGCCACTGAATTGGTACACAGGTGACATCATCCAAATTTTGTCTTTTAGAAAGATTAATTTGACTGCAGTTGGGAGAATGGATTGGGGTTGGGCAAAAGTGCAACTGGGGACACATTTAGGAGGCTGATGCAGTTCCAGACAAATGATAATGACAGCTAAACTAAAGTAGGGGAAGACAGGATGGCAAAAAGTGGACAAATACATGGTAAATTGGGAGAATAGGATATTAGAGAGAGGAGGGACATGTGAAACGGCTCTTACTGGAGAAGGGTGAGATGATGGGCCAGACATTGAACTGTGTAGCACATCTGACTTCGCTTTTCCTGATTCATCAGACTGCCCAAGGGTCATCATGGGGCCACCCTATGCACTATTCTGGCTAGTCAGAGTCTAGGCTGAAAATGTTTTCAGACCATATCTTTTCCTTAAATGTTATAAAGAATGGGGGGATAAAAAGAAGGGAAAGGGAAGGAGGGACTGAAACACTGACAAAGGAGACAAAATGAAAAAGAAAAAAGACTAGAGAGAATTAATATAAAAAAGAAAATAATAACATTCTGGTTTTTAATCTCAGGTATCCTATTTGAACACAAGCAAATTTCGATGAGTTGCTTGTAGTCTCCATATTTATTTTCCTCTTTTGTAATTTTAATTTCAGAGGGGTTTTACTAAATAATATCATAATAAGTGTAAAGTATTAGCACAGAGTAGACAATGAATACATTGTAAAAGAAAGAGGAAAGAGGCTGGGTGCGGTGGCTCATGCCTGTAATCCCAGCACTTTGGGAGGCCAAGGCGGGTGGATCACAAGGTCAGGAGATCAAGACCGTCCTGGCTAACACAGTGAAACCCCGTCTCTACTAAAAATACAAAAATTAGCCAAGCGTGGTGGCGGGCACCTGTAGTCCCAGCTACTCCAGAGGCTGAGGCAGGAGAATGTCATGAATCCAGAAGGTGGAGCTTGCAGTGAGCCAAGATCGTGCCACTGCACTCCAGCCTGGGCGACAGAGTGAGACTCTGTCTCAAAAAAAAAAAAAAAAATTACAAAACCCTGCTATGGATCAGCCCTTATTAGCATTGAGGCTACCTGCCCCTACTCTAACTGCTTGCCAGAAGTAATAGCAAATTCTCTTTGGAAGAAGACAACATTATTGGGATCTGCATATCATAGCTTCTTATATGCACTGTCCAGGATTTAATAAAATTTTAATCATATCTGGACATGACTTCACACAATTGAAAACCAAGGGAAAAATAGATAATAGAAACAAATCTAAAACAGACCCACAGGAAATTCATGTGTTAGATTGTATTGCAGAGATTTGAAATAACTATGACTAATGTGGTGAAGGAATTATTTGCCAAGGTAAGGAGATGTAGAAAACTAGAAAGTGTTTCAAAGAATCAAATGGACGTTTTGAACTTTGAACATGCAGTAACTGAACTTAATAGCTCAGTAGGTAAATTTAATAGGGAATTGTATATAGTTAAAGAATAAGATTAGTCAAGTTGAAGATAGCTCAGAAAAAAAAATCTAAACTGAGATATAGAAAGCCTAAAATATCTAAATATTTAGAAAAAATGTAAGAGATACATGAGACATGGGGAAAAGGTTTAGCATATGTTTTCACGGAGCAAAAGAAAAAAAGGAATGAGAAAAAAGAATGAGTCAGAAAAAATATCTGAAAAAATAGTGGCCAAGTAGTTTCAAAATAAATTAAAACAAGAATCCACAAGTTCAAGGAGAACTTCACAACTGAAATAGAATAAATACAAAGAAAACCATACCTAGACACATCATACTGATGTTAGATTAATTAATTTGAGTTTCTCTTATATAAAATAACTGGATAATCTGGTGAACTAATTTAGAAAGAGTACATGATGCTGTATCATTCTTCTAAAATATTAATTTTAAATAATCGCTTACACTTACATATTTTTACATGTTGTTCAGATTTTCATTCAGGTCATGTATGTCTTTTTAAAGTTCTTTAAAACAAACTACTTAGATTCCTTGTTTTGAGACGGAGGAGTCTTGCTCTGTTGCCCAGGCTGGAGTGCAGTGGCACAATCTCTGCTCACTGCAAGCTCCACCTCCTGGGTTCACACCATTCTCCTGTCTCAGACTCCAGAGTAACTGGGACTACCGGCACCTGCCACCATGCCCGGCTAATTTTTTTTTTTTTTTTTTTTGTATTTTTAGTAGAGAAAGGGTTTCACCGTGTTAGCCAGGATGGTCTCCATCTCCTGACCTCGTGATCCTCCCGCCTCGGCCTCCCAAAGTGCTGGGATTACAGGCGTGACCCACCACACCCGGCCAATTAGATTATTTTAAGTGGAAAAAAATTGTCATTATTCTCCTCACATTAGATTAGGCAATAGAGCCCAAAGCATGCAAATGCTGCCTGTTGGAAAACATTTCCAGATGTGTCACCTCCAACTCCATGAATTAGGATTAACTAAATATGAGCCCCACCCCCAACCCCCAACACAAGGAAAAGTACTACTGTGTGTGAAAGAAGACAGAAGCAACAAACAGCAGATTTAGACCTCTAAATACTCTCTATATTGGAAATATTAGGTAGAGAATATAAATAACCATGTAGTAAATATTTTTTTAAAAAACTACAATTTTCAAGAGTGAGAAGCCATCAGCAACAAGAACTATTCGATCAGATAAGGTTTATTTCTAGAAACATAATTTCTAGAAGTAAAAAATAAAAATTGAAATGGATAACTTGGTGGTTGGATAAATAGCAGATTAGATTCTACTTGATAGAGAATTAGTGAACCAATTTTACATCTAAAGATAGTATCCAGAGTATAGCACAAATGGTCAAAGAGATGGTAGGGAGATGAAAGAGAGATTAAGGGCTATGAAAGAGATAATGAGACAGGCTAGTGTGTCTCCCAAATTGAGAAGATAAACAGAAAGGAAGTCAGACAATGTCAAAAAGAAAATGTCTGAGAATTTTCTGAACTAAAAAAAAGTCACAGGTAGGCCAGGTGCGGTGGTTCACGCCTGTAATCCCAGCACTTTGGGAGGCCAAGGCTGGCTGATCACTTGAGGTTAGGAGTTCGTGACCAGCCTGGCCAACATGGTGAAACCCTGTCTCTACAAAAATACAAAAATTAGCCAGGCATGATGGCAGGTGCCTGTATTCCCAGCTACTCAGGAGGCTGAGGCCAGAAAATCGCTTGAACCAGGAGGCGGAGGTTACAGTAAGCCGAGATCACGCCACTGCACTCTAGCCTGGGCGACTGAGTAAGACTCCAGCCCCCTGCCAAAAAAAAGTCACAGGTAAAGAAAATTCAACCTATATTAAATAGCATAAATTAAAAAACATATACACCTGAACACATTTTAATGAAAGTGCAGAATCCCAAAATAAGAAAATATATTATAAAAATATAAAAGAAAATGGTAAATTGATTACAGAGAAACAATTGGACTGAAAACATGCTTCTCTATAAGAACAATACAAATGAGAACACAAAGGAATAGTAAAACTGAGTGTGTTTATCATCCACAGACAAACACTAACAGAAATACTGAATTAGGTATTTCAGAAAGAAAGAAACTTGGAAGGTAGGTCTGAGATGTAAGGAGGAATAGAGAGGAAAGCAAATGGTAAACATAAATAAATCCAAATAAATATTATTCACGTAAAATTAAAAAATCCAATGCCTACATTGCTGATGATGCATTCTTATATCTGGAAAAACCTAGAAACTCCCATCAAAAATGCTTAGATTTTACAAATGAATTCAGTAAAGTTTCAGGATACAACATCTACCTAAAAATTCAGTAGCATTTCAATAACCAAATAATTATCTAACTGAGAAAGAAATAAAGAAGGTAATCCTGCTTCAATAGCTACGAAAAGCAAGTTAAAAAGCACAAAAATGATCTTATTTAAACAAACAAAAAAACCTACGAATAAATTTAAAGAAAGAGGTTAAAAGCCTCTTCAAGGAAAACCACAAAACACTGATGAAAGAAATTGAAGATGACACACATAAATTGTTAGGTTTTTAAAAACAATGAAATACAAAAACAAGCAAAACAGAGTCCAAGAAATAACAAAGCAAATATAAAACAAGAAACAACATGCTCAGAAAAGCAAGACATATGTTAAGCTTAAAGTAAGATGGTAAAAAAATCAAAATATATCAGCAATCACCAAAAGTGTTAATGACTGAATTTGCCAGCTCAAATATAAAAACTATCAGATTTGTTTTTAAAGATCATGTAATTACTGTTTATAGAAGATATATGTAAAACAAGAAGAAAGAAATGTTGAATATTAAAGGTTTAAAAAGAGCAATTAGAAATAAAATAAAACTCATGGGAGGCAGAGGCAGATGGATCACAAAGTCAGGAGATCAAGACCATCATGGCCAACATGGTGAAACCCCATCTCTAGTAAAAATACAAAAATTAAGCTGGGCACAGTGACTCAAGCCTGCAATCCCAGCACTTTGGGAGGCCAAGGCAGGTGGATCAGGTGGGTCGGGCGGTTGAGACCAGCCTGGCCAACATAATGAAACCACGTCTCTACTAAAAATACAAAAAAATTAGCCAGGCCTGGTGGCAGATGCCTGTAATCCCAGCTACTTGGGAGGCTGAGGCAGGAGAATCACTTGAACCTGGAAGGGGGAGGTTGCAGTGAGCCGAGATCGTGCCACTGCACTCTAGCCTGGGTGGACAGTGCAAGATTCCGTCTCAAAGAAAAAAAAAATACAAAAATTAGCCAGGCATGGTGGCATGTGCCTGTAATCCCAGCTACTTGGGAGGCTGACACAGGAGAATCACTTGAATCAGGGAGTCGAAGGTTGCAGTGAGTGGAGATCACGCCACTGTATTCCAGCCTGACGACAGAGCGAGACTCTGTCTCAAAAATAAAGAAGTTCCTTAATTTGGTGCAAAACAAATATATAAGAGATAAATAAAACATCTGGGTTAAAAACTCCAAACTTTTTTTTTTTATTTTAAGAAACAAGATCTTGCTCTGTCACCAAGGCTAGAATGCAGGTATGGTCATCATAGCTCACTACAGCCTCAAACTTCTAAACTCAAGTGATCCTCCTGCCTCAGCCTCCTGAGTAGTTGAGAGTATAGGAGTGTACCACCATGCCTGACTAATTTTTAATATTTGCTTTGTAGAAATGGGGTCTCACTATGTTGCCCAGGCTGGTCTCACACTCCCGGAAAGTTCAGAACTT
>NC_045442.1:94670581-94688716 GCF_002776525.5 Piliocolobus tephrosceles
ACTATGTTGCCCAGGCTGGTCTCACACTCCCGGAAAGTTCAGAACTTTTGACCTCCAGTACCTGATTTTAAATTCTGGCTCTATGATGTATGAACTTTGTACCTTGAATAAATTACTAACAATTTTTAACCCATTTTTTAAATTGATCTGTAAAATGTGCATAATCACAGCCTCTACCAGAAGCATGTTTATTAGGATTAATTAACATACAAAGCCCTTAGAACCCATGCTTAGGGAAGGCAAACACACACATGTGTTTTTTAAAAGAAATAAGATCATTAGTAACGTGAACCGATTGATGTAAAATTCTCATTTTAGAGTACTTTTCAAATTAGTTAATCATTACTAATTACAGCAATATAGAAAATCCAATGATTATTTTTCTATTTCATTTTATCGTGTAAAAATGGCATAATGAGAGCTGAAAAGAACACATTGTATATCAAATAAAAACCTAAATAACCAAGAGTTGAATAGTAGGATATTGTCATATGAGAAAAACGTTTATAGAGATTAATTTGAAACTGCCATTTTAGAGGCTGTTTATTTTGTGTAGAATTATTTAAAACTCTATTGACAGCAAGAGCTCAAATTTAGAGTTTGTCATTCTTCATCTCTATGTCTTTGTTGATGACATCATTAAATTAACTGAATGTCCAGATAAGAGAAAAGCATTAATAGTTCTTGCTATCCTAATTGTTTTCACATAGACACATGGCTACCATGACCAACATTAATTGATATCTTCTGCTAAAACAAAATAAGAATAACAACATTTTTTGGTAAAAAGAATGTGAATAACATTGCCCTTCCTTCCTAAAAGAGCTATTTGTTGCCTGAATGAAGGGAAACAATTAAACACTGTATTTAAAGATGACAAGTTAAATTCACAGCTAAACATCTGCTCCTAGGGCAGAGTTTGCTAAAGCTTTTGAGGTGGTTTAAGAGACCCATATTTCCCTGTCATAGGGAGTGAATATGCCATAATGACGATGCTATGTGATTCATTCCTGTTTTTCCTCCATCTTTTCTAAAGAGGAAAATTTTCAGCTGTTCTTTCTTATCTCCAAATAAAGTTTAAATAGGCCAGAAGATCCGTTCCTGAGAAAAGTTAAATCAGACTCGTATCTGTGCCCTACAGTAAGAAAAGACATCGAGTCTTCATTCTCGGTGTCATTTCCGTGCCATCTCAATAGTGTAAATGCAAATGCTTGAAATCACTTGTGAATTATCATCAACTTACAGAAGGCTCCTGAGTTTAGTAACTTTTCTCTTTATTTGGACCAAGCGTGAGAAAGAGGTCAAGGACACTCCATTCTTACAAATGCACATAGACAAATCCCACGTGTTTTTGTTTTAAAGGAACTTACCAAATTTGAGTGCAAATTTGTTAGTTTTCTTGGTGATGGTATTTTCAGTACCTCTGGGAAATAGAAGCTGAAGAAGTCACATGCTGCATACAGCAATTTAGTGCCCATGTTCTTAATATTGGGCAAACACTGGTGTTCAAATTCTTGGGTAATGTCATATTTTGAGATTTGAATGAAATCGTGACCCTCTCCTCAGAAAAATGCACTTAGACAAGTACATACCAACTATGGCATGCTGTTTCAAGAGTTTCCTGAGTTTCCCATATATACTTGTGAATCTCTAGGAGTCTTGGACACTAAAATCTTCTGAAGAAAAATTTGATTCATTTGGGAGGAAATAAACTACTGTGTACCATAATAGAGTGTATAGTCAATTTGCCATGGGATTTGATTCTTGGTGCTTCCTTTTTCATTATCTTTCTTTTTATTTATCAAAATAATGTCTTTTTTTTTTTTTTTTTTTTTTTTTTTTTTGAGACAGGGTCTTGCTCTGTAACCCAGTCTGAAGTGCAATGGTGCAATCACAGCTCACTGCAGCCTTGAACTCCTGGGATCAAGTGATCCTCCCACCTCAGCCTTTCAAAGTTCTGGGATTAGAAGCATGAGCCATCACACCTGGACAACATCATTATTGTTATTATTTTAAGAGACAGGATCTTACTCTGCCACCCAGGCTGGAGTGCAGTGGCGTGATCCTGCCTCACTGCAGCCTCAACCTCCATCCTTCCACCTCAGCCGCCTTACTAGCTGGGACTACAGGCATGTGCCACCACAATTGGCTAATTTTTGTATTTGCTGTAGAAATGGGGTCTCCTCATGTTGTCCAGGCTGGTCTCGAACTCCTGGACTCAAGTGATGCAGCCACCTGGCCCTCCTAAAGTGCTGGGATTACAGAATTGTGCCACTGCTCTTGGCCTCATTATTTTTTTTTTTTTGGTTTGCAGTTCAGTCCAAGACACTTTCTTTTCCTAAAGAGAAAGGGCCTTACTAAGGCCTATGGATAGACACAGCTTAGCTTTTTTTTTTTTCTTTTTTTTGAGACAGAGTCTTGCTCTGTAGCCCAGGCTGGAGTGCAGTGGCACTATCTCACCTCCCAGGTTCAAGTGATTCTCCTGCCTCAGCCTCCTGAGTAGCTGGGATGACAGGCATGCACCATCACACTCGGCTAACTTTTTTGTATTTTTAGTAGAGACAGGATTTCACCATGTGGGTCAGGCTGCTGGAACTCCCGACCTCGTGATCCACCTGCCTTGGCCTCCCAAAGTGCTGGGATTACAGGCGTGAGCCATGGTGCCAGTCCTGACACAGCTTAGCTTTTTAAGCACCATTTTACAGCCACAAGTGCACCTTCTCAAACCAACCATTGAAGTGAGCTTTCTTTGGGCATTGTAACACTTTCTTTCTAATAATTTTACCTGTGCTTCTTCCTCCTTAGGCTACTTCTAAATATTTAATGTAAACTTTTTTTTCTATTTAGAAACATTACAAAAAAAGAACTGTTTGCAATTCATGGATTTTACAAATATTATTAATAGTACAATTAGGCCGGGCACGGTGGCTCACACCTATAATCCCAGCACTTTGGGAGGCCAAATACAAAAAAATTAGCTGAGTGTGGTGGTGGGCACCTGTAGTCCCAGCTACTAGGGAGGCTGAGCAGGAGAATGGCGTGAACCCTGGAGGCAGAGTTTGCAGTGAGCCGAGATTTCGCCACTGCACTCCAGCCTGGGTGACAGAGCAAGACTCTGTCTCAAAACAAAAGAAAGAAAAAAAGAAAGAAAGAAATATAAGCATGCCTAGAAATGTATGTGTATCAGTGAATTCCACAATGATGATTACATAATATCCAAGTGACTTATTTGAGAGATACCTCATTGGTCTACAGAAAGTTTCTGATTTTTGACTTTATAGTAGTTTCAGAAGAACAGACTTCCCCTTGGCTCTGATTGGTAAGTTATCAAATAATCTATAAAGAAATGAGACTTGTAATAGATTTGGATTCTGAATGAAATGCCCCAAATCTTTTCAGAAATTTAAATAACACTAGGATGATAGTATTTCAGATGATTGACAGCGGTCTTAAATTTCGTTTTTATTCATTTCTTCTACTTTTCTCTAATGTTTAGGATCCTTAGTGTTGACAACCTACAGTTGCTGAAATGCACTGGACAAAAGGTCATTTTTTTCATGTATCAGAGCTGGAGTCCAGTGTTTCCTCATGAAAAAGCATTGTTTGATGCAGAGATTTAGGTGGGGAACTGCCACTATTACTTCTGAAAGTTTTGACCTGCTAGATGAACTGTTGATGGCTTTCTTGTGAAGAGGGGTAGAAATTGATACTTTTAGTGACTTCCATGAGCCTGACATTATCATTCCAAGTAAAGGACTCAAAAATCATTTAACACTGGGCACAGGCACAGGGCGCCCCACTGTCAAAGGGCTGGCAACAACCTGGCCTCCATTCAAGGCTCCCACCAAGACCTCAACTTTGTTTACTTGTTTTCAAGCCTCCAATTCCATGGAACTAAAACCTACCATGGAGATCTCTGCTTCTGAGATAACCTGGAAAAACCTGTGTTCAATCAGTGCCAAGCTCACTTCTGTGTGTAATTGTATCTCTTGAGGGAGAGGGAGAGGAAGAGTAATTGTACTGTGTTTTGTTGTTGTTGTTGTTTTTTCTTGAGACAGAGTCTCACTCTATCACCCAGGCTGGAGTGCAGTGGCGCAATCTCAGCTCACTGCAAGCTCCACCTCCCAGGTTCACGCCATTCTCCTGCCTCAGCCTCCCGAGTAGCTGGGACTACAGGAGCCCGCCACGACGCCCGGCTAATTTTTTGTATTTTTGGTAGAGACGGGGTTTCACCGTGTTAGCCAGGATGGCCTTGATCTCCTGACCTTGTGATCCACCTGCCTTGGCCTCCCAAAGTGCTGGGATTACAGGTGTGAGCCACCGTGCCCGGCCACATGCTTATATTTCAAACACGACTAAGTTATAATGGAGAACCATGATTGTTAGCAAATTTATTTTGATTATTTTTCCTCAATCAGATCAGTAGACATAAATAAGCATGTTCTTTTATTTTATTTTATTTTTTTGATACAGGGTTTTTGCTTGGTTGCTCAGGCTGGAGTGCATTGGCAGGATCTCAGCTCACTGCAGCCTCGGCCTCCCAGGGTGAAGTGATCCTCCCATCTCAGCCTCCTGAGTAGCTGGGACTACAGCTATATGCCACCACGCCCAGCTAATTTTGTGGTTTTTTTGTAGAGATAGGGTTTCACCATGTTACCCAGGCTGGTCTCAAACTCCTGGGCTCAAGCAATCCACCCCATCAGTCTCCCAAAGTGTTGGGATTACAGGCATGAGCCACTGTGCTTGGCCAGGATAATCTCTGAAAAATTTAAATGTAATAGAATATTGACATGCTTAGATGTACATTTGTGATATTAAATGTGAAATTTTAAGGGTGCTATCTTATTAACGCATCTCTAAACAAATTGTTCATAATATTGTAACACACAAAGCCTACCACTGGAATAAAAAATACTACCTTAATTTAAAAAAAATAGAAGTAGAGATGTTGCTTTACATATGCTATCCCCTAGGATGGATTTTCCTGAATTTTCTGAGTCATTTATCTAAAAATTCACATGAACATGGCAGATGGTCATCTTGATTCTTCCAACCGAATAACATGAAATAGTTTGCAGGGCCTTATGCCACCTTTTCTTGTTCTGTTTTTGTTTTTCAAGTAACTATGGCCTATTTTACTGACACTTAAACATACAAATCATATTGTAAATTTAGACTGCATAAAGATAATTTCTTGTTCTGTGTATTGTTACAGGGAACTTTATAATTCACTGCTTTTCTTCACCAAAATTTGAAGGATGTTAAATAAGAAAAATGTGGCCAGGCGTGGTGGCTCACGCCTCTAATCCCAGCTCTTTGGGAGGGTGAGGTGGGGGGAATCACGAGGTCAGGAGTTCAAGACCAGCCTGACCGGCATGGTGAAATCCCGTCTCTACTAAAAATGCAAAAAATTAGCCGGCGTGGTGGTGGCACATGCCTGTAGTCCCAGGTACTCGGGAGGCTGAGGCAGGAGAATTGCTTGAACCCTACAGGCAGAGGTTGCAGTGAGCTGAGATCGCACCACTGCACTCCAGCCTAAGCAACAGAGTAAGACTCCATCTCAAAAATAAATAAATAAATAAAATAAGAAAAATGTAAGTTTATAGAAAGTGGTAGCTCCGACATGTCAGTAAAAATTCTGATGTTATATTTTATTTCATAGTAAAATGCAATAATATCATACTGTATCTAATTTGTTTCCAAATGCGAAGCCAAAACCTACACGAACTGTGTTTTGCCAGGAAATTTTCTGCCATGATTCTTACTGTTGATATGGAGTCCAGGCAAAGGCTTCAGATGAGGAGGGAAGTACATCTTCACATCCAGCCTTCTTGGCAACAGAAGAAAGTGCTATATTGTTCTTCACACAAACCATCCCCATTAGAGCTCAAGATGTTCTTTTCCTTCTAATCCTCATTTGTACCCCTTAGCCATTTGTTTAGAATTAAATTAACTGCAATTTGGAAAATGTGGATGAAAGGTAGTGCATTGAGTAGATATCACATGTTTCCTGAATGGTGCCTGTTCGGCCTCTTTCACGGCCATTCATTGTGCTTGAAAGGGTGTAGTGTGTGAATTGTTGGACTGTCACTTTGCAGAGAAGTCTGGCTGCCAGTATTACCATGGAAACAGCAGGAAAAAGACAATTAACAAAATGGTTCTGATGTTTTTTTCCTATTTCTTTTTCTACTCGTTAGACTTAGGGAGGCTATCCCCCTCCTTTAAAACACACATTCATACATGCACACATACGTGCATACACCGATGGGAAAAAAACAATATTTGAACTGCTCACTAAATTGAATTCTTCTATTGACAGCATCCATGAATTAAAACAGAACTCTACTTCTAATGTAAAATATTTCTAAATGGCTCTCTCAACTTATTCCTCCCTCCCCCCCTTCAGGTTCTGTTCTTTTCAGACACTGAAGGAATTCTTTGGAAATATCCTTAGGTAAACGACTGTTAATGAGCAGAGCCTGTGATTTTAACCCTGGCACATTCACTGGACTTTTAATTAGTCCCTCTTACCATCACTCCTGTGACAGAAACACAATGTGGCCCCGAGAGCTTAAACGAAAAGGGGACTCTCTTTAGATTCTCGTCCTTAGTGTGAGTTAGATCATCAGGAAAAGCTAGTTATGCACAGCCACTAGTGCTAGAATTGGTGACTGAAGGGTTAACAGAACATAATGAGTACATGTTTGATGTCATCATTAATGCTAAAAATGCATGGGCATCCAAACTTTGTCAGACTTTGATTTCCGTTAAAAAGGCTATTTATAAATAAAGAAAATGATTGTACATTGTGAGCATAATAATTAAAGTAAAATATGAGTGGGAGACCTATTGAGCCTATGTGTCAAATATTCCATTGAAATGAAACATTGTGCTTTGAGATAAGTACTGTTAAGTGCAAAGAGATGCTTGGTAGTGAGCAAATGAAGCCTTCTTTTGCATGTTGTATTTAGACTCTGTTCTCTTTCCCATGTCTATGGAAAAATTCTATACGAGGCCTAAGTCCAGAAGTGACCTTGAGCTTGTTCTGACTTAGTATAGATTTTTAAAAAGTTTTCTGCCAGAATGAAATGTAGTGCCTATTATTTTACAGATTGTTTATTGGCATTCCTGAAATCCTGGGCAGGCATCCAGAAATCACTCTTAAAATTTACCAAACCAAGAAAGGCTGAACCAGTGCTGAATTATATGTCTTTTACTTTTCTCCAACATTCTTTGACCCACTCAGAGAATTCTGTTCTCTTCTTCTTTTTGGCAATATTCATTGTAAATAAAGTCATTTAGAATAAAATTCCACGAAAGACATTCAAGAAAGGAAGTAATCTGTTTTTTCAAATTTTAGAATACATGTGAATTAAAAGAATCTTTAAATTTCTGCTAAAACATTTAGTTTATAATTTAATTATGCTGGACCAATAACTGTCTTTATGAAGTACTGTAAAACAGTTCCTTAGAAATTGAGGTGTCCCTGACTTAGGCATTCCCATATTTTTCAAGAATATTAGACATTCATACTATGAAACCACTAAAAAATGCATTGGCATATTAGGCAGGCAGTATTTGTAGAAATAAGTCATGTGAAATTCTTCTCAAAAGTGTGTGGGTTTGAATCAAAGTCAAGCAAAACCTGATATTTTTAACAAGCGAAAATCACAAACCTAGTAAAGATTTTTAAATTCTCTAATCCTCTGCAGCTCCCCATAGCTAACTTACTGTGAACTGTGTCTTTGAGATGGGCAGAAATCACTACAAAACTATCCACAAGGCATGTGAGATCATTGTTTTTTATTCACAGTGCAGGATTCTAGAGTAAAAAAGTTGAAACCTGATATTCTAAAACAAAAAAATTTGAAATAACTTCCCTAGCTATATTTATGATATATATTTCATTAACAAATCCAGTTTTTTGTGCCAGATAGTTCTAGGATGGCAAATGTTGGTGATGGCTAATACAGGGTTGAGATTCACGAGACTCACTGTGTTATCAGCTACCTCAATATGTTCAAAATCATCCCAAAGAATGTGCACTTAATGAGGACAGAGGCTTAGCTCTGCTCACTGCACTACTCTCAGCGCCTATAAACATGGAGTATGCGCCTCAAGCGTGTTTGCTTAGTGAATGCCTCCCCGTTTGTCATTACCAGGAAGCAAGGAGCACTCCAGCTTGGGCAACAAGAGCGAGACTTCATCTCAAAAAAAACCAAACAAACAAAAGTACATTGAATGACCTATAACATATTATTAATAATGGAGTTACCTTAATTATTTCAATAAACAGATGTTGCTAGACATTGTAGTGACTTTCATTTTTTGTTATTAAAAATTAAATTTATCATAAATATATTCTTGAAATATTCCTGCATACGAGACTTTAATTCTGGGTTTTAGGAAAAACAATAGACAGTCATGCAAGTAATGAGCAGCTCCTTAATACCACACATTCAGTAGTAAAGCTTTTCTTTTTTCGTTTTATTTATTTTTCATTTTTTTCTTGAGAGGGAGTCTCTGCCGCCCAGGCTGAAGTGTAGTAGTGCGATCTCGGCTCACTACAAGCTCTGCCTCCAGGGTTCAAGCAATTTTCCTGCCTCAGCCTCCCGAGTAGCTGAGGTTACAGGCGCCGGCCACCGCGCCCGGGTAATTTTTTGTATTTTAATGGAGATGGGGTTTCACCATGTTGGCCAGGATGGTCTTGATTTCCCGACCTCGTGATCTGCCCGCCTCAGCCTCCCTAAGTGCTGGGATTACAGGCATCACTCACCAGGCCGAGGCCCGGCCAAGCTTTTCTGCCTTTTTAAAATTATTTATTTATTTATTTATTTATTTATTTGAGACGGAGTCTTGCTCTGTTGCCCAGGCTGGAGGGCAGTAGCATGATCTTGGCTCACTGAAAGCTCTGCCTCCCGGGTTTACGCCATTCTCCTGCCTCAGCCTCCCGAGTAGCTGGGACTACAGGCGCCCGCCACCACGCCCGGCTAATTTTTTGTATTTTTAGTAGAGACAGGGTTTCACCATGTTAACCAGGATGGTCTCGATCTCCTGACCTTGTGATCCCCCAGCCTCGGCCTCCCGAAGTACCGGGATTACAAGTGTGAGCCACCTGCGCCCGGCTACTTTTCTGTTATGCACGTTGCATTTTAAGCATAGGCAGCTGGTGAAATAATATTTTTATAGTATAATTTTTGTCTTTCTTTTTTTTTTTTTTGAGACGGAGTTGTGCTCTTGTTGCCCAGGCTGGAGTGCAACGGCGCAATCTCAGCTCACCGCAACCTCCCCCTCCCGGGTTCAAGAGATTCTCCTGCCTCAGCCTCCCGAGTAGCTGAGATTACAGGCATGTGCCACCATGCCAGGCTAATTTTGTATTTTTAGTAGAGATGGGGTTTCTCCAAGTTGGTCAGGCTAATCTCAAACTCCCAGCCTCAGGTGATTCAGCCACCTTGGCCTCCCAAAGTGCTGAGATTACAGGCGTGAGCCACCACACCCACCCCATTATATAATATTTTTATATAAAATAAATATTTTATTTTTGCTGAAAATCCATAGAATTACATACTTCTCCAAATTTCTGAAATGACATCTATTACCTCACCATTATCCAGTTCTTACTTCTCCCGAATATAGTGCATTATTTCTTATTTGGATGCTTTTAGTGAAAATACAATTATCATTAAATACTATCCAGTCTAGGCCACGCATGGTGGCTCACACCTGTAATCCCCGCAATTTGGAAGGCAGGCGAATCATGAGGTCAGGAGTAGGAGACCAGCCTGGCCAACATAGTGAAACCCTGTCTCTACTAAAAATACAAAACATTAGCCAGGAATGGTGGTACACGCCTGTAATCCCAGCTACTCGGGAGGCTGAGGCAGGAGAATCGCTTGAACCCAGTAGGCAGAGGTTGCAGTGAGTCAAGATGGAGTCACTGCACTCCAGCGAGGGCAACAGTGTGAGATTCCCTCTCAAAAAAAAAAAAAAAAAATACTATCCAGTCTAGCATTCTATTTAACTTAGAGGTTAGCTATTTAAGGTTCCCCTTACATTTCCTTTAATTTTATTATTATTTTAAACTATCCCAATTGCATTCACTCTTTTGAACTATTTGACTGCCATTATTGATTATTTACCATTTTCACCAAAACAATTTAATTTTTCTTAGGTTGTATTCTTAGTCCAAATAATTTTGTATTCAAACATTCTTGTTTCCTATCTTAACATCTAAGTGTCTATTTTCATTAAGAATTTAGAGTAGTTGTTTATACAACTTAGTAAGGTTTATAATTTAAAATGTTAATCTCTAAGTTCTGAGGAAAAAAATAATAAAATCAATATATTTTAACACATTCCAGAACCTTGGAAAATTAAATTAGACTTTTTCCTAGTATAAACCATATCCTAAAATAGTAAAAAGCATTCTCGAGAAAGTCATAGGATTACACAAATGGTTACAAGGACAGAAATTACTCCTTTAAAAGTGAGTCCCAGAATTTAAAACCCCCAATTGTTACAAGTATTTCTTAAGCACAAGAAGTGCAGTTCACTTCCTCCCAAACAATACAGATTTCAATGAGTGTAACTTGTTTGTTTTCTATGTTTAAATATTAGCAACAAATCCATATATTAGCATGGCATTATGTACATAAGCACTAAGCACATCAACAATAACAAAGTTTTGAATTTTCATTCTTCCTGGCGCATATTGGAGTACATCTAGTGTTCTTTACAGATGCTAGGAATTCAAATTGAATCAGTACTTTTTAAATGGCACTTTTTTTTTTTTTTTTTTTTTTTTTTTGCTCTATGACTGCATTTGCCAACTTCACAGGGAATAGAAAGGAGTGTTCTAGATTCAAGAAATGTGAGTTTGTGTGATTCAGCCTTATACATTTAGTCCTCAGTCTATCCCCGCACCAAGAAACATCGGGTCTCCATACCTTCATTTATTTTGTATTGTTTGTCTCCACTGATCACACTCCATGCTTCTCTGACATTTTTCTGGCTTCCTGGGCAACAATTTTCTTTTCTCATCTCAGGACAGTGGGAAGGCCTTGCTGATTCAAAGTCGTTCCAGTAGGTTAGGCTGGAACCTATCCTCAGCCATTTCTACTTTTTTTTTTTTTTTTTTTTGAGATCGAGTTTTGCTCTTGTTGCCCAGGCTGAGTGCAGTGGCGTGATCTCGGCTCATGGCAACCTCTGCCACCCGGGTTCAAGCAATTCTCCTGCCTCAGCCTCCTGAGTAGCTGGGATTACAGGTGCCTGCCACCAGGCTCCGCTAATTTTTGTATTTTTAGTACAGACTGGATTTCACCATGTTGGCCAGGCTGATCTCGAGCTCCTGACCTCAATCTATCTACTCGCCTCTGCCTCCCAAAGTGCTGGGGATTATAGGTGTGAGGCATCACGCCTGGCCCCACTTCTACTCTTAATTACAATCTTAAAGTTCTAAAGAATGTCTTGATTCAAGTATGAGGAAATTCCTAATTAAGCCATTGTTTTGTGGCTGATATATAATATATGCCCTAGGCTCTCCCTCTCTCCCTCTCTTTTTTTTTTTTTTTTGAAACGGAGTCTAGCTCTGTCGCCCAGGCTGGAGTGCAGTGGTGCCATCTCGGCTCACTGCAAGCTCCGCCTCCCGGGTTTACGCCATTCTCCTGCCTCAGCCTCCCGAGTAGCTGGGACTACAGGCGCCCGCTAGTTTTTTGTATTTTTTAGTAGAGACGGGGTTTCACCGTGTAGATCAGGATGGTCTCGATCTCCTGACCTCGTGATCCACCCGTCTCGGCCTCCCAAAGTGCTGGGATTACAGGCTTGAGCCACCGTGCCCGGCCTCTCCCTCTCTTGAGAACAATTTTATTTCAAAACTTAACTGTCTTTCTCTGACGCTGTACCATTAATTTTACTTTGGGCTACCCTACAAGCTTGAATTTTAGGAGGCTGGTATTGGAGATTTAGCCTTTTACACAGAAAATTGTCCTAGTCTAAGTTGGGGGAGTAGGTAGCATGCATAATCCATTTCTTGTGGTTTCATAAAGGCTACTGCCCCTGGAAGCTACTGAAATGCAGAAATAGATGCAGGCTGAGGGAGGAGTTATATCAATTATAGAAGATTTAATCTATCTGCCTGAGCACTGGAATGCTTTTCTAAAATAAATAAATTAATTAATTAAAAGCTCCTAATATCAATCCTCTATTGAAAGCTAACTGTGGTTTCCTAAGGCCAGCAGAATAAAATTTAAAGTTCTTTACATGTATATAAGACCAAACATAATTTAGCTCCTAACTACTTCTGCTGCTACATGTTGATTTAGTAAGAAAATTTTTGTAAAAAGAGAAGAATAGGAAATTTAAAATAATACATCATTTAGTTTCATGTAATTAAGCTGATGATTTTTTTTCCCCTCAGAAATATCTGTTGACTGAGAACCATCTTAATGTCTTGGAGGGTTTGCATTATGTTTATCATATTTCTATGGTGGATCCAAGATAAGAGCAGCCTAGGGAAATGGAAAAGACCAGAGGGTTAGACATCCAAGAAATCTGAGTTTTTCCCCCACTTCAACTTTCAAGTAAAATTAGTGTTTGAAAAAAAAAAAAAAAATAGTGCTAGAACACTTTACAACTCAAACAACTACAGAAGTACTCTTCCTCTACTCAACTACTCTAATGGGGTATCCAGCAGTGCTTTATACATACCTCTTCCAAAGGGGTCTCTTTTGGCTCAGATATCACCGAATTCCACCACATGATGGTGCTTTGGATGGTGTATCAGGAACAATCATAGGTGGGCCCTCTTGCAGTATCTTCAGAGGGCTTGGAAATCTCCCTCCTTCAATATCTTCAAGATTAAGACCTTGTCTCTTCAATACATGAAGTACACAGAATGCCCTTGCTTGAAATCCCACACAAACTTCCCTCTGCTTGGGATCCACGTGCTCCCCAGCTGCCCAAGGCCAAGGTCACCCTGAAAGAAAAGAGCCAGCTGCCACTCCCTACCTCTAGCCACCTCACTCTGGGTCACTGTTGTATCTAAACAACATTAGATACAAATTAAGGAAGTTGTGTGCCGAGCCTGCACACACAACCCCACAATCTTTAACTGGTAATTTTCCCTGATCTTTAGCCTAGCTAGCCAGCTTAGCATCTCATAAAGAGATGCTTAGAGAAAGGGAGCAACAGAAAACATAAAATCTTTGATTATCTTTTATAAAACAGTGCAATGCCACGGATAGTGCACCAGCTTTGGAATCAGACACATGTGCATTCCAAAGCTGTGAATATTGGCTATGTGATCTTGGACAGATTCCTTTTTTCTTATTCAGGACCTCGGTTACTCATGTAAAGTACTGAAGGCGGGTTAATTTGAAAGGTTGTTGTAAAATAGGCAACATGAATAGTACTGTACATGGCTCATAAATAATCCCACATAAACTGAGTTGGTCATTGGTCGTTGTTATTATAAATTAAGTACCTTAAATTTAATTTCTTTATCCTCATTGTCAAGAATTCAGTGGCATGATTCTATTAAAGATCTAGACATTCTTTGCACTATTTGTGTGAGACTATAGACATTTCCAATTCTAAATTGCTTTGGAGAAAGTAATAATCTCTGATATCATTATTCTAAGAAGGCTGTTGGAGAAAGTGACATTTTAATAGTTACCTCAATAAAAAAGAAACAGTGCATAATGAAATTATTAGATGTATGATTTATCAGAGACTTACTGAAATTTGAGAGAAATGCACAGCTAGAATTTGTAATATTACATATACATTTAAGACATTTTAAATACAAACAGTTATGGTTTGTATTTATATGTTTATACAGAGAAAAATAATTGTTAACATAAGCAAATTGATATTTTAAACTTAGGCATTACAACTGCTGACATGTTGATGGAATATTGGATTTGGGCATGTCAGTGCAATATATGTAAAATTTTACTGGCTGGGCATGGTGGTTCACACCTGTAATCCCAGCACTTTGGGAGGCCAAGGCAGGCGGATCACCTGAGGTTAGGAGTTCGAGACGAGCCTGGCCAATGTGGTGAAACCCCATCTCTAAAAATACAAAAATTAGCCAGGCATGGTGGCAGGCGCCTGTAATGCCAGCTACTCGGGAGGCTGAGGCAGGAGAATCCCTTGAAGCTGGGAGGCAGAGGTTGCAGTGAGCTGAGATTACACCATTGCACTCCAGCCTGGGCGACAAGAGCGAGACTTAGTCTCAAAAAAAAGAAAAAAATGGCTAATTATGCTTAGTAGAGCCTGGAAGGAGAGAGAGGAATGAAAGATGGGCAGAGCTGGATTAAGGTACACAAAATTATATCCAGATTGGAGGAATAAGTTCTAGTGTTCTACAGTCCTACCGCCTGAATAGAGTTCACAATACTTTATTGAATTAATGTATTTCCAAAAAGGTAGAAGAAATAATTTTAAATATTCTCAACACAAAGAAATGATGAATGAATGAGGTGATAAACATGCTAATTACCCTGATTTGATTATTTCACATTATATTCATGTATCAAAATATCACTCTACTACCCCATGAATATAATGAAATGAAAAATGTTAAAATGCTAAAAATAAAATGAAAAATGTTAAAATAAAAAAAAATTATACTGACCTGATCTGTTTAGCTGAATGATGAACCAATCTGTCACCAATATTCCAACACCATTTCCTCGCCCTTCCTGATATATTTATGTTTGTCTTATTAGCTAATAATCCTTTCTGTTCTTCTCTGGAATTTATTTGCTCATATTTCCATTTTTCTCACTGCCCACCAACTAACTTTTAAATTAAATAAAATATAGAAGTAGAATTGAAAGAGCTGGAGAATGAAAGCTAAGAGTTTGCAGGATCAAAGTCAGATACTTGTCAATTTAAGTGTATGTCTTAGACAAGTTACATGATTAAATTTCTGTTTACTTATCTGCAAATAAATGAGTTGAAAACATCAGCATTTCCTAAAATGTTTTTCATGGAGCACTAATTCTTGAAATTGTTTCAGGATTTCATATTTTAAATACGTTTAGAAGCACTATATCCTATAAATCCACTTAGAAATTTATAATTTCCTTTATCCATATTAAAGTTTCCTAGAAGACAGTTCAGTGGCTCACAGGCTTTCTTTTTTCTTTTTCCTTCTTTTCTTTTTTTTTTCTTTTTTCTTTTGAGATGGGGTCTTACTCTGTTGCCCAGGCTAGAGTGCAGTGGTGCTATCTCAGCTCACTGTAATCTCCCCCTTCCGGGTTCAAGTGATTCGCCTGCCTCAGCCTCCCAAGTAGCTGGGATTACAGGTGCCCACCACTATGCCCAGCTAATTTTTTTGGATTTTTAGTAGTGACGGGGTTTCACCATGTTGACTAGGCTGGTCTCGAACTCCTGAACTCGTGATTTGCCCATCTTGGCCTCCCAAAGTGCTGGAATTACAGGCATAAGACACCACACCTGGCCTCACATGCATTCTTAATAATATCCTCAGGAACAACTAACCCATGATATTCTGAAAATAAATGAAATTTAAAAGCTGTTGGAACCCCTAGTAACACATTAAGAAAGAAATGGCTATGATCGGAGTCACATGCGGTTACTAAGTGACATCAGGGACAGAAACCTCCTGCCTTCTTAATTAATGACCTTTGTTAGTGATTAACTTCCCCTTTGTTGTTTTGCTTAGACCAGAAGACAGAAAACCCACCACTACTACACTTTCTGTTAAAAAAAGAATTGTAAATGCATCCTTCCCCAAGAGAAAGGCTGTGTATAACCAATCATGGTTACCATACAAAAGTGGTAACTATGTGCCACCCTTGTGTGAATGATGTGATCCTGCTAAAAACTCCTATCTCTGTCGGTTGGGCATGGTGGCTCACGCCTGTAATCCCAGCACTTTGGGAGGCTGAGGCGGGCGGATCACGAGGTCAGGAGATCAAGACCATCCTGGCTAACACAGTGAAACCCCGTCTCTACTAAAAATACAAAAAATTAGCCCGGCGCGGTGGCGGTTGCCTGTAGTCCCAGCTACTTGGGATGATTAGGCAGGAGAATGGCGAGAATCCGGGAAGCGGAGCTTGCAGTGAGCCGAGATTGCGCCACTGCACTCCGGCCCAGGAGATAGAGCGAGACTCCGTCTCAAAAAGAAAACTCCTGTCTCTGTCTATATACTATATAAATGTAATCTTAACTTCCCTTCTTCAAAACACTGACTCCTTTCATGCTAGAGTTTCCCAGTGGTTCAAGTCACACTTGAATAAACTCTCTTTAAATTAGATTTTAACCCTTTTGATTATATTAGGTCGATAATGTATTTGAGAAAAAGTAGAATAAATTATCCCTAAATGCATTTTTTAATCAAACTTTTTAAGAACAGTTTTCAATTCACATAAATATTATGAATATAATAACCCTTCCCCCTTACCCTGTTTCCTTTATTTTTAGTGTTGTTACATTTGTTACATTATGAATTTTTATACATTATTAACTAAAGCCCCTGCTTTAGTCAGACTTCCTTACCTTGCATCTAATTTTCTTCTGTTCCAGGGTCCCACCTAGGACACCACCACACTACGTTTAGTCAGTGTCTTCTTAGGCTCCTCTTGATGACGAGAATTTCTCAGACTCCTTGTTTCTGATGACCTTGAGACTTTTGAGGAGTACTGGTCAGGAATTTTGTAACCTCGCTTTTTTTTTTTTTAATGAGTTGGATTTTTTTTCTTCATGTTTAAACTGAAGTTTGGGGTTTTGGGGAGAAAGATTGCAGAGATGAAATGCCATTTTCACCATCTCATATCAAGGCTCAGACTAATCAAAATGACTTACACCTGTTGATGTTGACATTGATCACTTGTCTAAGGTAGTGCTTGTCAGGTTTTTCTCCTGTAAAGCTACTGTTTTTGCTCCTTATTCACACTGTATTGTTTTTGGAAAGAACATTTAAGGAGCAGGAAATTATGCTCTACTTCCTTGAAAGCTAAGTGTCTACATAAATTATTTGGAATTCCTCTGCATGGGATATTTGTCCCTTCTCTCTCTCAATTATTTGTTTATTCAAAAATGTACTTATATGACTATTTGCTCACAGATATTTATTTTATATTTTGGATTATAATCCAATACTTCTTTGTTTATTTTGTTGCTCAAATGTTCTAGCCTGGGCCACTGGGAGTGTTTACATTATGGGTTTTGGTAGTGGTAGTGTTTTTATACTTCTTACTTTCTCGCCTAACTAGATGTTCCAGGCAGATCATGTATTATTTCCTGTTCTAGTTCCATTTCCAGAGTCAGTCATTTATCCAAGGAGCCTGGTTTGCTTGATTGGAGTATTAAAAACCAAGACTTGGGCCAGGCACAGTGGCTCATGCCTGTAATCTCAGCACTTTGGAAGGCCAAAGCGGGTGGATCACCTGAGGTCAGGAGTCTGAGACCAACCTGGCCAACATGGTGAAATCCTGTCTCTACTGAAAATACAAAAATTAGCTTTGTGTGATGGCGGTGGGGGGGCTGTAATCCCAGCTACTTGGGAGACTGAGGCAGGGGAATTGCTTGAACTCAGGAGGCAGGGGTTGCAGTGAGCTAAGATCGTGCCATTGTACTCTGGCCAGGGTGACAAGAGCAAAACTCTGTTTCAAAACAAACAAACAAACACCCAAGAATTGAAGACTTGAGTGTTAGATATGCTCATTTCTGCTGGCATATCATTGGTTCTAGACCATCATAGTTTATAGAGCAAGGAAATAAATGTGTGTATAGGAAGCTGTGTATATACACATAACTCTAAATGTTTCTGTGTGTAATATGTGTGTTAGTAAGTTCATACTGATGTCTATGACTCAATTCCTTTATCACATGATCACTCTGGCCTCCTCCCCTTGCTTATATGTAACCTCCCACTTTATCAGTGAGAAACGTGGCTCCTATCTGTTATTTGCCATCCATTTGCTTAACTGTCTAGTTCCAATATACGTTTATTCTCTGTCAATATCAGAATCGCTATCCCATTTCCTGTAGGAACCATCTATACCAACCAGAGCACGTGGGTTGTTTGCAGTTTCTCTTGCTTTTAGTCTTCATGCATTTCCTTCCTTCCTTCCTTCCTTCCTTCCTTCCTTCCTTCCTTCCTTC
>NC_045442.1:94688726-94702085 GCF_002776525.5 Piliocolobus tephrosceles
TTCCTTCCTTCCTTCCTTCCTTCCTTCCTTCCTTCCTTCCTTCCTTCCTTCCTTCCCCATCCCTCCCTCCCTCCCTTTCTTCCTTCCTTTTTTTTTTTTCTTTTACTAGATGGAGTTTTTGCTCTTGTCGCCCAGGCTGGAGTGCAGTGACACGATCTCGCCTCACTGAAACCTCTGCCTCCCAGGTTCAAATAATTCTCCTGCCTAAGCCTCCTGAATAGCTAGGATTACAAGTGCTAATTTTTGTATTTTAAGTAGAGACAGGGTTTCACCATGTTGGCCAGGCTGGTCTCCAGTTCCTAACCTCAGGTGATCCACCCATCTTGACCTCCCAAAGTGCTGGGATTACAGGTGTGAGCCACCACAGAAGACCCATGCATTTTCTTTTCTTTCTTTCTTTCTTTCTTTCTTTCTTTCTTTCTTTCTTTCTTTTCTTTCTTTCCTTCTTTCTTTCTTTTCTTTCTTTTTTTTTTTGAGATGGCGTCTTGCTCTGTCACCCAAGCTGGAGTGCAGTGGTGCGATCTGGGGTCACTGCAAGCTCCACCACCCGGGTTCACACCATTCTCCTGCCTCAGTCTCCCGAGTAGTTGGGACTACAGGTGCTTGCCACCACACCCGGCTAATTTTTTTTTTTGTATTTTTAGTAGAGATGGGGTTTCACTGTGTTAGCCAGAATGGTCTCGAGCTCCTGACCTTGTGATCTCCCTGCCTCGGCCTCCCAAATTGTTGGAATTACAGGCGTGAGCCACTGCGCCCCGCCGGCCCATGCATTTTCTAGGATGCTTATGTCAGTATGTTTTTCCCACTCCCTAGAGTGAGGAGGCTTTATACATTTGTAGTACTTTAAGTTTTTTTATCACATTCTGCATTCCATCCCAGGATCCCTAGAACACCTACAATTTTGTTGTTGTTTCAAAATTTGCATATATTGACATTCTTTTGGCGGTGAGAGTCTTTGTTTTTTAACAAATGCATAGTATCATGTTTCCACAGTTACGATATCATACAAAATAGTCTGACTAGTCCAAGTAATGCCCATGTGCTTCACCTATTAAACCTCCTCACTTAATCTTTAGCCAGATCATTTACTTTTTTAGTTGAAATAATATCCCCTTATATGACGTGCCACAGTGGTTGGGGGTGTGTATGTGTGTTTTAATCCATTCATTAATTATAAGACCTCTCGTTTCCTTCCAGTTTGGGGAATTATAAGCAAAGCTGCTGTATACACTCATGTGCCAGTTTTGGTGTGGACATAGTTTTCAAGTAAGGTGGACAAACAGCTAAAAACACAGTTGAGGCCAGGCGCGGTGGCTCAAACCTCTAATCCTAGCACTTTGGGAAGCCAAGGTGGGTGGATTGCCTGAGTTCAGGATTTCGAGACCAACCTGGGCAACATGGTGAAAACTCATCTCTACTAAAATACAAAAAAAAAAATTAGACTGGCATGGCGGCAGGCACCTGTAGTCCCAGCTACTTGGGAAGCTGAGGCAGGAGAATTACTTGAACCCGGGAGGCGGAGGTTGCAGTAACCCAAGATGGCGCCACTGCACTCCAGCCTGTGAGACAGATCAAGACTCCATCTCAACAAAACAAAAAACCAAACAAAAAAAACACAATTGGTATACTATATGTAAGACTTTCCTTTTACATTTAGTATAGCAACTATGGGCAGTAGGAAACGGCCCATCTGTCTTCCAGTGTGATGGTTTCATTTTGCAAGTGGTGAAAGAAAAAAAAAAAACTCTTCTTGCTTCTCATCTTTGGGAAAAAGCATCCCATTTCTCATCATTAAGTATGATAATTTTAGAGGTTTTGTAGATGTTCTTTGTCGAGTTAAGAAAATACACCTCAATTCCTGGTTTGCAGAGAGTTTCTCTAATTATGGATGTGTGATAGATTTTACCGTAAGATTTTTCTACATCAGTTGATACAGTCACTTGATTTTTTCTTCCTTAACCTGCTGATTTGGGAAATTCTGCAGATAATTTTCTAGTATTAAGCCAGTCTTGCATACTTGCATACCTAGAATAAACAGTTAGATTCAATTGGCTAGTATTTTGTGAAGAATTATTGAGTCTTTGTTCATGAGAGATATTGATATATAGTTTTTAATTCTTGTTATGTCTATTGGATTTGGTAGGAAGGTAATATTTACCTCATAGAATGAATTAGGAAGTGTTCTCTGTACTTCTATTTTCTTGAAAAGTCTGTGGAAAATTGATATAATTTCTTCTTTAAATGCTTAATAGAACTCACCACTAAACCCATTTGGGCATGGAACCATTGCGGGGTTATTACCTATTTATTCAATTCCTTTTATAGATATAAGAGTGCTCATGTTATCTACTTATTTTTCTTTTTTTTTTTTTTTTTTTTTTGAGACAGAGTCTCTCTCTGTCGCCCAGGCTGGAGTGCAGTGGTGCCATCTTGGCTCACTGCAACCTCCACCTCCTGGGTTCAAGTGATTCTCCTGCCTCAGTCTCTTGAGTAGCTGGGACTACAGGCACTTACCACCACACTCGGCTAATTTTTTGTATTTTTAGTAGAGATGGGGTTTCACTGTGTTGGCCATGATGGTCTCGAGCTCCTGACCTTGTGATCCACCCGCCTTGGCCTCCCAAAGTGCTGGGATTACAGGCGTGAGCCACCACACTGGGCCATCTATTTTTTTCTCTTGTGAGTTTTGGTATACTGTGTTTTTCAAGGTATTTGTCCATTTTATACACGTTATTAAATTTGTGCATATACAGTTTTTAATATAGTATATTTATTATCCATTTAATGTCCACAAAATCAGTAGTCATAACCCATACACCTCTTTCATTTCCATTTCCAATATTTGTAAGTTGTGCATTCTCTCTTTTTTCCTTTATTAGTATGAGTAAATGTTAGTAAGTTTATGGATCTTTTCAAAGAAACAGCTTCCTGTTTCACTGATTTTCTCTATTGTTTTACTGTTTTCTATTTTATTAATATCTGCTATACTTTATATATTTTTCCCTTGTTACATACCTTTGATTGTCTTTTTCTTGTTTCTTAAGGCAAAAGCTTAGGTTACTGATTTTACATCTTTTTTCCTAATACATTCATTTAATGCTATAAATTTATCTTTACTGTTTGTACTGTATCTCATATATTTAAATAAGTTGTGATTCCATTTTCATTTAGTTCCAAATATTTTAAGTACTCTTTAATCTTCTCTTGGGATGCATTTAGAAGTTTTGTTAAGTCTTCAAATATCTGAAAAATTTTCAGCTCTTCCTGTTATTTATTTCTACTTTAAATGTTACTGTGGTCTGATTGTATACTTTGTATAAACTTTATTCTTTGAAAAATTGTAAGATGTTTATGGCCCATAATGCAGTGTGTCTCGTACAAACTAGAGAGGAATGTGTATTCTACTTTTGTTGAAGTATAATGTAAACATCAATTATATTAATTTATTTTTATTTTATTTTATTTTGAGATGGAACCTCACTCTGTCACCCAGGCTGTAATGCAGTGGTATGAGCTTGGCACACTGCAACTTCCACCTCCCAGATTAAAGTGATCTTCCCACCTTAGCCTCCAGAGTAGCTGGGATTACAGGTGTGTGCCACCACACCCAATTTATTTTTGTATTTTTAGTAGCGACGGAGTTTCATCATGTTGGTCAGGCTCATCTCGAACTCTTGGCCTCGAGTGGTCTGCCTACCTTGGCAACCCAAAGTGCTGGGATTACTGGCATGAGCCGCCGTGCCTGACCTGCCTCCTCTTATTTTAGTTGAGCACTTCTATGATTGCATTTTGTCTCGGATCTTGGCATATCTCATGACCTCATGAGACGTGATCTCATCACTTCTTTTAAAAACTTGTGATTTTCTTAGAATTGATTATATGCATTTTAAGTCTATGTCTAAATAAATTAGAATTAAGTATATGTATTTTAGGCCTATCTTCAAATAAAACTGTTACTTTTTTTTAAGTTGCTTCACATGTGGTGTAGGTATCTCATAAAAATACTACCAGATCATACCTCCTGTACCTTATGACATTGCTATTGTTCATTTCACCTATCCACATTCTATAATTACCCAGTTTTTTTGTTACTAAATGGTTACCTTATAGATCAATAAGAAAAATGTTTTTAACTTTAATTTATTCTTTTTCATTTGTTGCCTCTTTACTGAGTTTCTCACTTGGCATCATTTTCTCTTCTCTTGAAGAACTTCCTTCAGTATTTCTTGCAAGACATGTCAGCTGACAATGTATCACTTAAAGTTTGTTTTTCTGAGAAAGTTTTCTATTTGCTTTCTTTGTTAAAGGAAATTTCAATATATAGAATTCCTTTATTCCCCTAAAGTCATATGTTGTTGAATATATTATCAAATACTTACTTGCCATTTTTATGCTTTCTTTGGTAACTTGTCCATTTACATTTTCTTATTTTTTAATTGAATTGCTTGCTTTCTTATGAAATTTGAAGGATTTCTTGTGTATTTGGAATAATAGCCTTTATTACAGATTAGTGGATAAAGAAAATGTGGAATATGTATACAATGGAATATTATTCAGCCTTAAAAAAAAGAAGGAAATCCTACCATTTGTGACAGCATTGATGGAACAGGAGAATATAATGCTAAGTAAAATAAACCAGACACAGAAAAACAAATATGCTACTTAATCTCACTTATCTGTGAAATCTAAAATAATTAAACTCATTAAATTTATGCTTATGCTTTTAGTAATGCTTTTAGTTATGCTTTTAGTTAACTTATGCTTTTAGTTAAAAGATGAATACATTCTGGGGACCTAATTAATATATAGCATAGTGTCTACAGTTGGTAAGAATGTATTGTATACTTGAATTTTGCTAATAGGCTAGGTCTTATGTATTCCCATGCGAACACACAGAGAAAGTGCAACTTCGTAAGTTGATGAAAATATTAATTGACAGTGGCTATTACTTCACAGTGTATACATACATCACATCATATTATAAACCTTAAATATGTACAATTTTTATTTATCAATCATACTTCAATGAAGCTAGAAAGAAAAATAAGGGAAAAACATATTTGTACAGCATAAGTAATTCATTATGAAAGAGATACATTTTCTAACAATTATATCTTTTCTATGCTTATTGTAGAATATTGTATTGTCGTTGTCATTATTGCCACCATTTTCTTCTTTGCACCTGTATTCCTATCTTAGTCATAGTGACCGAATCTCCTCTGATAACACTTTATATTTTTGCCCATCTGAAATTATATCTTAAATTCCAAAAAGTAAATATTTTCTGATTGTTAGGGAAAAAGAAGTATTTTTTAGATTTACTAGGTGACCTCTAGAAAAATCATGACAATTTTTGCCTTATAAAATGAGTGATGCTAAAAGAAATTAGGCTCTGGCCAGGCACGATGGCTCACGCCTGTAATCCCAGCACTTTGGGAGGCGGAGGCGAGCAGATCACCTGAGGTCGGGAGTCTGAGACCAGCCTGACCAAGGTGGAGAAACCCTGTCTGTACCAAAAATACAAAATTAGCCAGATGTGGTAGCCCGTGCCTGTAATCCCATCTACTCAGGAGGCTGAGGCAGGAGAATCGCTTGAACCTGGGAGGCGGAGGTTGCAGTGAGCCGAAATGGTGCCATTGCACTCCAGCCTGGGCGACAAAAGCGAATCTCCGACTCAAAAAAAAAAGAGAAGAATTTAGGTTCTTTTGATGTGCCCCACATTTCTTCACTAGCTCCACACTTTAATAAATTTTAAATGTACAGTTCAGAGGGCGTTACATTCGCCATATTGTGTAATCTTTACCACTGTCCATTTCCAGAACTCTTTAATCATCCCATATAGAAACGATGGCTAGGCGCGCTGGCTCAAGCCTGTAATCCCAGCACTTTGAGAGGCTGAGGCGGGTGGATAACGAGGTCAAGAGATCTAGACCATCGTGGCCAACATGGTGAAACCCCGTCTCTACTAAAAATACTAAAACCACCTGGGCATGGTGGCACGCGCTTGCAGTCCCAGCTACTTGGGAGGCTGAGGCAGGAGAATGACTGAGGCCCAGGAGGCAGGGGTTTCAGTGAGCTGGAATTGTGCCACTGCACTCCAGCATGGTGACAGAGCGAGATTCTACCTAATAATAATAATAATAATAAAAGACAAAATAAAAAACTTCCCTGTACCCATTAAACGGTAACTTCTCACCCACACTAGTCCCTGGTAATGGTTCTTCTTTCTGTCTCTATGATTTGTTTATTCTAAGTGCTTCATGCAATATTTATCCTTTTGCATCTGGCTTATTTCACTAAGCATAATATTTTCAAGGTTTATGTTATGCATGTTGTAGTGATTGACATTCTGTAGCATGTATCAGAATTTCATTCCTTAATAAGATTGAATAAGTTTTCATTATGTGAATATACTGTATTTCATTTATCCATTCATCTATTGATGAACATTTGAATTGCTTCCTGCTTTCGGCTACTGTAAATAATGCTACTGTGAACATTGGTGGTCATTATCTGTTGGAGTCTCTATTTTCAATTACTTTGGCCATGTACCTAGGCGTAGAATTGCTGGATCACATAGTAGTTCTATGTTTAACCTTTGAGGAGCCACCAAACTGTTGTCCACAGCAGCTACACCATTTTGCATTCCTACCAGCAATACACAAGGGTTTCCATTTACTCTAAATTCTCACTAACATTTGTTATTTTCCATTTTTTTTCTTGTTTTTTTTTTTTTTTTTTTTTTTTTTTGTAGTCATCCTAATGAGTATGAAATGATATCTCATCTTGATTTTGATGTGCATTTTGCTAAGGGCTAGTGATATTGCGCCTCTTTTCATGTGCTTGTTGGCTATTCATATATCTTCTTTAGATAATTATCTATTCAAGTCCTTTGCCTATTTAACAAATTGTACCATTTATTATTTGTTGTTGAGTTGTAGGAGGTTTCTTTCTTTCTCTCTCCTTCCTTCCTTCCTTCCTTCCTTCCTTCCTTCCTTCCTTCCTTCCTTTCTTTCTTTCTTTTTTCTCTTTCTTTCTTTCTTTCTTTCTCTCTCTCTCTCTCTCTCTTTCCTTCCTTCCTTCCTTCCTTCCTTCCTTCCTTCCTTCCTTCCTTCCTTCCTTTCTCTTTCTTTTCTGACGGAGTTTTGCTCTTTTTGCCCAGGCTGGAGTGCAGTGGCACAATCTCAGCTCACTACAACCTCCACCTCCCAGGTTCACGCCATTCTCCTGCCTCAGCCTCCCAAGAAGCTGGGATTACAGGCACACACCACCACACCCAACTAATTTTGTATTTTTACTAGAGACGGGGTTTCACCATGTTGGCCAGGCTGTTCTTGAACTCCTGACCTCCAGTAATCTACCTGCCTCAGTCTCCCAAATTGCTGGGATTACAGGCCTGAGCCACCGTGCCCAGACAGGTTTATTTTTTTAATTTATACTTTATGTTCTAGGGTACCTGTGCACAACGTGCAGGTTTGTTACATATGTATACATATGCCATGTTGCTGTGCTGCACCCATTAACTCATCATTTACATTAGGTATATCTCCTAATGCTATCCCTCCTCCCTCCCCCCACCCCACAACAGGCCCTGGTGTGTAATGTTCCCCTTTCTGTGTCCAAGTGTTCTCATTAGGAGTTCTTTATATATTCTATTATTCATTTTATCCACATATATTGATGTCATATCACATATGTGATTTGCAGATATCTTCCCCCATTCTTTGAGTTGTTGTTCCACTGTCTTGATGGTGACTTTTAATGCACCACACTTAATTTTGATGAAAACTAATTTATTTGTTATTTGTTTCATTCTCTGTACCTATGGTGTCATATCCAAGAAATCATTGCTAAATCTAACATAAAGAATATTTTCTCCTATGTTTTTTCTAAGAGCTTGAGAGTTGTAGCTCTTACTTTTAAGTACTTGATCCATTTTAGTTTATTTTTGCATATTACATAAGTTAAGGACCCAAACTTCATAGTTTACCTGTGGGTATCCAGTTTTCTCAGTACCAGCTGTTGTTATTAATCTGTTTTGTTTCTAACATAGTTATCTTATTGTAACATTTCTTGTTTTGGAGGAAAAATATCTGTAATTTTTTTATCTTGCTCTTGGAACCAGCTTTCCCACCTACTGGTTTCATCAGGAATAAGTGAAATAAATTTTGACTGATGTTTATTTTGTATTTGTAGGAGAGTTTTAATATTAAGATTAAGTTTTATTATTAAGCAGAGAAAATTATACTCCAGCCATGTAAATATCCACAGTGTATTACTTTCAGAATGTCCTGATTTCTTCTTTTGCTATAAAGAAGGCTCAGGGAATTTATGGTAACACACCTGAATGTTAGAGTCAGGCAGCCATTGTCAATTGGTGGGTCAGGACTGTACATCAATTTTGAAACAAACAATAGCTACAATGCCAATTTCTTATAGACAGAGAATATAAACCCATGCTTTCTTTATTCTTCTCCCAAGGAACATAACTAGGCCCATTTTTTATTCTCAGACTTCTCTACAGGGGTCTTTCATGTCTTCTATGACAGATAACTTGATGGATCTCAATTGGGTTAAAACTAAAATAATACAATGTGAGACACCCAGTTATGTTCTTCTAAGCTCTATATGCCGACAATTGCAGTAGGCTTTCATGACATGATTTAAGGCTTTGAGATCCTGGAACAAATTTAGAACCACTATATTAATAGTGGCTACACACTAGTATTAGCCAGAGGGTTTCTGAAAGATGATGTTGATTTCTTAGATACATTTGTGTCATCGAGGCAACTGCAAGTCAATCTCTGCTCTCAGTGAAAGGTTTAATGTGGACACCTATAAAGCACCAACTGTCATAACTTGCAGGAATCTCCCCAAAGGGACAGCATCACGCTCAGTAGGGCAACATTAATTTCCTCAGGACAGATCAGCAATTAAAAAAGTACAGGACTAGGCATGAGTCAACTTCTCCCCTAAAATGGTATTTCTCATCTACATGCAAGCACATTTTTAAGAAAGAAAGATGTTTAAGATAAAGAAATATTAAAATAAGGGCTACAGTACATATAATACAAAGCAAATGAAGAGAGGAGGCTAAATATAAAACATGTATGTGGTGAGTTATACTCAGCTACTTCATTTGATAGTTTAAGAAGTCAGATCTAAGGCAAAAGGAGTAACTTCTATCTCTTTGGAAAAGTGAATTGATAATATGCCATTGCCAATAACCGAAGATCGTATCAGTGTTCTCTAGATGTTTAAAATATTGTAAGACATTTGTTCATATAAAAATTGTTAATTATCTTGCTTGCTGTGGTCTTTTAAAAAAGAATTAAGGCCTACTCTTTTTAGTAAACATGTACACTCTCTGTATTGAAAAAATCAGATTGTGAATTAACTTGCTATCCTGTCCTTCAATCCAAACTTTAGCCTTGAATGCAAAAGTGGCATAGGATTCAGAGTAAATTAAGTGAAGATAGACATGATCATTAGCAACAGAAGAAAACTAACACTAATAACTCATTTTTAAAAAGCAACATATTGGCGGGGTATAGTGGCTCATGCCTGTAATCCCAGCATTTTGGCAGGTGGAGGTGGGTGAATCAGTTGAGGTTAGGAGTTCGAGACCAGCCTGGCCAACATGGTGAAACTCCGTCTCTATTAAAAATACAAAAAACGAGCTGGCATGGCTGGTGTCCGCCTGTGATCCCAGATACTTCAGAGGCTGAGGCAGGAGAATCACTTGAATCTGGGGGATGGAAATTGCAATGAGTCAAGATGGCACCACTGCACTCCAGCCTGGGGGGGAGAGGGGGAAGACGCAGAAAAAAAAAAAAAAAAAAAAGGAAAAAGCAGCGTATTATGCTTATGCTTAGGATTTAGGCTGAACTATCATCTAAATTGTCTTTATTGTATCCTATCACTCTTCCTTTCCTAAGACTCCACATAGATTTTACAGAGAAGTACAAACTCAACAACACAATTTATTTACATTACTAAGGTCTTTAAAATTTTAAATAAAGTATTTGCCTTAACCAAAACTAAATGCCCAGAGACTTTTCTTCACAGAAAATGAGCTTAATTCATGTTTTTCTTAAACATTTGCCAAAACCTTAAATTTAAACCCATTGTACAATGCAAGTAGTGGTTAACTTTTTTGCCTTTTTCTGCCATTTCCTTAGCCAGATATGACCCTTTCTTTCTTTCTCTTTCTTTCTTTCCCTCCCTCCCTCCCTCCCTCCCTCTCTCTCTCTCTCTCTTTCTTTCTTTCTTTCTTTCTTTCTTTCTTTCCTTCCTTTCTTCCTTCCTTCCTTTCTTCCTTTCTTCCTTCCTTCCTTCTATTTCTTTCTTTCTTTCTCTTTCTTTCTCTTTCTCTCTCTCCCTCTTCTCTTCTCTTTCTCTTTCTTTCTTTCTTTTTTTTTTTTGGGATGCAGTCTCACTCTGTTGCCCAGACTGGAGTACAATGGCATGATCTCGGCTCACTGCAACCTCCGCCTCCCAGGTTCAAGTGATTCTCCTGCCCCAGCCTCCCGAGCCACTGGGATTACAGGCATGCGCCACTATGCCCAGCTAATTTTTGTATTTTTAGTAGAGATGGAGTTTCACTATGTTGGCCAGGGTGGTCTCAATCTCTAGACTTTGTGATTTGCCTGCCTCAGCCTCCCAAAGTGCTAGGATTACAGGCGTGAGCCACCGCACCCGGCTATGCCTACATTTTTAAAAGATCAAAGGTTTATTCAAAATAAAGAGAAGCTGCAGGATTTTGTTCAGAGATTCAGTCAAAACGTGGTAAGACAGATAATTTAGAGAAAGCTTTGATCTTGTCAATGTTTATATCAGCTGAAAGGAACACCTGCACACTCAGAGTCTTTCCTAGTGATTAAAGAATTTAATTTTCATTCGAAATTCACAGTAAGGAATTGTTGTAAGAAAATGCTGGATTTCGATATGCCGTTTTCTCTTTCCTTTGGTTATTTTAATGGCATAATATGCTATGTGTAAGATCAACATGAGAAGAGACAAAAGAAACAAGTTTATAAATGTGGTTATATTCTCCCCTAACCTAGGACACAATGACAATATTGACATTAAAATTGTGCATTTGTATATACTTTCCTCTGCTTTTAGTCACACTATTATCTGAGATCTTTTTCACCTCTGGTTTTCATGGGAATTTTTTTGTTTGTTTGTTTTGTTTTTGTTTTTTTTTACAATTACTGTGCCATTTTTAATGTTACCCATAACCAGAATTAGAATTGTATGCCAATTTTTGTTTGTTTTGTTTCAGAAGATGTGATTCTTAAAATGAAATTCATTTTTTTAGAATATAAAATGTATCAAGGCAAGGACTTTTCTTTCTTTCTTTCTTTGTTTCTTTCTCTCTCTCTCTCTTTCTTTCTTTTGAGATGGAGTCTCACTCCTCTCTCCGGCTGGAGTGCAGTGGTACCATCTCGGTTTACTGCGAGCTCCCTCTCTTGGGTTCACGCCATTCTCCTGCCTCAGCCTCCCAAGTAGCTAGAACTACAGGCGCTCGCCACCAAGCCCCAATAATTTTTGTATTTTTAGTACAGACGGGGTTTCACCGTGTTAGCCAGGATGGTCTCCATCTCCTGACCTCGTGATCCACCTGCCTTGGCCTCCTAAAGTGCTGGGATTACAGGCGTGAGCCACCACACCCCAGCCAAGGCAAGGACATTTCTAAAAGAAATACTTGAACAGTTGATCAGTAAATTCACCAGTAAGTGTAAGTCAATTTAAAATTAACTTAGCAAATGACACGTTCATAGCATTCTGTGGACCAGTAGGGAATACAAAAATGAAAAAATCCTGATACTGTTTCATCAGTGGAGAGAGGTCACTAACTTAGTAAAATGTAAGGCAGGGTAATGTATGTGCTAAATTATGACATATACAATAAAGGCTGCAGGAACCAAAGGATATATCAATGAGTTTCAATAAAGGTTCAGAGACATCTTCAGGGAGAACAGAATATTGGAATTTTTTAATTTAAATTTTATAGGGGGATGGTAGGGAATTCCAGGTGGCCAGATGGTTTGAGTAAATGCATGGTAGATACAATGTGTTGACTCTGTTCATGAAACAATGAATTCCATATGCTTGGGACATTGGGTACTGGTGTGAACATGGAAGAAAAGACGTGGGGGCAAAGGAGAAAAAAAGAAAAGGGAGAAATGAGAATTTCTCTCTACATGATGCCAAGCATTATAATTTTACTTTCTAAACCAAGAAGAGATTTTATGGTTTTTTTGAGCAGACAAGTGACAAAATGAGATATTTATGCTTTAGAAAGGTTAACTGTAGCAAAATGTAGAAAATATTTTAAGAAATAAGAAATAAAGAGTATATGTGAAACTTTGAGATATTTTAAAAATAGGCTAAATTAAGAGCCTAAACTAGGAAATTATTTTTTCTAAGAGAAATAATGTGTTGCTACTAATAAACATGATAGGGGAAAATTGATAGGAATCAGTGACTAATTAAACATGAGATGTAAGGAAATAAAATATTTTGCTAGAATTCCAAGGTTTTAAGCCAGGGTAACTGGGAGGAAGGTGATGCCTTTTGCAGAGGTAGGAAATGTTGAAGATACAACTGATTTTTGAGAACTAGTAATTTTACAAAGTCATGTGCTGTGTAAATTCATTTCAGCCAACGTGGACTACATATTGGTCCTGTAGGATTGTAATGGAGCTGAAAAATTCCTGTTTCCTAGTGATGTTATTGTCAATAAAACATCATCTCACAATGCATTACTCACATGTCTGTGATGATGCTGGTGTAAATAGACCAACTATGCTGCCAGGCCTATAAAAGTCTAGCACATACAGTTACTTACAGAACATAATAGTTGATGATGATAAGAAGTGACTATATTACTGGTTTATATATTTACTACTCTATTCTTTCCTTCCTTCCTTCCTTCCTTCCTTCCTTCCTTCCTTCCTTCCTTCCTTCCTTTCTTTTTAGGTTGGAGTTGCAATGGCGTGATTTTGGCTCACTACAACCTCCACCTCCAGGGCTCAAGCGATTCTTCTGCCTTAGCTTCCTGAGTAGCTGGGATTACAGGTGTTTGCCACCATGCCTGGCTAATTTTTGTATTTTTAGTAGAGATGGGGTTTCACCATGTTGGCCAGGCTGGTCTTGACTCTGACCTCAAGTGATCCACCCACCTCGGCCTCCCGAAGTGCTGGGATTACAGGGGTGAGCCACCACATCCGGCCCTTTTTATCACTTCTTGAAAATGTACTACTTAGTTAATATCATAATGGCAGGCTCAAGTTCACACATAACAATATTAACCTTAAATGTAAATGGACTTAATGCTCCAATTAAAAGACA
>NC_045442.1:94707085-94722733 GCF_002776525.5 Piliocolobus tephrosceles
CTAGGTCAGTAAAACCAAATCCAGGGGGTTGTATAGTAATACTCATTTCAGATTTCTTTGGATAATTGTAGTTTGGCTTATGTCTTTTCACTGTGACACAGATATTTTATTTCTCTGTTTAAAATACCTCCTAGGATGTAGCTTGAGTCAGTCAAACAGGAAAACATATTGCAACATTCTCTCTTTTACCTCCCCAAAGCACTGTAATATGACTTTTGGAAATATTTCCTCATTGTCCTTTAGTTTTTGGAATGATGTCTGAGATAGTGCTGCATGTAAATACAATGATATTCCATATATCCTGTAAGTTTGTCTATTCAGAAAGCTGCATTTACATACATGCTGTAAATCACAATCCCTGGTGATGTATCAACCAGAAATTTTATGTCTGAGCCTAAATGAAATGTTGAGTCTTTCTATTTCTCTGCTTAAATAATTAGAAATTTAAAATGCCTCTTCTTCATTCTACAGTTTATATAATATTACAAAAAGGAATTTTGGCAAAGTAATTGAGGTTATCAGTTCAGTTCAATCTATAAATTTGGTGACATCCAAAATAATCAGTAGATACTCCATATATTATACTTAACCACCATTGTTTCTGTTTCCAAGCAGAGAGAAAAAAATAAATTCGTTGTAGTATATGTAACAACTTTGGTGAATTCTTTTCTAAATTGGTGGGAAGAGCACAGCAAATCAAAGGTTGACGACATAAAATAGTGGACCAAACTTTAGCTCTAAAAAGTTAACAAATCTTGGACCCTGCTTGCTCAGTTTTAAAATGGGGATAACATTCTCACCTACGAGTATCTCATGCAGTGGCTGTAGGATTTATTTGAGAAAAATACGCATAAAGGTGCTTTGGAAATTATAAAACTGCATCCTAATACAGAGTAAAATTATAAAATTATATTTGAATGATACCAGTTAGTTGGGGGCAAACTAAGTTGCATAAGAACTCCCTGAAAAAGACAAAACATATGTTTGTCATCAAGGATGACAAGGTTTCAATTTGCATAGGACAGAAAGGCTGTGGTTCTATTCCCTCAACACACTAGTTACTTCTGCATTGACTACATGTTTTCCAAAAGCTAGAACTCTCCAGTCAAAAGGCTACTTTGTGGACATAAAAAACAGGTTTACTTCTACACGTGATGTCTGTAGGAAGAATCAAATGAAACAAAACTATTGAGTCATTTCCCAGAAAAGAGTCACAATATACAAAATTTGGAACAGAATTGGATGATAGTTGTAGTTCGAGTCCCTTTCCAGGTATAAATCCCCCCTTTAAAGTGGAAGAGTATACAAATTGTGTAATACAGGTATAAATTATAGACTATACATAACTGGAATTTCAGAGGCATGTATGCAATATGAGTTTAGCATGGAGAGATAGCCAGCTGGGTAAACATAATTGATTCATGCTGTTATGAAAGATAATCAAAGCTGAAGTTGATTTCTAGTTACACATTTAGATCTTTTGTACAGCGAATTATGATAAGCAGATGCCGATTTCATTGTTTCAGGCATTTCCCCTAAAATCTATCCTACATAAGAAAATTTCCTTTATGAATATGTCAGTTGTTGTGTCTGTTACAGGTGTTCCAAAACATACTATCGTAGGATTTGCGAATAAATATAATGGATGGAAGTAAATTAATTTTTTAGAATCTAATAAATTTTAAAAGTCATCTTAATTGAGGTTTACTTTCAACACAATAAAATATATCCAAATTAAGTACAAACATATAAAGTTATGTGGCTCCCACTACAATCAAGATATTGAAGCTGTCTATCACTTCAAAAGTTATTTTGTACTCCTTACCCAAAGCTCTGGCTCCAAGCAACCACTGATCTGCAACCTGCCACTATAAATACAGTTTCCAGAATTTCATAATAATAAACTTGTATAATAAGGCTACTGCTGTTTCATTCTCTCAATATGTTTTAGGCTAGCCTATGTTGCAAAAATCAGTGGTTCATTCTGTTTTATTCTATTGTATGGAAGTACCACAATATGTTTATCCTTTAGCCTGTTGGTGAACCATTTGCAAATGTTTCTATTCTCTGATTATTACAAGTAAAGTGGCTACCTTCATTTGTATGCACATGTTTTCATTTCTCTTGAGTAAGTATCTAAGAATGGAATATTCTAGGTCAAATGGTAAGTGTATGTTTAACCTTATTAAAAAACCTGCCAAACTGCAATCCAAATTGATTATGCACTTTATACTCCCACCTAAATATGATAATTCAGGGTGTCGTATGTCCTCTCAAACATTAAGAATTGACATTTTTTGGATCCATTATAGTTTCTGTGCAGCATTATTGCATTTTGATTTTAAATTCCATTCCCAGATGATTAATAATGTATTTTTAATGCTGATCGATCATTTACATATTTTTTGTTGTTGTCTACTCAAATCTCTTGCCCATTTTGTTATTGGGTTGTTTGACTTCTTACTATGGAGTCTGATATGTTTTTTATATACTTCCCAATAAAGTCTTTTGTCAAATTCTTTTTCTTTCTCTTGTTTTCTTCCTCTCTAACCATATCTTTATCTATTCATCTGTATCTGTACAATTATAAAAGCACAAACTCATACGACTCAACAACATAACAGAAGTAAGCCACAATACAAGTCGGAGATAGGAAGTCTGCAGGGTTTAAAGAGTGCAGAGCAGGCAGGGCTGTACATCAGGTCTAGGCTACGATGCGAGCAGCCCTGCTGCTTGGGCCATATGATCTGGCAGGACCTGTATCCTTGAAGGTGCCAGTGGTGGGAGCAGCGTGGCACACATGGCTATTCTCAGTGAAAGAATTACAACACCAGCTCTTGGGATTCTGAAACAAAGCTATGCCCTCCATAGCAGAGAATGCTGTGGACCTTGGAGAGATGCTGTGCTTGACAAGTGACCATGCCTCTGGCACTGTCTCTTGCGGGCTGAGTTCTATTGGAAACACCAAGTCATGACATGGGAAGTGGCGAGAAGTAGTTCATCATGAGGCAGAAATCATAAATATGAGACAAAGGCTAAGCAAGATGACAGCAAGTGAATAAACTGAATAGCAGGTAACCCAGATCCTCATGCCACCCACCATGTTTGCACCAGCAACCTTCCTTCAGCTCACACCTGTGACTGCATTTGTGTCCCTGTGGCCATCCAAAAGGGGGAGAAAGGGGAAATCTCTATTTAAAGGTGTGGTTGCATTATAGCCTAATGCAAGAGTGACTCTGGAAGACAGAAGGAAGTGAAAATCTTCCCAATAAGCAGTACTGGGAGCAGTGGCCCTGGTCATCTACTTTACATAGAAGGAAACGTGACCCGAGGCAGACATATAAACAGATTTCTTTGCCCTGGTCAGTGGGTGAATCATCTGGTCAGAGGCTTAGATAGAAAAGAACTGAAATATCTGAGACAAGGAAGCCGGGTTAGAAGCATATGAGTGGACATGCAGAGCAGGCATAGAGTGTAAAGAATCTTGTATCACACATTAACACTCACAAGAAGGCACTCGGGGCCGCGCACGGTGGCTCATGCCTGTAATCCCAGGACTTTGGGAGGCTGAGTCGGGCGGATCATCTGAGGTCAGGAGTTCGAGATCAGCCTGGCCAACATGGTAAAACCCTGTCTCCACTAAAAATACAAAAATTAGCTGGGTGCGGTGGCTGGCACTTGTAATCCCAGCTACTCGGGAGGCTGAGGCAGGAGAATTGCTTGAACCCGGGAGGTAGAGGTTGCAGTGAGCCAAGATCACGCCACTGCACTGCAGCCTGGGAGAGAGATGGAGACTCCATCTCAAAAAAAAAAAAAAAAAAAGCACTCACCACAGAAGAGGCACTGAATAACCAGTTAGACAAAATGACTTGACAAGCTGCCAGTTTTGGAGATTGGCTTTCCCACAATAAGCACAACAGTCACACGCATGGAGTCACATGTATGACCATATTGGCAGAGATGGATGATACATATGGGTCCCACAGCCTGGACTCCTATGTATCAAGGTTGATCTAACTACTGCTGCCTCTGACTGTCCTACTTTTCAGCAAGGTAAATCAATATTGAGACTCTTACCTGACAATCTTTTGATTTTGAATAATCACCTGTTCATCCTCAGAGGGTCTGGCACTTCTGTTCACAGAGCCTGAGCCAGGACCACTTTTCTGAGGTTTCCAGGATTCCTGATCCATAGGCATAAAATCTCACATGATATAGCATCTGGCCAGGTCTCCCTGTTCACAGTGAAGCATGTGCAGAAGTGGGCCCATGACCATGCAATCTACTATTCATATTCCATATACACTTCAGGGAGCAGCTGGACTCATGGAGCCCTGGAGAAACATTCTAAAGATGCAACTGAGGCACTATGCCAAAGGAGACATTCTGAATGCAGGGAGCACCATCTTTTATACATATTCTATAACAGATCTTTATATAGTATTCTTCCTCCATAGGAAGAATCTATAAGTTCGGAAAACAAGAGGTAGAAACAGGAATGTCCCTAATTACAAATGTTCCCAATAATCTTCTAAGGTTTTCCTGTGCTTCTCATCACTGCAGCTCTGGGATCTGGAAGGCAGGCAAGTCCTGCTCTCTAAAGAATGTTATCTGTTGGATGCTTTAGATTCCTTGGGTCCAGCAACCAAAAGACAAGAAATACATTACCACTGGGGCAGGATGAATACACCCTGATTAGCAGGAGGAGGTAAGCTGCTTTTCCACAAAAGAATCAGAGATAATTCTCTCTCTCTCTCTCTCTTTCTCTCTCTCTCTCTCTCACACATACACACACACACACACACAAACAGTGATACATACACGCTCTCCCCACTCCCATACTCTCTCTCTCTCTGTCCCCCTCTCACAAGTGGGCATTCAAAGGCAGTTCTGAGACCAATTGCTATAGCATGGGCTAGAGCTGGTCTCATTAACCTTCCTTTTCTAAGATTCCCCTTGGGAAAGAGAGACTTATGGGAATTTTGGAAGAACTGGTATGAAGAACGTGTTTGGACAAATATGCCTGTGCAGTGGTAGGGTTTGGAGGTGGGGATAATGGATTTTAATGACCATGGAAATTTCCTATGTGGATATTCTGACTTGGATAGCATAAGTCAATGACAGCTTTGCTTTAGCCCTCTCTCTCTCTCTGGAAGCATTTCTACACTTGTGCAGCAGTCATGTTTCCACAGCCATAGAGCACAGTGGGGACTGTATGTGAGGACCTCTCCAGTAAGTTGTGAGATTTTCCAATGGCTAACTTTAATTTGAGGAGTCCCCACTGACCTGGCCAAAGCATTCTTGGAACCATGCTGCAGTCTCTTTCGATGCCAATCAGCCTTCCTTCCCTCTTTCCCTCTACAGGTGTAAGATCTGCAGCCTAGTCTGAAGACTCTTCCCACCTTCTCCCACTTCCTCCTCCTTCACTCTTGCAAATTTAATTCCATGGTGGTGTTTGCCCTCAGAAGATCTAAAGCTTAATTCAAGTCATATGATCAGATAAGATGAAAAATAACTTAAGATGTCATTCATAACAGGTGAGTGGAGAGCTCTGCATGGTGGTAGGGAGGAGAGAATTCTGATAGAAATTAATTTGGAAAAAACGATGCTGTGCATCCCAGCAAACACCATCCCATCTTATCTCTGCTATGAATATTTTTTGTAGCATGCACATAATTCACTTTTACTTCATGAAGTAAATTTATGTTTTAAGAATACAACAGCAATTTGAGTGCTGTTCACAGCTAGTGTGGACTGAAATTTGAGGTTGGCTATAGAAGAAGGTCAGTGACAGATGGGTTAGTAGAACAAGGAAGATAGAAATAGGAAGAAGTGAAAAATCGGTAAGACAATATATTGGAAAGGGGTACAGTAGTTGGAAGAATTAATGATTCACTATTTCTAGCAAGAGTCCCCATTTAGATGATTCAAAGAGTATCCATGAAGAACTGCACATTTTATTGACTATACAGAAGTGTGATTAGTGGGGAAAGAGGGTGGATTCTGTTAGTTATGTGACTAAGACATGTAGAGAACCTCCCATTCAAGGTGAGTGTGCAAAAATGTTACAAAACATGTGGAGAATTAACTATTAGAGAGATAATAAAATAATTACACAAAGAACCTTTCTAGAGATGAATTCACGATAGCAAATATGAGTAATATTATAGCAAACTAAATTTTCCTTTTAAGTGAGTACACTAGGAATTCTCAATTGGCTTTTTAAGAAGAATAAAATTTGGGTCCAGGCATGATGGTTCACGCCTGTAATGCCTGCACCTTCGGAGGCCAAGGTGGGTGGATCGCCTGAGGTCAGGAGTTTGAGACCAGCCTAGCCAACATGGTGAAACCCCGTCTCTACTAAAAATAACAAAAATTAGCAGGACATGGTGGTGGGTGCCTGTAATCTCAGCTACTCAGGAGGCTGAGGCAGGAGAATTGCTTGACCCTGGGTGGCAGAGGTTGTAGTGAGCCAATATCACATCACTGCACTCCAGCCTGGGTGACAGAGGGAGCCTCTGTCTCAATAAATAAATAAATAAATAAATAAATAAATAAATAAATAATTTTAAAAAATAGAAGATTTAAAAATAAAAATAGGCAAAAGACCAGGCGTGGTGGCTCATGCCTGTAATCCTAGCATTTTTGGGAGGCCAAGGCAGATGGACCAACTGAGGTAATTAGTTCAAGACCAACCTGGTCAATATGGCAAAACCCCGTCCCTACTTAAAATACAAAAAAATTAACCGGGCATGATGGCAGGTGCCTGTAATCCCAGGTACTCCAAAGGCTGAGGTAGGAGAATCTCTAGAACCCTGGGGGTGGAGGTTGCAGTGAGCCGAGATCACACCATTGCACTTTGGCCTGGGCCACCGAGTGAGACTCTGTCTCAAAAAAAAAAAAAAAAAACAGTAAAAATTGATATCAAAAAAAGTGGCCCAGCATGGTGGCTCATGCTCTTTACTTCTTACTCTAGTAGTACTTTTCTAAATTTTTAAATAATAAAATTAGTGTGTTACAAATATCAAGTCTAGAAATCAGAAAAAGGCATAGTGCCAAAGGAAGACTGAGTTAGTAGATTTAGGGCTCCATTAAGTTTTGTTTATGATCAAAAAACAAACAAAAACCAGGCAACAGCAACAAAAAATATCTTACTTTCTTGCTGGAAAAGTAAACGAAACTACAAAGTATTTCCAAACTTAAAAGCTATACATTTCAAGTCTGTTCATAACTAGTGAAGTCACAGTTTCTAAAAACAATGGTAAAGTTTTAATTGATATTTAATTCACGTTTTTTTTTAAAAAAATCTACAAATATTGAAAGACTGATTTCATGGGAAAAGCATTGAATCATTAAGTTTTGCAGTCACAAAGGTAAATATAATTTGCTTAATGCTGCCCTCAGTTTACAATGCGTCTTTAGTATTTTCTAAACTATAACATGAGTTTGCCAAAATATAGCGTTGATTTGCTACATAGAATTTGCTCAGTGATAAAACACAAATTTATACATGATAAATTTATGCAAAATTTAGGAAAGCATAAATTGTAAAGACAATAAATCTTTCCATTAAATTAGTGGGAAAGGAGCTCAAAACCCAGCCGGGTGATTCATTATTTTAATGACTTCCTGCTTTACTGCAAAACCTCTCTCTTCATTTGGTGTTTGGCAGTTTGAGCCCCTGTTAAGGATTTAGGCTCACAATGAAGCTTCTATAAATTTCCGGATCTCTGTCATGCTGGCATGTAGGTCATTCTCCTTTAGGAATGATGAGGAGGCTGGAAAGCAGTTGCCCCAAGGGAAGGGGGAATTTTTCAAACCTGAGCTGTCCAAGCTCAGCATGAAATGGAGTGGGCTGCTGACTCAGGGGCTGGCAGAGGCAGCCAGGAAACAACCAAATCTGCAATCTCTTCTGCCAGGTCTGTCCCAGCAGGTGTCACTAAAAGGCAGCCCTGTATGCTTCTGTCACTGTGACAGCTGTGAGAAGGAAGGAGGAAGGGAAAAGAGACTTAGGACTGAACTCCAAGCAGAGATGGGGCTTTTCTCTCTGCATATTTTCTTTCCCCTGCCAGCCTGCATTTCCAATAACAGATTGATTTGGATTTGTGTTATGAGACAAAAATGGTTGTAAGCAGCTATTCCTTCCTTTTACACACAATGTAAGCTCATATTTCTATTACTAAGTGAACAATGTCTAAAAAGGTACTTAAAGTGACATAAAACACAGATGATCTTAGTCTGACCAAATGCTTAGTGCAAGAAAAAACTTCAAATTGGAAGAGGAGTACCTCCAAATTTTAAAAGGACCAGTATTTTAGGAGGTATGTTATCTAAAATGTGAGGCCAGGCACAGTGGCTCACGCCTGTAATCTCAGCACTTTGGGAGGCTGAAGTGGGGTGATCACGAGGTCAGGAGATCGAGACCATCCTGGCTAACATGGTGAAACCGCCTCTCTACTAAAAATACCAAAAATTAGCCAGGCATGGTGGTGGTGGGCACCTGTAGTCCCCAGCTACTCGGGAGGCTGAGGCAAGAGAATGGCGTGAACCGTAGAGGCGGAGCTTGCAGTGAGCCGAGATCGTGCCACTGCATTCCAGCCTGGGTAACAGAGCCAGACTCCATCTCAATAAATAAACAAACAAACAAACAAACAAATAAAATAAAATAAAATGTGGCAACGTAAGGAACAGAGCAGAAAGAACCTTTAAGTTCGAAACATAAAACAAGTCAATTTCATAGTCACTCGTTTCCGTGGTCCTTCCAAAACAACCTCTGGCGTCTGTTTTCTCTACAATGGAGGTAACAATAGTAGCTATTTCCGAGCATGAAAAGGTTCAGAGCCTTGCTAGACTATGGTCATAGATATATAAAGTTTAGCTCTTTGTATATTGTAGCAAACCTACAATGTATTTTTTTATTGGTAGTCGATAATAGATTTCCTTTGGAAAAGAAGCAGCTTCCTGTCCAGGGAACACCTGCCATTTCCACTAAGTGAACATTGGTGCCTGCTAAATGCTGCCTCTGTTTCTCTCAATAATAAAGTGTCAAGGTGTTTCTTGATTTAGCAATTTTATTTACTTTCTTTTTCTTTGTTTTTTTGAGACAGAGTCTCACTCTGTCGCCCAGGCTGGAGAGCAGCAGTGCCATCACAGCTCACTGCAACCTCGACTTCCTGGGCTCAAACAATCCTCTTACCTCAGCCTTCAGAGTAACTGGGGCTACCAGCTCGGCCCACCATGCCCGGCTAATTTTTGTGGTTTTTGTTTTGTTTTTCTGTTAAGAAACCGGGTTTCACCATGTTGCCCAGGCCGGTCTGAAACTCCTAGGCTCAGACAATCTGCCCCGCTCTGCCTTCCAAAGTCCTGGGATTACAAGGGTGAGCCACCATGCCAGGCCAATTTATTCCTTTCTGATTAATAAATTGATTGGGCGCCAATTTGTCATCAAACAATATGGGTTACCTCACTAAACCACCTCTCAAACCTCTCCTCTTGGTTTCCTGCATTGGTTACTTTGGAATTTTGGAATTTTTTTTTTTTTTTTTTTGGATCCGGAGTCTGGTTCTGTCAATGAGGCTGGAGTGCAGGGATGCAGTCTCGGCTCACTACAATCTCCACCTCCTGGTTCCAATCAATTCTCCTGCCTCAGCCTCCCGAGTAGCTGGGATTACAGGCATGTGCCACCATGCCCGGCTAACTGTGTATTTATTTTAAGTAGAGACGGAGTTTCTCCATGTTGGTCAAGCTGGTCTGGAACTCCTAGGCTCAAGTGATCTGCCCTGCTCAGCCTTCCAAAATCCTGGGATTACAAGCATGAGCCACCATGTCAGGATGATTTATTCATTTGTGATTAATAAATTTACCTTGCGCTAATTTACTAAACCACCTCTCAAACCTCTCCTCTCAGTTTCCTGCACTGGTGACTTTGTAATTTTTTTCTTTTTTCTTTTTTCTTTTTCTTTTTGAGAGGGAGTCTTGCTCTGTCACCCAGGCTGGAGTGCAAAGGCGCGATCTCTGCCTTCCGAGTCTAAGCCATTTTCCTCCCTCAGCCTCTGGAGTAGCTGGGACTACAGTCATGTGCCACCATGCCCGGCTAATTTTGTATTTTTTTTTTTCAGTAGAGATGGGTTTTCTCCATGTTGGTCAGGCCGGTCTGGAACTCCTAGGCTCAAGCGATCCGCTTTGCTCAGCCTTCCAAAAGTCCTGGAATTATAAGCGTGAGCCACCAGGCCAGGCCGCTTTATTCCTTTCTGATTAATAAATTAACTGAGGGACAATTTATCAGAAAATGTGGATTATCTCACTAAACCACCTCCCAAACCTCTCTTCGTGGTTTCCTGCATTGGTTACTTTGTTATATATATATTTTTTTTTTTTTTTTTTTGAGAAGGAGTCTTGCTCTGTCACCCAGGCTGGATTGCAATAGTGCAATCTCGACTCACTGCAACCTCCGCTTCCTGGGTCCAAGCCATTTTCCTGCCTCAGCCTCCTGAGTAGCTGGGATTACTGGCGCGTGCCACCAAGCCCAGCTAATTATTTAGCTGTATTTTTAGTAGAGGTGGGTTTTCACCATGTTGGTCAGGCTGGTCTGGATCCTGACCTCCTAATCTGCCCGCCTTGGCCTCCCAAAGTGCTGGAATTACAGGCATGAGCCACTGTGTCTGGCCATAATTTTTTTTTTTTCCTTTTTCCTCGAGACGGAGTTTCACTCTGGTTGCCCAGGTTGGAGTGCAATGGTGCAATCTCGGCTCACTGCAACCTCCGACTCCCAGGTTCAAGCGATTCTCCTGCCTCAGCCTCCTGTGTAGCTGGGATTAACAGGCATGTGCCACCGTGCCCAGCTAATTTTGTATTTTTTTTAGTAGAGACAGGATTTCTCCAGGTTGGTTAGGCTGGTCTCAATCTCCCGACCTCAGGTGATGTGCCCGCCTCGGCCTCCCAAAGTGCTGGGATTACAGGCATGAGCCACCGTGCCCAGCCCCCCGGCCCCATGTTCTTAATTGTTATATTTCTCTACATCTCTGGCGGATGGGTTGCCCGGTTTCTGTCTGTTAGAATGTGTACCTCACAGCAGGAGTATGACCTGAGCTCCGAAGTATCTCTCCCCCCACTTAAGGGATGGCAGTTGGCAAATCTTGCATAGTTTATAATAACAGTGCAGAGCAGTTCAGATCTATCAGCCTTGAAGACAGTGAAACATACTCCTGGCTCTAAAAATCCTCTGATGTTTATCATTGGTTTTCAATGCTATTTGGATTTTTATCTCTTCTAAGGCATTTGATATTTTAGCAGAGTTACATTTGGGTAAAGTAGGAACTTGTAACATTTCCAGGTTAAACATTTTAACCTGGAAATTAACAGTGGATGCATGTTTTACAAAAAGGAGAAAATGCTATTATTTGGGCTGCTGGCAGAATAATTTTCCTTTGAGACCTGATTTTGTTTGGAACAAGCTTTGATGAGACAGTTTGGGTTAGAAGCTGAGCCTCCAGGAGTTGGGTGTAGACAGGGGGTAGGCTACAGAAAGAGTGAGAAGGTTCTCTTAATAATAGAAGAAGGAGAATAGTTGTACAGAGAAACGTGTGCAGAGAATCCTGAATGTGTACAAAGTAAAAGAAAGAAAGACAGTGCTGGTGAAATTATATGTAGCCACTTTTTATTAACACCCAACTTAATCTAGTGTTTTTAAAAATCAGAAGGTATTTAGTATAATTGGATTATTGGGAAAAAAATGGTGAAGGAACTATATTTTGCAACTCAGGGACTGGTTGAAACAGGGAAAATGGGTTGGAACAAAGCCAGCATGTGCTTCTTCAAGTGCTTCAGGACAGCACCACAGTGGATCCAGAGACTGCAGCAGTTTATGTGGAGTAAGTCATCACTTTTTATCTCTGTCAAAGGCGGCAGCCTTGATTCTGCTGGAAATAGAGACAACTGACATGTTGGATGGCAACATCACTTTTATTAGGTTACTGGTTAAGCACCAAGTCAAATACCGTCCCCAGACTGCTTAAAGGACAGGGCAGTGACCAACACGTGCTATGATCCTCCAGAACTCATGCATGAGACTGGGGGTCCATTATAATGGAAAGAAAAGCTTGCCTTTCTCAAAGCCAACTCCTGTAGCTGTACTCCACTGCCCTCACAGGCGAACTTCTTCACACTTACTATGTTGATTTTTTCTACTTAGCGCACACTCACCAAGCAATACAGGACCAAGTCATGGGAGGCTTTGTAAACATGGAGACGTGTTTTTATTACACTCCTTAAGATACACTTTTTTCATTTTAAAAGGCACCAAAATATACCATTTTCTTTTTCTCTGGACCATAATACTATACTGTCTTTATCCTACCCACTCTGCTTTAAAAACTGATGAGAACATAAGCAAACATTTTATGACTACATAAAACTTTTTATTGAAGTACATCATATTTATAAGTATAGAAGGAACAAGTCATGTCTTGATAAATTATCAGAAGTTGATCACATACATGTAATCAGCACCAAGATCAGAAACATCAGACTCCCAAAAGTTGCCCATATAGGTACATTTGTCTTTCTCACAGGTAACTAATGTCCTCACTTCTATCAGCATACATTTGTTTGCCTGTCTCTGAATTGTATACAAATAGAATCACACCAAAATCACTGTTTTCTGTCTGACATCTTTCAGTCAACATCACTTGTGAGATAAATGCCTGGGATGTGTCACAATCGTTTGTTGGCTTCATTCCATAGAATTCCATTGTGTAAATACACCCCAATATTTTAATGTTGATAAATGTTGGATAGTTTCCAGTTTGGCAGTGTGGCTTCTATAAACATGCTTGCCTGTCTTTTGAAAACTATATGTACGTATTCATGATTATATGCCTAAGAGAGAGGAACTGCTGGATCATAGGGGATGCCCATGTTTAGCTTTTAGTAGACATTGTTCAAGAGTTTTTCAAAATCATTATATTAATTAACACTCCCACCAGTTGTATAGGAGAATTCTTGTTGCTGTTTATGTTTGTCAGCACTTTGTACTGTCTTTTTATTTTAGCCATTATAGGGAATGTCTTGTGCTATTACAGTGACTTTACTTTGTATCTCCCTGAGGATTATTAAACATGGACATTTTTCGGCCAGGCGCAGTGGCTCACGCCTGTAATCCCAGCACTTTGGGAGGCCAAGGCGAATGGATCACAAGGTCAGGAGATCACAAGGTCACCATCCTGGCTAACATGGTGAAACCCCGTCTCTACGAAAAAAACAAAAAATTAGCCCCGCGTGGTAGTGGGCACCTGTAGTCCCAGCTACTAGGGAGGCTGAGGCAGGAGAATGAATCCAGGAGATGGAGGTTGCAGTGAGCAGAGATCGCGCCCCTGCACTTTTTTTTTGAGACAGCGGGAGACTCTGTCTCAAAAAAAAATTTTTTTTAAAAAGGATATTTTTCATATGTTTGTAAAATAGTTACTGTCATATTTTTTGAAGTACCTGTTCAAGTTGTTTGGCTATCTTCAAAATGACATTGTTTTCTTTATCTTATTAATTTTTAGGTATTCTTTATTTTGGATATTTATTTTGGATATGAGTATTTAGTTTGTATACAACACACTGTGGCCTATCTTTCCACTCTCTCAATGGAATCTTTTGATAAAAGTTTTTAATCCTAATATAGTTTGAGTTATCATTTATTCTCCTGTGGCTAACTATAGGTTCAGTTTATGAACTCATATCCTATTCTAAAGTTATAAAAATTTTTAATATTTTCTTTTAAATATTTATTGTTTTGTGTTTCATACTAAGATCTGAAATTGATTCACTTAACTTTTTGTTCTTTTCAATTTGCTTTAAGGCAGAAGTGAAGATATTTTATGTTTCCATATGGCTGTCCAACTGGTTACAAATCATTTATTGAAAATGATGCCCTTTTCCCTATTGCAGTACACAGTCACCTTTGCCATTAACCATGGTCATATATATGTGGATTTGGTTTTGGACTATTATTTTTCATTGGCTTATTTCTTCCCTCCCTCACTCCCTCCCTCCTTCCCTCCCTCCTTCCTTCCTTCCTTCCTTCCTTCTTTTCCTCCTTCCTTCCTTCTTCCCTTCCACCCTCTTTCTGTCTCTCCCTCCCTCTCTTTCTTTCCCTTTCTGTTTTTTTTTTTTTTCTTTTTGCCAGCATTACTCCATCTTAACTACTTTAGCCTACTATACACTCTCATATCAATCAGGTAATATAACTCCTCCATTCTTGTCTTTTTCTCCCAAGATTGCCTTAGCTACACTTGAACTATTGAGTTTCTTTTAAATTTTAGAATCAACTTCTGAATTTCCACTGTGGAATCTCCTGTGATCTTGTCTGCAATCATACTAAATTGACAGGTTACTTTGGAACTGTATAACTTCTTTATAATATTGAATCTTCTGATATATGAACAGTTTTTCTTTTACTTCTTTCAGTACAATGTGCATTTCTTTTCTTTTTTTTTTTTTTTTTTTTTTTTTTTGAGATGGAGTCTCGTTCTGTCACCCAGGCTGGAGTGCAGTGGCCCACGGTCTCTGCTCACTGCAAGCCCCACCTCCTGGGTTCAGGCCATTCTGCCTCAGCCTCCTGAGTAGCTGGGACTACAGGCGCCCGCCAATACGCCCAGCTATTTTTTTGTATTTTTTTTAGTAGAGATGAGGTTTCACTGTGTTAGCCAGGATGGTCTCAGTCTCCTGACCTCGTGATCCGCCTGCCTCAGCCTCCCAAAATGCTGGGATTACAGGTGTGAGCCACAGTGCCGGCCCGATGTGCATTTCTTTAGGGTAGATAGCGAGCCCATTTTTCTCTGTTCATTTTCATTCTTGGTGATTGTTCAGTTCTGTGGTCTAAGTGTGTTCCTTCTGGCCTCTCTACCAATGCTCCAAGTTTAACAAGTCTTGTTAGGGGTTTATCTTTCATGATTTTTCTTAAAGAAACAACTTCTGGTTTTGTTGATTTTCTCTAATATGTTTGTTCACTGGATCATTGACTTCTGCTTTTACCTTTATTTTATCACCTTGAGTCTTTGAATGAGGCTATCTTCTAAGGGAAACAGGGGCCACCTTTTACTCTCCTAGGCCAACAGAGTGTAGGGCTGGTTCCTTCTCCCAGTCAGGAACAGGCAAGCAGAGTGTGGGTCTGCTGAGACTCAACCTGTGAGTGATTTTTTTACTGTTGCTAGGATGTATGCTAGGATGTAGTCCTTCAGACTTTCTTCTGAGGACCCTGCTCTGTTGCCCAGGCTGGAGTGCAGTGGCACCATCAAGGCTCACTGTAACCTCAAACTCCTGGGTTCAAGGGATCTTCCCAGTTCAGCCTCCTGCATCTCTGGGACTACAGGTGTGCACCACCATACCTGGCTAAATTTTAAAACTTTTTGTGGAGATAGGGTCTGGCTCTGTTGCCTGGACTGGTCTGGAGTTCCTTGCCTCAAGTTATGCTCCTGCCACAGCCTCTCATAGTGTTGGTACTTGCACGTGTGAGCCACTGGGGCCATTTCTCTTGATCATCAAGATGTTGTGGGAAATTCTACTGTGCTTCTCAGAGTGTGTTATGACTCTTACACTATAGATCTTCAGAATTAGATATATATATATATATATATTTTTTTTTTTTTTTTTTTTTTTTTTGAC
>NC_045442.1:94722833-94744425 GCF_002776525.5 Piliocolobus tephrosceles
ATAGAGACAGGGTTTCACCATGTTAGCCAAGATGGTATCGATCTCCTGACCTCATGATCCGCCCACCTCGGCCTCCCAAAGTGCTGGGATTACAGTTGTGAGCCACCGCGCCCAGCCTAGATAAGTATATTTTTATATGACTGACACATAATAATTGTACATGTTTTGGGTAAAATGTGATGTTTTGATACATGTATACGTTGTGTAATGATCAAATCCGGGTAATTAGAATATCCATCATCTTAACATTTATTTCTTTGTGATGAGAACATTCAGAAATCTCTCTGCTAGCTGTTTTGAAATATACATTGGTACTAACTCATCATCCTGCTCTACAATAGAACAGCACAATTTATTCCTTCTATTTTAACTGTAACTTTGTACCTGTTGACCAATGTCTCCCCATCTCCTTCTCCCACCTACCCTTCCCATCCTCTAGTAATCACTCTTCAATTGTCTACTTCTGTGAGAACAGCATTTCAGATTTCAACGTATGAGGGAGACCTTGCAGTATCTGTCTTTATGTGGCTGTCTTATTTCACTTACCCAGACCCTCTTCCAGGAGGAGCATTATTCACAATAGCCAGGATATGGAAACAACTTAAGTGTCTATTGATGGTTAAAAATCAAGGAAAATGTGGTATATATTCACCATGGAATACTATGCAGTCATAAAAAATCAATGTATTTGATAAACATCTTGAAGGAGAAACCATCATTGGCTTGAGGTCCCTTAAGTCTCCAACTTGTACACTGTGTGACTATTGCAATAGTTGGTGTTTTGTTCCTCTCCAGATAAGTCCCATCTTCTGGTGGCTACTCTGGGATTTTGAGTCGCTAGATATTTAAAATCAGGAAGTGCCCCACAGCACACAACTTCAGATGACCACACAGGTCCACAGCTCCTCTCTAGCCCTTTCAACTGTGGCCTAGTGCATCCTTAGCTGGCTGTCCACTGGGTGAATTTTTGTTTCTCCTGCATCCTTGAGCTCTGAGAAGTTACCCACTAATTTACGGAGGTTTTGAGTTAGCTCTTTATCTTCCAGCCCCTCATAGCTTCAAGCTACCGTAAGTGCTGCTAAGGGAAAGTCAGATGTATGTTGAGGACCTTGAGTCTCCAATTTTTTTAGATCACAATCCCCCACAGCAACCCATAGCTCTGCTGGTGCCTCAGCAGCACTCGCTGCCTGGACCAAGCCCAAAATCTCAGCCCAGAATTACAAGTGGGCTGATAGGAAAAGCAACAAATGACATCTAACTCACTTCTGAGGGGTGTTCCACCACCTAGAATTCACCTCCTCTAGCTAGTCTTTGTGGACTCTTCACTTTTCCAAGGCGTCTCAACACACAGCGTGGCACAATGTCTGACTTTCCTGGTCATTAGTGGGGCTTTGTCCTGCCTGAATTTGTTCCATCCTCCCCAGTTAGTCAAATTTTTCTCAGATAGATTGATAGCCAAACATTCTTCTTACTGATTGCCTTGGGGATTCAAATATAAATAAATGACTGACTACAATCAAATATAAATTGGAAACCTTGCCATTTCACACACTGTTCTGGAAATGTAAAATGCTAGCTCAATGCACTCTTGCCCCTACCTTGTATAATTTTAATGTTTCATTCTGCATGTATTTTAAATCTCACAAGGCCTTGTCATGATTGTTGTACAGACAATATTTATTTAATTTTGACCAGACATTTATGGGTCCTTGTAGTCTTCATTCTTTCCTGAATTTTCAGTTTTTTTCTGTTACTTTTTCTTCTGCTTAGGGAATCTTTCTACTTTTATTCTACACAGGCCCGCCGGTGAAAATCCTCTTACTCATTTTCTTTGTCTTTACCATGTTGGTGTTTATTGCACTTTTTGGATTTGTGGCTTGAGTTCTTTTTTAGTTCTGTAAAAATATGGGCTATTAACTCTTCCAATATTGCTACTAAAGAATTCTCTCTTTCTCTCCTGTCTTTATGGGACTTTGATTACAAGAATGTCACCATCTCCTATATATTTCATATGCTCTTTTAGTGTGTGCATGTGCACAGGCATGTCTGGTTTTTGTTTTTTTGTTTTATCTTTTTGAGACGGAGTCTCGCTCTGTCCCCCAGGCTAGAGTGCAGTGGCGCAATCCCGGCTCACTGCAAGCTCTGCCTCCCGGGTTCATGCCATTCTCCTGCCTTAGCATCCAAAGTAGCTGGGACTACAGGTGCTCGCCACCACGCCTGGCTAATTTTTTGTATCTTTAATAGAAACGGGGATTCACCGTGTTAGCCAGGATGGTCTTGATCTCCTGACCTCATGATCCACCTGCCTCGGCCTCCCAAAGTGCTGGGATTACAGGTGTGATCCACAGTACCCCACTGGCACGTCTGTTTTTAAGCGTTTCTCAGCTATAAGCTTCTGCCTGTATACCTTATTTTGTTTATTTATTAATTTATTTAATTATTTTGAGATGGAGTTTCACTCTCGTCATCCAGACTGGAGTGCAATGGCATAATTTCAGCTCACTGCAACCTCTGCCTCCCGAGTTCAAGTGATTCTCCTGGCTCAGCATCCTGATCAGCTAGGATTATAGGCACCCACCACCATGCCCGACTAATTTTTGTATTTTCAGTAGAGACAGGGTTTCGCCATGTTGCTAAGGCTGGTCTCAAACTCCTCACCTCAGGTTATCCGCCCACCTTGGCCTCCCAAAGTGCTGAGATTACAGGCATGAGCCACTGTGCGAAGCCCGTATAACTTCTACTGATTTTTTTTTTTTTCCCAAGACGGAGTCTCGCTCTGTCACCCAGGCTGAAGTGCAATGGCGCGATCTTGGCTCACTGCAACCTCTGCCTCCCAGGTTCAAGTGATTCTCCTGCCTCAGCCTCCTGAGTAGCTGGGATTACAGGTGTGTGCCACCACAACCAGCTAACTTTTTGTAGTTTTAGTAGAGACGGGGTTTCACAGTGTTATCCAGGATGGTCTTGATCTCCTGACCTCAGGATCCGTCTGCCTTGGCCTCCCAAAGTGCTGGGATTACAGGCGTGAGCCACTGCTCCTGGATCTACTGATCTGTATTTTCTGCTGACCAATAATCCTGTCTTCAGTTTGCCCAATTCCTGTATAACCCCTTCATTAACTTTCCATTTTAAAATATATAAATTCTTAGTTCTTCATTTTCACTTTATTTTTTAAAGATCCCTGTTCATTGGTATAATTACACCTTTTGTCATTTTTTTTTTTTTTTGGTTTCTGTTTAAAATTATTTTTATAGATTTAGAGGGTCCAAGTGCAGTTTTGTTACACAGACATGTTGCATGGTGGTGAAGTCTGGGCTCCTCATGCAGCCATCACTGAAAATAATGAACATTGTACCCAGGAGGCAATTAGGTTGCAGTGAGCCGAGATTGCATCCCTACAGTCCGGCCTAGAGACAGAGAGAGACTCCATCTCCAACAACAACAACAACAAAAATAAGGGCCTCAAGTTTCATCCATGTTGCTGCAAAAGGCATGATTTCATTCCTTTTTATGGCTGAGTAGTAGTCCTTGATGGGTATATATACATATACATTATATATATAATTACATTATATATTTAATTATATATGAATTTATGCAATTATGTGATTATATACTAAAGTGTGTATGTAACGTATAATCTCAAATATGAATACATATAGATATATCACCTTTTCCTTATCTGGTCCACCTTGATGGGTGTCTAGGTTCATTCTTTATCTTTGTTATTGTGAAGAGTGCAGCAATAAACATACAAGTGCAGATGTCTTTTGATATAATTTTTTCTTTTCTTTTGGGTAGATATGCAGTAGTGGGATTTTTATATCAAATGGTAGATCTGTGTTTAGTTCTTTGAAAAATATCCATACTGTTTCTGTAGAGGTTGTACTCATTTACATCCCAGCAACAGTATGTTCCTTCTTCTCTGCATCCTCACCAGAATCTCTTATTTTTTGACTTTTTAATGACAGCCATTCTTACTGGTGTAAGATAGTATCTCACTGTGGTTTTAATTTGCATTTCTCTGATGATCAGTGATGCTGAGCATGTTTTCATGTGCTTGTTGGCTCCTTGTATGTCTTCTTTTGAAAACATGTCTGTTCATTTCCTCTGCTCACTTTTCAATCTACAGATTCAGCGCAATCCCCATCAAAATACAAACATCATTTTTCAAAGTCTTAGAAAAGACAATCCTAAACAAAAAGAACAAAGCTGGGGCAGTGCATTACCTGGCTTCAAATTGTATTACAAAGCTGTAGTAACCCAAACAGTCTGGTATTGGTACATAAATAAGAGACATAGATCAGTGGAACAGAGGGAATCCAGAAATAAAGCCACATGCCTACAATGAACTGATCTTTGACAAAGTAGACAAAAACATATCCTGGGAAGCAACACCCTAATTAGTATGTAATACAGGGAAAGCTGGCTAGCCACCTGCAGAAGAATGAAACTGGACCCATATCCCTCACCATATACAAAAATTAACTCAAGATGGATTGAAGACTTAAATGTAAGACCTGAAACTATAAAAGTCCTAGAAGAAAACCTGGGAAAAATTCTTCTGGATATTAGCCTAGGCAAAATAATTCATGACTATTACCTCAAAAGCAAATGCAACAGAAGCAAAAGTAGACATATACATGGGACTTAATTAAACTAAAAAGCTTCTAAACAGAAAAAGATGTAATCAACAGAGTAAACAATCTACCAGTTGGGACAGGATATTTGCAACCTATGCATCCAACAAAGGTTTAATACCTGGAATCTACAAAGAACTCAAACAACTCTACAAGAAACAACCCCTTTTGTCATCTTTCAAATTCAACATATTTAATGGTGTTTTTAAAGTCTATATACGATAACTTCAATATTTCCTTCACTTGTGTTCCTATTTATATGTTTTTACCTTTATCTCTAATTATTTATTAATTCTAGAAATTGCTATGAAGACTTGTAGCCCCTCTGAATAATGTTTTCTTCTTCCACAAAGTCTTCACCACATCTTCTGGTAGGCAACTCAGCCAGGGGAGCCGATCACCATATTCCAGTCAAAGATGGAGCTTACTCAAGCCTGGTTTCCAGTTTTGTAAGGCTTCATCTTCCTCTTTCCATCCCTTCTCCTGTTACTGTCCTAACTTAGAGCTTTGGGTATTACCTATGGTCTTTAAGTCCTTGCTTACTCTCAAACTCCACTTTATTTTTTTTCCACATCAGGACTATGGACAGCTGTATACTATGATTTTCACTGACTTACTGCTTGTCTTCTTAGTTTTTTGCCCCACGGAGCTTAAAAAATGCAGCAAATGCTTTAATATCAGACAAGACTACCTTCTTTTAACTCTTCCTCTCTCCAGGATCTTGAATTCACAAATTCCGAATTCCTTGACAGTCCTGCCATGCGATTTTTATTTCTTCAAAATGGTCAGATTGATGAATCTCTGATCATTATTTTCCTCTTAGCAGTAGCCCTCTATAATAATTCTCAGCTGCTTTGCCCTGTACACAAATTTGGCAAGTGTTCTCAAAAGTTTGAAAAAGAAACAAAAGCCATACTGCATATTAATTTATTTCTCTGAAGTTCTTATTTCTCTGCTTTCATATCCTGGCTGCCTCAGTAGCTCTCAGATATCTTCAAACATCTCTATGTTTAAATTTATTCTGCTATTCCAGCTATTCTTGGTAGTGATACTGCTTGCTACAAACTACTTCACTGTAGCCCAAGTGGAAAACTCCCATTGAGTACTTTTAAGAAAAAGATATGTTTGGAAATGCCAGATTGGTGGCAGAGTTTACATTCTCTGACTGGCTCACTTGTTTATAAATGGTCTAAAGGCCAACATTTGCAAAAAGGCATATATAGATAGTACCTCCTCACGCTGCTTTCTCCTATGTTGCAGGGCAGTACAGTGCCATTGGGTGATATGCTTTGAGAGTGCATATAGATTTCCATAGGGTCCATAGTACTCTGAGCTTCACTGGGAGAACCAGTTGTGGATCTGCATGGTCCCCCAGAAAATGAAAATGTAAGTCCCTTGTTCAAAATTTATTTAGTATTTCTAGACACTCCCAGAAACCTTATACCAGATGCAGAGTCCTTCTAAGTATGGAGTCCTTTGCAACTGCACAGGCCACATATCTTTGTCCCTGACCCTGGTCTGTGGACCACTAGACTCAGGAAACATTGAGAAGCAGAGAAACTCACCCCAGCTCGTCTTTCTTTTACTTTTTAAAAATGATAACTCATTGATGAGGTCCAAGATATTGCAGGTGGTTGTAAAAACATAATCACATATTTCTATCTCCTTGCTGAATGCACATACTTGTAGTTGAACCTCACTTTTTGCAAGAATGGAGCTGTTGATACAATGAGCAAGGATAAATTTTTATTTCTATTTTTATTTATTTATTTTGAGACGGCACCTCGCTCTGTCTGCCAGGCTGGAGTGCAGAGGCGCAATCTCGGCTCACTGAAAGCTCTGCCTCCAGGGTTCATGCTTCTCCTGCCTCAGCCTCCCAAGTAGCTGGGACTACAGGCGCCCACGACCACACCTGGCTATTTTTTCTTTTGTATTTTTAGTAGAAGCAGGATTTCACCGTGTTAGCCAGGATGGTCTTGATCTCCTAACCTCATGATCTGCCCGCCTTGGTCTCCCAAAGTGCATGAGCCACTGCGCCCGTCCCAAGGATAAGTTTTTAATGTAGTATGTTTAAATAATTTATATCTGGGACTGCTGTCTCTAGCTGTTGACTGGGAGAGTGTTGAAAGTGTTATTCCCCAAAAGAATGAGAATAAAATCTTCAAAATGTCATAAGGAGCAGTCATGAAATTATACACATATGTGGAGACATTAGACATCTGTGTCCCATCAAATCTTTGTCTTTCTCTGTAAGGCTCTTCTTAGCAATTTCTCTAATTTATGGTTACAGTTGTCCACATTTTGTGGGCTGCTAATGTCAGCATTCTGCATACAGATGCCTCATGCTTTTAACAACTCTGACAGAGGTTTTCACTGCTCATGTACTAAATGGTACTAATCTGTGAAATAATAAAAAGTGCTAAATGGTACACAGCATGATTCATTTGCATAATTCTTTGAAATCCTTCATGTCTCCTAAAAATATTATTAGAAGACTTTTCATGTCTCCCTAGCAAGATTTTCTCCATGTTTGTACCAAGCATGGGAACTGTAGCTTCCCTATGATTTGCAGGAAATGTGTGCCATTGAAGAAAACAAAACCCTTCATGAGCTTCTCAAACCAAGAATAGAGAGGACTCAACCCTAATCCTCCTCCAATGATTGCAACTATGATGTTCAGTAGTCTCTGAATGTTTGACAGGAACATACAATAGATATGATAGAGATTTTGCATCTCTGATGCCCAGAAGCCACTGCTTGTTTATTATCACAATATAGAATTTCATGATTAACTATTTTAAACACTCCAGGCTTTCCATGAAAATTCTAATTGAGTCGAGCTTCAAGCAATAACTACCTCCTCTGTGGATCCTGGGATGATGGTTGTTTCTCTGAAGTGTTGTTGAGATGACAGAGTTCCCTGGATGTCCCTGGCTCAACAGAGAGGCACACCCCTGTTGCATGATGTGCAAACGGCAGGTGCAGGAGCCAAGGTGAGTCCTTTGGGCTCTAGCCCCACAGTAGTGACTAGGGGTGTGTGTCTGTGACTTCATAAGCCCACGTGAGCGTGTGTTACAGTTGTCTTTTCGCTCTGATGTCTGCAGAAAAAGCTTAAGTGTTTACCAGCTCAGTGCCCTCTTGGCACCCTGGTTCTTGTCCGGAGTCCACAAAGAATCAGGTCACACACGGACTTGAAGAGGGAATATGGGGTTTTACTGAGTGGTGTAGATAGCTCTCAGTGGGATGGATGGAAAGCTGGAAGGGGGACAGAGTGGGAAGACGATTGTCCCCTGGAGTTTGGCTGTCCAGTGGCAGACGCCTCTCCGATTGTCCCCAGCCGAACTCCTCTCAGCATTCAGATGCTCCTTCTCTTCTCTCCTTGGCTGCACCGTTCTGCTGCTTGTCTGCTCACCTCCTTCTGGAGCCTGAGGTTCAAGGTATATATGGGTACAGGTAGGGGGGTGTGGTGGGTCAAAAGGCAACTTTTTGGGCATGAAAACAGGAATGCCTGTTCTCTTTTATGGCTGCTGGTGTCCAGATTTGAGGGTGGGACTTTTGCCAGGGAACCACCCTCTTCTACCCAATATTTCTGTCTCCCATCCCTATCATTGTACATTGTCAAGACAGACAAGAGAACTGCTGTAATTCAGCTTCTCTTTCAAGGCAGTTTTCTATCACCAAAAATCCTAACATCACCCTACATAAAAATCTCTAATTGACCAAACCCCAATCATCTTAACACAAGAGATAGAAAAATGTTGCTGGAAAATAACATCTGCTATGCACTCCCATAGAATCAAATCAAACAAAAATTATTAATTATTTAATGCATTTTTTTTTTTTTTTTTTTTTAGTTTCACTCAGTATTTTAAAATGTCTGTGGTGGGAGGATGAGAGGATGAGTGTATATCTCTCTCCAGATATTGATGTTGATATACACAAAATGCATTTTATAAACTAAAGCACAATTATTTTTACGAAACCTATAGCATTCTCCCTATATTCATTTTAGATAATAAGAGATGCACTATATATAATTAATTAACAAATCATTTCTATCCTTTGGAAAATAATTTTAACAACAGCATATGTAACAGTAGCAGCTATTTTGCCTCATGAGAAATAATTTTTCATTGTTGTCTCTAACCTATCATCTGTTTTTTTAAGAAAAGACATAAAATCTTTCCTTAGCCTCCTCCAACTCCACAGATCTGCTCTGGGCGTTACTTGTTGACTTAGTGAAAACTGTGAGGTTAAAAGGCCATTCGGTATTCTGAGTGCTTAAATATAAATAGCAGAAAACACTGAAGCAGAGACAAACCATCAGTGCTAATACATGGAGGGTCTGCTATTGGCGAATAGAGTTGTATTTTCAAAATATTTGTCTTTCTCATTGCTGATGATGAAACTTTTTTTTTTTTTTTTTTTTTTTTTTTTTTTTGAGATAGAGTCTTGCTCTGTCCCTCAGGCTGCAGTGCAGTGGCGCGATCTCGGCTCACTGCAACCTCCGCCTCCTGGGTTCAAGCCTTCTCCTGCCTCAGCCTCCTGAATAGCTGGGACTACAGGCGCCCGCCACCATGTCTGGCTAATTTTTTGTATTTTTTTTTTTTTTTTGTAGAGACAGGATTTCACCGTGTTAGCCAGGATGGTCTCGCTCTCCTGACCTTGTGATCCACCCGCCTGAGCCTCCCAAAGTGCTGGGATTATAGGCATGAGCCACTGGGCCCAGCCTGAAATTTAACACTTGCTTTTTTTTTTTTTTTTTTTTTCTGAAGGCATATAGTATGTTTACTTCATGATAGGGTTTTTTTTTAGTTTGGTGTATTTTTGTGTTTTAATTTAGGTTTGTGAGTAGATTTTTTTTTTTTTTTTGAGACACGTCTCACTGTCTTGTCCAGGCTGGAGAGCAATGGAGCAATCACGGCTCACTGCAACCTCTGCCTCCTGGATTCAAGCTGTTCTCCTGCCTCAGCCTCCTGAGTAGCTGGGGTTACAGGCACATGCCAGCATGCCCGGATAATTTTTGTATTTTTCATAGAGATGGCGTTTTACCATGTTGGTCAGGCTGGTCTCGAACTTCTGACCTCGTGATCCATCCACCTTGGCCTCCCAAAGTTCTGAGATTACAAGCATGACCCACCGTGCCCGGTTGAGTAGCTTATTTAATTGCTAAAAAGTTTTGGTAAAAACAATGCAAAGAACCATTTGAACTTTGAACAGTGTTTGATTTTATTGACTTGCAAATCAGTTCTCATATTCCAAATATTAAAGGCTCAGTCCGTCTAAATATTTATATATTACAAAAAAATCATAAATCTGAATGCATTTAAGAGGTTAAACATTTTGTTAACATATGTATTTACTAAAAATGTAATTAACACATTTAAATTTTTAATTAAAATCACAATTCTGGTCTGGCGCGGTGGCTCAAGTCTGTAATCCCAGCATTTTGGGAGGCCAAGACGGGCGGATAAGGAGGTCAGGAGATCGAGACCATCCTAGCCAACACGGTGAAACCCCGTCTCTATTAAAAAATACAAAAAAACTAGCCGGGCGAGGTGGCGGGCGCCTGTAGTCCCAGCTACTCTGGAGGCTGAGGCAGGAGAATGGCGTAAACCAGGGAGGTGGAGCTTGCGAGTGAGCTGAGATCCGTTCACTGCACTCCAGCCTGGGCGACAGAGCGAGACTCCATCTAAAAAAAAAAAAAAAAAAAATCACAATTCCAGCAGAACATATTCTTTAAAATGCTTTAACATCATAAAAGCAGACAAATCGTAAACATACCGAGAGGTGACAACGTGTTAGCAGCCCTCCCTCTCGGCGCCTCCTCTGCCTTGGCTTCCACTCTGGTGGAGCTTGAGAAGCCCTTCAGCCCCCCACAGCACTGTGGGAGCCCCTCTGTGGGCAGGCCGAGGCAAGAGAAGGCTCCCTCTGCTTGCCGGGAAGTGTGGAGGGAGAGGTGTGGCGGGAATCAGGGCTGCTGTGGCGCTCGCGGCCAGCGTGAGCTCTGGACAGGCGTGGGCGTGGCAGGCCGCACACTAGGAGAGGCCCGCCAGTTCCACTGGCCCCGGGGAGTGAGGGGCTCAGCACCTGGGCCAGCAGCTGCAGAGGGTGCCCCGGGTCCCCCAGCCAATACTGGCCCGCCTGGGCTGCACTCGAATTCTTTCCTGGCCTCAGCTGCCTCCCCACAGGACAGGACTCAGGACCTGCAGCCTGCCATGCCCCATGCCGGAGCCTCCCTCCTCTCCCCCTCCACCTCAGGCGTGGGCTTCTGTGCGGCCCAAGCCTCCCCGACAAGCCCTGCGCTGTGGACCCCAGTCCCAACAACCACCCAAAGGCTGAGGAGTGCAGGCGCAGGCGCAGGACTGGCAGGCAGCTGGTGTGGGATCCACTGGGCGAAGCCAGCTGGACTCCTGGGTCTAGTGCGGACTTGGAGAACCTTTATGTCTATCTAAGGGATTGTAAATACACCAATCAGCATCCTGTGTCTAGCTCAAGGTTTGTAAATACACCAATCAGTGCTCTGTATCTAGCTAATCTAGTGGGGACTTGGAGAACTTTTCTGTCTAGCACTCTATGTCTAGCTAAAGGATTGTAAACGCACCAGTCAGCATTCTGTGTCTAGCTCAGGGTTTATAAATACACCAATCAATACTCTGTATCTAGCTAACCTAGTGGGGACTTGGAGACCTTTTCTGTCTAGCACTCTGTGTCTAGCTAAAGGATTGTAAATGCACCAATCAGCACTCTGTCAAAATAGGCCAATTAGCTCTCTGTAAAATGGACCAATCAGCAGGATGTGGGAGGGGTCAGATAAGGGAATAAAAGCAGGCTGCTGGAGCTGCAGCGACAACCCTCTTTCCCTTCTACTGTATGGAAGTGGTTCTTTAGCTCCTTACAGTAAATCTTTTTAGTGCTCACTCTTTGGGTCAACGTCCCCTTTGTGAGCTGTAACACTCGCCCAGGGAAGATCTGCAGCTTCACTCGAGAAGTCAGAAGTCAGCGAGACCACGACCCCACCAGAAGGAAGAAACTGTGGACACATCTGAACATCTGAAGGAACAAACTCCGGACACACCATCTTTAAGAACTGTAACACTCACCGGGAAGGTCCACCGATTCATTCTTGAAGTCAGGAAGACCAAGAACCCACCAATTCCAGACACAATACTATGATTATAAAAGTGATTGGAATGTGTGTCATATCATAATCTAAAAATACTATTTATAAATACTTCTATAAGTACTATTGATTTAAATTGTTTTTTATTACTGTTTTTATTTCTTTCCAAGTTTATATTTCTGTGATCATCATAAACATACCAGGTTATAATGAAAACTAAATAATTCTTATAGACAAGTTAAGATCTGGAATCAATGTTTTCTTATCAAGGCACAGGTCTAATTTATGGTTGAGCCTAAATTGTGCCAAATCGATAATGTTTAATGTCCACACCTTCACAGTAGCTTTTGGTTTGTGCAACTCACAGTTCACCCTGAAATAATGTGCCATACTGTTATCATTACACATGTTCTTGTAAGTATATTGATCTGCTCTATTGTCACTACTAAAATTGTATGTTTTTTATCTCATTATAATTTTTAGATGTAGCTAGAGAATTTTTCTCCTGGGAATAAGTCTACTCTGCGTTGAAGACATTTGACTAATTTGTTTCCTTAGAGTGTGGTTAGGTTAAAAGTTTTTTCTACTTACTTTTTCTGTGTGATGACCAGTACCAATTAACAGTGGGGCTCTCTTTCTCACAAGTTAACGTGTATCAACCACTGTATATGTTGTCCTTCATTTAGGGTAGGCAGTGGTAAACTATGGTGGGCTTGCCACTGATTTTTCTTTTTTATTTTCTTGAGACAGAGTCTCTCTCTGTCACCCAGGCTGGAGTGCAGTGGCATGATCTCGGCTCACTGCAAGCTCTGCCTCTGGGCTTCATGCCCTTTTCCTGCCTCAGCCTCCCTTGTAGCTGGGACTACAGGCACCCGCCACCATGGCCGGCTGATGTTTGAATTTTTAGTAGAGATGGGGTTTCACCATGTTAGCCAGGATGGTCTTGATCTTCTGACCTCGTGATCCACCCATCTCGGCCTCCCAAAGTGCTGGGATTACAGGCATGAGCCACCACACCCGGCCTGTGTTTGTTTTGAGATGGAGTCTTGCTGTATTGGCCAGGTTGGAGTGCAGTGGCATGATCTTGGCTCACTGCAACCTCCACCTCCTGCGTTCAAGCAGCTCTCCTGCCTCAACCTCCCAAGTAGTTGGGATTACAGGTGCTCACCACCACGCCCGGGAGTTTTGTATTTTCAGTAGAGATGGGGTTTCACCATGTGGGCCAGGCTGGTTCCGAACTCCTGACCTAAAGTGATCCACCCACCTCGGTCTCCCAAGTGCTGGGATTAGAGGCATGAGCCACCACACCCCACTGCCACTGGTTTTTATAAATCAAGTTTTATTTAGATACAGCCATATCTATTCATTTAGGTATTAATTATGGCTGTTTTATAAGACAATCGCTGAATTGAGTAGTTGTAACAGATACCATATGGTCTGTGAAGCCTAAAATGTTTCCTGTCTCACCTCTTACTGAAAAAATTTTGCCAAATCCTGCTTTAGAAGACAGTACTTATTTTTTTCTGTGTTGACTTTGGTTACTCAGAAGTCCTTGGTTTATTTTTTTTCTTGCAAACAGAGATAAGTTTTGACTCATTATTTACAGGTGATTTCAATTTCCTTTTAAGGACACAAAGTTAAGACATATTTCTCATCTTCCTTACAGTTAGTTGTGGTCATGTGACTGAATTCCAGGAAATGGAGTATGAGTGGAACTAAGATTTGAACTGTGTTATGAAGAATAAAACATAATCCTTTATTAAATTTCTGAGTTCCAGTAGTTCTTTTACGTGTTCATACTTTTAGAAATTGACTGGTAGAACAGTCTTTAAGTTGAAATTTTCCATACTTCCCTTTAAGTTTGGAAAATATCTTTGATCCTTTGTAACCAAATATTTCAGATTCATTGTAATTTTTTTTTTTTTTTTTTTTTTTTTTTTTTTTTAACTTCAAGACATGGAACCAACTAGCCTGAAGAGCCTGGGTTCCTTTACTGAAGGCCAGTACCAGTATTGATCTATGGGTGTTAGGATTACACCAAGAAGTAGCTTTGGTTAAAAGATGCTGCTGCTGCTGCTGCCACCGCTGCCGCCGCCACTGCTGCTGCTGCTGACAGAGATGGAAAATACATTTTGAGTTAACATTTATTTTTCCAATTTATTATATAATATTGTATTCCCACTGCTTCTAGGGTATAGAGACACACTGGTGCTCTATTATAATGACCCTGCTGTTTAGTAATCAACACTATAGTGCCATTGAAGAGACAATCAAATAACTTGTTAAATTTGAGTTTTTTTCCTTCTTCTTACTGGCTAATAATGGCATCCGTACTTTTGTAAATAAATGTTGCAGTAATATCCAGTGACTTAATTTTTTGTCAATGATACAACTTTTTGATTTTGAAAGTTGTACAGATAGGTACAAAGCAACATAATGTTTGAACAATGTCCAATGTGAGCCCTGTACTCACTGACACAATAGTTTGTTGTGTAGATGACATGAAGGGTGCTGGGAGTCCACGCCCAAATGTGCAGAAATACGCAGTGCTCTATTTTCATTCCTTCTATGGACTGTGTTTCTTTCTGATCACATGACTTTTGAGGACAACAGATAATCAAGCTCACAGAATTACTATTTGTGATCTCTGGCTACCAAAGCACATACAAACAAACCTCCCACCACCAGATTGTCCAGCAAGGATATGGTCAACATCTGGATGTGCGGGTGACCTTCCGCAATTGGAGCCAAACCAGTTACAAAATAAACTTCCTCATTTAGTAAACAAAGGGAACATTGAGGGTTTTTTTTTTTTTTAACTGAAAATTTGTAAACATGAATGTGTCTCTTCATCACAATTTTGAAATGCCTCGAAATGCCAGGGTAAATAAGGAGTATAAATGTCTGCTTTCAGTAATTACAGTTCTCCAACTCAACGAGGAAAAACAATACTAATGTTCTTCATGCATTCTGCATCCTGAATGCATGCAGCACAGATACAGAAACAAAGAATCAAAACCGTGTAGAGTGCAGAAATCGCACTGTGTAGTGAGAAACTGTCTTTACAAAAATTGTGATGATCTTGTTGCACAAGATGGCTCAAGAAACCATTTGAAATCTAGAATGGTGCTGAATCATTCCTTGTGTTTCACACACATCCATTTTTAATATCTTAATTTAGAGTACAAGTAGTGCCTTTAAATGATTATTCTTTTTTTTTTAGATGGAGTCTCGCTCTGTTGGCCAGGCTGGAGTGCAGTAGTGCAATCTCGGCTCACTGCAAGCTCAGTCTTCTGAGTTCACGCCATGTTCCTGCCTCAGCCTCTGGAGCAGCTGGGACTATAGGCGCCTGCCACTACACCCGGCTAAGTTTTTGTATTTTTTTTTAGGAGAGAAGGGGTTTCACCTTGTTGGCCAGGATGGTCTTGATCTCCTGACCTTGAGATCTGCCCGCCGCAGATTCCCAAAGTGCTGGGGTTACAGGCCTGAGCCACTGCACCCTACCATGATTATTCTTAATATACATATTGGACATAATTTCAGGTTATGTTCAGATTATTACATTCTAGAGTTTCAAAAAGTAAAACAAAATATCTTCATTTGTGTTGAGATTGATATAATCTAAATTGTATCCCTTCATTTTCCTCTTAATTGAAAATAAGAATACTTTGAAAATCAACTTCCTAGAAGAATGTTTGAAGAACCCTAGGCTTTTAAAATATTTATAAATCTGAATGGAAATACAGTTTTATTAAATTTTGAAATAGTGTTCTCCATCTTATTTTTTTCCTCAATTTTTGTTTTCTACCTAAATTTACTCTTTGTTTCCTTTTATTTACATGAATTACCTTTCAGTTAACAGACCCTTAACAAGTAATCAAACAAAATGTTATTTTTTAGAAAAGCTCTATTCTACAGCGTATCATATATTGAGAAAAACAAATTTCTTGGACAAATGTTATAATAAAAAATGAGATACGATTTCTAAGACTAGTATAAACAACTGAAATAATGTTTTTAAAAACAGAAAATTTGCAGAGGTAAGCAATATGGAAAATTGCTTTCATCTCTGCTAATCACCTTTTCACATACACTCACACACATTTGCAAACACACACACAACCCGAAGACTATAATTTTGTAAAAGCACTGCAAAGGAAAAGTAATGTAGATGGAAAATGGAAACGAGACCCTGGCAAGTAATTGCATTTCTGTTTTATCAGAGATAAAAGATACAGTCTTTCTAATAGTCCTTCAGATGTTTCTCTTGTGAGCATTTGAATATAACCCCAACGTGTGGAACGAAACATTCACCTGCTTGGATTAAAGTTTACCCTGTAGAAAGAGCTAATGTCACAACTGCAGATGTGCCTCTGCAGCATACACACTTCAGAGGTCTTACTGTCATAGAAGCTAGAAGTCAGTCAAAAGAGTTGGTTTTGACATCACAGTTCTCAACCAAAATAAAATTCCAAAAAGAGACTGGAAAATATTCTACTGGTAATTTAAATACAAGCTGTATGTGCTTTCATTTTACACCCAACCACTTCACAGCAAAAATACATTTTTTTATTGCACAGACAGAAATAATACAACTTGAAAGCCAAACTCCTGAAATTAGTTTAAGGCTTATAAAATATATTTATAAGATATTGCTTGAGTATGACAAAATTTTACTTACATATATCTTTAAATCTTTCCTCATAATAACTGCATCTTGTCTATATCAACATTCACTCTTTTCAAATTCTAAAATTAACAAAAGTCTATTTTTGCTCTAAAATATACATTTCAAATTTAATTTAATATAAAATGCCAATTCAAATTCTCATTTTTTCCTTAGCAAGCAAGTATCCCAACCTCATAATTTTTTGCCAAGTCTTGGCCAAGAAATGTTGTATTTAAAAACCAAACAACACAGACTTGTTGAAACTCTCAGAACGTTTGAGCCTGTAACTCCAGGAAAGGCTTTATCTAAAACCAATGAACTTTTCAGGGCTGTTGAAAAATGACCAGAGGGGCCAATTAGCTGTTGCACAATTGGAATCTTCCTGACGCTTTGTCAATAATTTATAAAATGGAGAGGGCAGAAGGGGTCACTGTCACTGAGGGGAAGTTAAAATTAAAATGTTCCTCTTACATATTGTGCTCTAGAAAGCAAGAGGATAATTTTTTTTTTTTTCCGGAAGAAATTCATTTTGATGTAAATCAGACAATAAATTTTACTTTATCAAAAGCTAACAATTGTGCAGTAGTTATAATCTGTTTCTATATACTCTCTTTCTTACCTGCCTTAGATTTCAAATTGTTGGTTGATGCAAATATGTTGTTTTTTTCTTTTTCTCTATTTCTATCCATTCCTATAATTGTACCTATTCCTATTGCTTAATTTCCTTGAAGAAGAATCAATCTTTATTTTTTTTTCAATCAATAAATGAAGAATTTTGGTAGACAAAAATATTTTTCACTTACCTTTGGATATAAGACTTAAAATTTTATATTATTCACAAAGAAATAATTTTATATTATTCACAAAGAAATGAAATTCATTCTATTTCCTTTTTAGCATACCTTGAAACTAAGAGTCCTATCATGAAAGTCCAACATTCAATTTAATTCTTAAACTTCTTGACAAATAAGAAAAATTATGTGAAGCTTTTGTCATTTGGTAAGCTCATAAAAAGGCAGGATCGATTTAAAAAGGCTGTATTTACAGAACATGAAGGCCAGGAGCGGTGGCTCATGCCTGTAATCCCAGCACTTTAGGAGGCTGATGCTGGCAGATCACCTGAGGCTGGGAGTTTGAGACCAGCCTGACCAACATGGAAAAACCCTGTCTCTACTAAAAATACAAAATTAGCCAGGCGTGGTGGCACATGACTGTAATCCCAGCTACTTGGGAGGCTGAGACAGGAGAATCGCTTGAACCTGGGTGGTTGGAGGTTGCAGTGAGCCAAGATGGCGCCATTGCACTGCAGCCTGGGCAACAAGAGTGAGATTCCATCTCAAGAAAAAAAGAAAGAACAGGAGCTGAAAAGAAATGCGTGATAACCTGGTACATTAGCTTTGTGAAGATCTGCATTTAGGGACTTTTGATAGATAACATTTCATGGTCATGAGAACCCTGAGTTAAGACAGACCTTGATGAAAAGGTATTAATAAAATGAAGTGAAAACAGATGAAGGTGAAAATGATCAGGTCAAGCTTATGTGTCCATTTACTTAATTTTTTTTTCTCTCTGTTTTTTTTTTTTTTTTTTTTTTGAGACTAAGTTTCGCTCTTGTTGCCTAGGCTGGAGTGCGGTAGCATGATCTCAGCTCACTGCAACCTCTGCCTCCTGAGTTCAAGTGATTCTCCTACTTCAGCCTCCTGAGTAGCTGGGATTACAGGCATGTGCCACCACACCCAGCTAATTTTTGTATTTTTAGTGGAGATGGCATTTCACTATATTGGCCAAGCTGGTGTTGAACTCCTGACCTCATGATCCACCCACCTCAGCCTCCCAAAGTGCTGGGATTATGGGTGTGAGTCACCACATCTGGCCTTATATTGCTCTTTATCCTCTAGGCTCCTAAAATAGAAGCTCATTGATTTTAGATTTTTCTTTTCTCTAATAAATGCTTTTAATGTTATACATCATCCTCTAAAAAATACTTTTGCTGTATCCCATAGATTTGGATAAGTTTTATTTTTATTTTATTTTATTTTTTTGAGACAGAGTCTCACTCTGTTGCCCAGGCTGGAGTGCAGTGGGGCAATCTTGGCTCACTGCAACCTCCACTTCCTGAGCTCAGGTGATTCTCATGCCTCAGCCTATCATGTAGCTGGGACTACAGACACATGCCATCACATTCTGCTAATTTTGATATTTTTATTAGAGATGGGGTTTCACCATGTTGGCCAGGCTTGTCTCAAACTCCTGGGCTCAAGTGATCTGCCCGCCTCAGCCTCCCAAAGTGCTGGGATTACACACATGAGCCACCGTGCCTGGTCTGTAATTTTATTTTCAATTAGTTTAATATATTTTAAATTTTTAACTTGATAACTCTTTGACTAGTGGATTATCTAGAAATATGCTGTTTAATTTCCATATATTTAGGAACTTCCTAGCTAACACTCTGTTACTGATTTCTAGGTTAGTTTCATTGTGGTCTGAGAACGTACTTTGTTATGATTTCTACCCTTTTCAGTTTGTTCAGGTGTGATTGATGGCATAGCATTTGGTCTATCTTAATGAATACTTCCTGGGTCCCTGAGATAATGAGTATGCTGTGGTTGTTGGATGGACTACTGTATGAATGTTAATTTGATTCAGTTGATTGATACTGCTATTCAGGTCAAATGTCTCATCGATTCTCTGCCTGCTTGATCTATCAATCACTGATAGGAGGATACGGAAGTCTCTAATTATAAAAGTGAAATTCTCTGCCAAGCACAGTGGCTCACGCCTATAATCCCAGCACTTTGGGAGACCAAGGCGGGTGGATCAGGAGGTCAGGAGATCAAGACCATACTGGCTAACATGGTGAAACCCCATCTCTACTGAAAATAGAAAAAATTAGCCAGGCATGGTGGCGGGTGCCTGTAGTCCCAGCTTCTTGGGAGACTGAGGCAGAAGAATGGTGTGAACCTGGGAGGGTGAGCTTGCAGTGAGTTGAGATCACGCCATTGCCCTCCAGCCTGGGCAACAGAGTGAGATTCTGTCTCAAAAAAAAAAAAAAAAAGTGAAATTCTCTATTTCTTCTGCTAGTGTTTTTAATTTTTGCTTTATGCTTTTTTTTTTTTTTTTTTGAGACAGAGTCTCACTCTGTCTCCCAGTGCAGTGGTGTGATCTCGGCTCACTGCAACCTCCACCTCCCGGTTTCAAGTGAGTCTCCTGCCTCAGCCTCCTGAGTAGCTGAGATTACAGGTGTGTACCACCACACCAGGCAAATTTTTGTATTTTTAGTAGAGACAAGGTTTCACCATGTTGGTCAGGCTGGTCTCTAACTCCTGACCCTGTGATCTGCCCGCCTCAGACTCCCAAAGTGCTAGGATTACAGGGGTGAGCCACTGCACTCGGCCTGCTTTGTGTGTTTTTATCCTCTGTTGCTAGGTCCATTAAAATTAAGATGGTTATGTCTTCTTGCAGAATTGGCATCTTTGTCATTACCCCTATTTATTCCTGAAAATTGTCCAGACTGCTTTCTCCAAAATAAATTTGAATACTCTAGCTTTCTTTTGATGAGTGTTAGTGTGGTTAGTTCTTTATACTTAAAAGTGAGTATCTTGTAGACAACATATATTTGAGTCTTACTTCTTTCTCCACTAATAAGAAGTCTCTATCTTTTAATTTGTGTATTTAGACCATGAACATTTAGAGTGATTGTCTATAAAGTTAGGTTAATACCTACTATGTTTATAACTCTTTTCTATTTGTTGCATTTGTTCTTTGTCTCTTCTTTTCTCTTTTTTCTGCTTTTGATGATGTTACCAGAACATTTTATAAAATTGCATTGTTTTCTTAGTATATCAATTGCACTTCTTTATAAAAGCATTTTTCAGGCCAGGTGTGGTGGCTCATGCCTGTAATGCTAAGCACTTTGGGAGCCTGAGGCTGGTGGATCATGTGAGGCCTGGAGTTTCAGACCAGCCTGGCCAACATGGTGAAAACATATCTCTATAAAAAATACCAACATTGGCTGAGTGTGGTGGCATGTGCTTGTTGTCCCATCTGCTTAGGAGGCTGAGATATGAGAATTGCCTGAACCCAGGAGGCAGAGGTTGTAAGGGCTGAGATTATACCATAGCACTCCAGCCTGGGTGACAGAGTGAGACTCTGTCTCAAAACAAAACAAAACAAAACACTGTTTTGGCTATCCGATAGGATACAATATTCATTTTGAACTAACTGAAGTACATCTTCAAATAGTGCTCTGCCATTTCATGTGCAATACAGGCATGGTACCTTATAACCAAAAAGTCTCTATTCCTCCTTCTGTCCTTTGTGACACTGATATTAACAATTTCATTTTTCTATATGCTATCATCAACTAATGCAGTGTTATCATTATTGTTTGAAACAGTTACCTTTTAAATCAATTAAGAAATAAAAAGAATTAAAAATTTTATTTTACTTTCTTTTTTTTTATGTTTGATCATTTCTTTTATTTAAAATATCTTGACAGAATGGCAAAGCTTTTTACAATCTACTAATTCTCAATATTTGCATTCTTTTGCTTTATTATTACTGTTATTCTTTCTTAATCAGCCTAATATAGCATTTACCCTTTTTTCCCCATTGTACTATTATTTTTTCTTTGTTTTTGTTTATATTTCACTAATTTAAGCTTTTATATTTATTAGTTTCCTCTTCTAAGTTTTCTTTTTTTTTTTTATTATTATACTTTAAGTTCTAGGGTACATGTGCATAACGTGCAGGTTTGTTACATATGTATACTTGTGCCATGTTGGTGTGCTGCACCCATCAACTCGTCAGCACCCATCAATTCATCATTTATATCAGGTATAACTCCCAATGCAATCCCTCACCGCTCCCCCCTCCCCGTGATAGGCCCCATTGTGTGATGTTCCCCTTCCCGAGTCCAAGTGAGCTCATTGTTCAGTTCCCACCTATGAGTGAGAACATGCGGTGTTTGGTTTTCTCTTCTTGTGATAGTTTGCTAAGAATGATGGTTTCCAGCTGCATCCATGTCCCTACAAAGGACGCAAACTCATCCTTTTTTATGGCTGCATAGTATTCCATGGTGTATATGTGCCACATTTTCTTAATCCAGTCTGTCACTGATGGACATTTGGGTTGATTCCAAGTCTTTGCTATTGTGAATAGTGC
>NC_045442.1:94754425-94787926 GCF_002776525.5 Piliocolobus tephrosceles
ATCTTGCTCCGCCCCCTATTTTACTTTCATTTATTACTTGTTTGATGCTCTTTTTTTATGTACTTACAAGTTCCTGCCTCATCATTTTTCTTATGCCGAAATAACTTATTTCTATAAGAACATTTCTTACAGAGCAGGTCTTTTAGCACTGAATTCCTTCAATTTTTGTTTTGTTTTAATTTTTTTCTGAGACAGTTTTCATTAATTCTTTGCATTTTAAGGAACATTTTACTGAATATATATAATTCTACATTGATTGTTGTTTTCTTTCAACACGTTAAATATTTCACCCACTGTTTTTGCTAGCTTTTCCTGAGAAGTCCACTGTAATTGTTATATGTGTTCCTCTGTAGGGAAGGTGTTTTTCTTGCTATGGCTTCTTTCATCTTTTTTTGTCTTTGTGGCTTTTTTTGTTGTTGTTGTTTGTTTTGTTTTGCAGTTGGAATATCTTATGACTAAATGTGTCTTTTCTGAGGGGTGTCTATAAGAGAGGTATGGTGTAGGGGATAAGGTTATTGTTCTTCTTGATGATCTCTGGGCTTCCACACCTGTGATTCCATATCTATTATATAATTTACAAAGTTCTCAGTCATTATACCTCAAATATTTACTGTGCTCTCTTCTGTCTTTATTCTTCTTCTGATATGTCCATCAATCATACATAACACATTTAGAAATTTTCCATAATATTTGATTCTCTATTCTCTTATTCTCATTTTTCTTTCTTGTTGGATTTTAGTTTAGAAATTTTCTATTGGCCAGGCACAGTGGCTCACACCTGTAATCCCAGCACTTTGGGAGGCCGGGGCGGGCAGATCACGAGGTCTCAAGACAATCCTGGCTAGCACGGTGAAACCTCGTCTCTACTAAAAATGCATAAAAAATTAGCCAGGCATGGTGGCAGGCACCTGTAGTCCCAGCTACTCGAGAGGCTGAGGCGGGAGAATGGCGTGAACCCAGGAGGCAGAGCTTGCAGTAAGCCAAGATAGCACCACTGGACTCCAGCCTGGGTAACCGAAAGAGATTGTCTCAAAAAAGAAAAAAAAAAAAAAAAAAAAGAAATTTTCTATTGATCTCTTTACAATAACACAGATTATTTCCTTGTCTGTGTAGAGTTCACTGATGAGCCCATCAAAGGCATTTTTAATTTTTTTGTTTGATTTGTAGCTTTTTTTATTCTTTTTTAGAGTTTACATCTCTCTTCTTTAGTAATGTATCTGTCTTTTCTTTTCTTTTTTTTTTTTTTTTTTTTTTTCTGTGATAGAGTCTTGCTCTGTTTCCAGGCTGGAGTGCAGTGGCGGATCAGCTCACTGCAACTCCACCTCCCAGATTCAAGCAATTCTCCTGCCTCAGCTTCCTGAGTAGCTGGGACTACAGGTGTACACCACCCTGCCCAGCTAATTTTTGTATTTTTTGTAGAGGCAGGGTTTTGCTATCTTGGCCAGGCTGGTCTCAAACTACTGATCTCAAGTGATCCACCCACCTCGACCTCCCAAAGTGCTGGGATTACAGACATGGGCCACCATGCCTGGCCTACCTATGCCTATCTGTTCTTATATATTGTTTTCTTTTCTATTATGGTGCTTGGGATATTTTATCATTATATTTTAAAATTCCTGTTGGATAATTCAACATCTGTGTCATACACAAGTCTAGTTCTGATGATTGATTTGTCTTTTTGGAGTGTATTTTTTTTTCTTGATTTTTGGCATGCTTTGTAAATGTTTGGTTAAAATCTGGATATTTTGGATTGAGTAATAAAAACTGACATAAATAGGTGCTTAGTGTAAGGTTTCATGTTAGTGTGGCTAAAACTTGGACTGCGCTTACTATTTGCTGTAGCTGTAGGCATCGCAAGCTTCAAATTCTTCTTATGTCTTTGTTTTTGTCTCCTCTTTTCACCTTGGGCTACCTTAAAAAAATATTCTTCCAGCCAGGCGCAGTGGCTCATGCCTGTAATCCCAGTGCTTTGGGAGGCTGAGGCGAGCAGATCACGAGGTCAGGAGATCGAGACCACCCTGGCTAACACAGTGAAACCCTGTCTCTACTAAAAATGCAAAAAAATTAGCCAGGTGTGGTGGCATGTGTCTGTAGTCCCAGCTACTCCAGAGGCTGAGGCAGGAGAATGGTATCAACCCAAGAGACGGAGCTTGCAGTGGGCTGAGATCACGCCACTGCACTCCAGCCTGGGCGACAGAGTGAGACTCCATCTCAAAAAAAAAAAAAAAAAAAATTCCTCAGAGAGGATCTGTGTATTACAGTTTCTTTCCATTATAATCCACTCTATAAGTGGATATCCTGGAGTACTATAAAGTGTGAGGAGGGGGAGTATTAAATAATGCTATAATAATAAATAAATTATAACAATTATAATAGTATTTCTGGGGGCTAGTGTCTTTGGGCTGTGACCTTCATAAGAGTTTCTCCAATGGTGTAACTTATTTCTCCCCCTTTCCTGCTTATTTCTCTTTCCTAGATAAAAGATTTCTATTTTCTTCCCTTGAAACCTTGATTCTTTTGTCTATGTATATATTTAAATTTTATGTATTTATGTATTTATTTAGAGATGGAGTCTCGCTCTGTCGTCCAGGCTGGAGTGCAGTGACACAATTTCGGTTCACTGCAACCTCCGCCTCCCAGGTTCAAGTGATTTTCCTGCCTCAGCCTCCCGAGTAGCTAGGACTACAGGTGTGTGCCACCATGCCCAGCTAATTTTTGCATTTTTAGTAGAAACGGGGTTTCCCCATGTTGGCCAGGAAGGTCTCCATCTCTTGACCTCGTGATCCACCTGCCTCGGCCTCCCAAAGTGTTGGGTTTACAGGTGTAAGCCACTATGCCTGGCCCTTAAATTATATTTATTTTTATTTTGAGATAAATGCAGATTCACTGCAGTTATAAGACATAATATAGACAGACCTTGTTTACCTTTTATCCACTTTCCCCCAATAATAACAACTTGCACATAACAATAATAACAACTTTGCTCGCCTCGGCCTCCCAAAGCGCTGGAATTACAGGCATGAGCCACCAAGCCTGGCTGGAAGAATACTTTTTTAAGGTAGCCCAAGGTGAAAAGAGGAGACAAAAACAAAGACATAATCCTAACCAGCATATGGACATTGACACAATCAAGATACAGTAAATTTTCATTACCTTAAAGGCATCTGTGTTACTCTTTTATAGCCATGCCTACTTCCTTCCCAAATTTAGCCCATCCTTAATCCCCAGACACAACTTCTCTGGTTTTCATTTCTATATATTTTTTGTTTTAAGAATGTTATAAATATATATGGAATCATACAGTATGTAACCTTTTGGGATTGACATTTTTCACTTACAATCCAGGCTACATGTAGCTTGTATAAATACTTGGTAACTTTTTACTGCTAAGTAGTGTTTCACTTCAAGTAATGGATGTATCACAGTTTGCTTACCCCATCATCCACAGGACATTTGTTTTGTTTCTAGTTTTTGGCTGTTATGAATAAAGCTGGTGAAGAATATTAGTGTATAGGATTTTATGTGACTGTAAGTCATTCTTCTCTAGAATAACTGCAGTGTATATTTTCTGGTTTCTAAGGTAGTTGCATGTTTACTTAGTTTGCTTGTTGTGATGTGCTGTGTTTGTTTTTAAAGAAAGAGTCAGGGCCTGATGTGGTGGCTCACACCTGTAATCCCAGCACTTTGGGAGGCCAAGCCGGGTGGATCACTTGAGGTCAGAAGTTTGTGACCAGCCTGGCCAACTTGGCGAAATCCTGTCTCTACTAAAAATACAAAAATTTGCCAGGCATTGTGGCATGTGCCTGTAATTCCAGCTACTCGGAGGCTGAGGCAGGAGTATTGCTTGAACTCCGGAGGCAGAGGTTGTAATGAGCTGAAACTGCGCCACTGCACTCCAGTCTGGGCAACAAGAGCAAGACTCTGTCTCGAAAAAAAACACAGCAAAACAAAACAAAACAAAAACACTCACATTGTTTTCCAGAACGGCTGTACCATTTTCATTTATACCAGCAATGTAAGTGTGATCCAGGTTCTCTGCATCTTTGTCAGCACACAGCACTGTCACCACTTATTTTTAGCTATTCTGATAAGTGTATAGTGGTATTTTATTGTACCTCTAATTTGTATTTCCCTCATGCTTAATGATTTTTAACATTTTCTCACATGCTTGTTTGTCACTGTATATCTTTTTTTTTCTTTTTGAGATGGAGGTTCGCTCTATCTCCCAGGCTGGAGATCTCAGCTCACTGCAACCTTTGCCTCCTGGGTTTGCATGATTCTCCAGCCTCAGCCTCTGGAGTAGCTGGGATTACAGGCATGCACTACCACATCCGGATAATTTTTCTATTTTTAGTAGAGACCAGATTTCACCATGTCAGCCAGGCTGGTCTCGAACTCCTGATCTCAGGTGATCCACTTGCCTCAGCCTCCCAAAGTGCTGGTATTACAGGTGTGAGTCACCATGCCCAGCCTGTCACTGTATGTCTTGCTTAGTGAAAAATTTCTCTATGTCTGTTACTCAGATTCTATTTAGTTATTCTTTTGTCTTTTTTTTTTTTTTTTTTTTTAACTGTTGAGTTGTGAGAACTTTTTATGTGTTCTAGATACTAGTCCTTCATTGGATTTCTGGTTTTCAAATAATTTCTCACATTGTATAGCTTGTATTCTATATTCTTCACAGAGTCTTCCACTGAGTAAAGTTTTAAACTTTTTGAAGTCCAATTTATTGATGTTTTTCATTTATAAAACATATTTTTGGTATCAAGTCTAGGAACTCCTTGCCTAGTCCAAGATCCTAGGAATCTTATCTTGTATATTTTTTTCTAAGCATTTTTACATTTACATCTACAATCCCTTTGAATTGATTTTTTATATAAGGTTTAAGACTTAGAATGAGGTTTGTTTTTTGCTTCTGGGTGCCAACTATTCTAGAGCCATTTATTGAAAATGGATCTTTTCTCTATTGAATTGCTGTTACAACTTTATTAAAAGTCAGTTGGGCATTTTTGCATATTGGTGTATTTCTGGACTATTCCATTGATCTATGTGCCTTTCCTTCCCGCCAACTCCACAGAGTATTGTTTATGATAGATATATAATAAATCTTGAAGTCAGACTTACATCTTATTCTTCCTTTCCAAAATTTGATTTTCATTTTCATTCATATTCACCATGAGACTTCATCTTTGACAAATGAATTAATAAATGTGCCCTTTAATTTCCAAGTGCTTGGTCTATCTTGGTCTTCGTTGCATGGATACTGCTGTTGTCAGTTGGCATGTTCAATACATATTGATTAGATCCTGTTTGTGGATGATGTTGTTGAGTTTTGCTGTATTTTGCATGCTTACTGATGTTGTCTAGTTGTTTTAGCAATTGTTAGGGAGAAGTGTTGAAGTCTTCAAGTATAACTGTCAACTTGTTTATTTCTCCTTTCTGTTCCTTTCTATTTTATCCCCTTTTTACCTCCTATATTTTATAACTTTTTTGTTCAATGCATACATATTTAAGATTGCTATGCCTTCTTTATAAATTGACTCTTTTCTCTTTATATAATGTTATTTTCTGTCTCTGTTAAGTTCCTTAGCTCTAATGTACTTTATGTAATGTTCGTATAGCTAATTTTGAACTGGGCATGGTGACTCATGCCTGTAATCCCAGCACTTTGGGAGGCCAAGGCACGCGAATCACAAGGTCAGGAGATGGAGACCATGCTGGCCAACATGGTGAAACCCCGTCTCTACTAAAAATACAAAAATTAGCTGGACATGGTGGCGTGTGCCTGTAATCCCAGCTACTCAGGAGAATGAGGCAGGAGAATCACTTGAACCAGGGAGTCAGAGGTTGCAGTGAGCTGGGATCGTGCTACCGTACTCCATCCTAGAGACAGAGTGAGACTCTGTCTGAAAAAATATATATATATATATATATATATATAGCTAATTTTATTTCTTTTGATTAATTTTTGCATACTATATATTTTTTCTATTTTTACTTTCTACCTATGTTTATTATCACATTTGAAATGAGTTTCTTATAGACAGTATACAGTTAGATCATACTGGTTTTTGTTTTACTGTGAGGAAATCATATTTTAATTTATTCTGCCAGGTTCTGTCTTTTCTTTGGTATACTTAGACCATTTACACTTCATGTGATTATTGATATTTTAGTGCTTAAGTCTGCCATTTTATTTTTTTGTTTTCTATTTGTTCTTTCCGTTTCTTGCTTCTCTTATTTTATTTACTTTTTATTTTTTTGTTGCCTTTCTGTGAGTTACTTGAACTTTTTGTTTGTTTGTTTGTTTTTTGTTTTTTGAGATGGAATTTCGCTCTGTTGCCCAGGCTGGAGTGCAGTGGTGCCATCTCAGCTCACTGCAAGCTCCACCTCCTGGGTTCACGCCATTCTTCTGCCTCAGATTCCTGAGTAGCTGGGACTACAGGCACCCGCCACCACACCCGGCTAATTTTCTGTATTTTTAGCAGAGATGGGATTTCACCGTTTTTGCCAGGATGGTCTCGATCTGCTGACCTCGTAATCTGCCCGCCTCAGCCTCCCAAAGTGCTGGGATTACAGGTGTGAGTCACCACCCCCGGCCACTTGAACATTTTTAAGAATTCCATTGTGATTTATCTTTAGTGATTTTACATGTATCTTTTTATATAGGTTTCTTTGTAGGTGCCCTAGGTATTAGATTTTATGTTATATATACCACATATAATCTAATATTACATTAATTATATAATCTATAATAATTTATGTGTGTGTGTATATGTGTGTGTGTGTGTGTATAATGGTTTTTTGGTGTTGTCATTTTACCAGTTAAGTGAAATATAGAAATCTTATCTCTATTTCTCTTCCTTTCCTCTCCTATATTTATAATTGTCTTAAATATTTGCTGTACAAACATTTAGCGACCTATCATACAGTGTTACAATTTTCACTTCCACCATCAAACCTTATTTTGAAAACTCAAGAAGAAAGGTCTATTTATCAGGGCTCAGCTGAGTTGGAGACAGCTAAGCTGTCAGGTGTCAGAGTAGCCAAGTAAAGTGATGAAACGGGAGAGTTCACTGATTCCCCTCGCAGGATGCAGGACATGTGACAAGGGTGTGGCTTGCCTGTTCAGTGGTGCGGCTGCTCAAACCCCTTGCAGGAGGGAGAGCATGCAGACAGGCAGGTGCAGAGGCTAGGGCGAGCGCTTTGGGCTCTGGTCCCTCGGTAGGTAGTGTCTGAGGAGGATACCTGCAGCTCTGCCGTCTGCAGAGGCTTGAGTGTTAGCTCAATGGACCCTCTGCTTTTTGGCAAGGGCAGAGGACCAGTGTGACAGCTTTCTCTATTCCGAGCTCTTGCCCAGCATCACGGAAAACCTGGGTCACACGGGCTTGAAGGATGAATGCGAGGTTTTATTGAGTGGTGGAGGTGGCTTTCAGCAGGATGTACAGGGGGCCGGAATGGGGAGATGGAGTGGGGAGGTGATCTTCCCCCGGAGTCGGGCCACTCAGCTGCTGGACTCCTCTCCAACGGCCCCCGCTAGACTCCTCTGGGGGTTAGATGTTCCTCCTCGAGAGAGAGAGAGAGAGGAAAGAAAGAAAGAAAGAAAGAAAGAGAGAGAGAGAGAGAGAGAGAAAGAAAGAAAGAAAGAAAGAAAGAAAAGAAAGAAAGAAAGAAAGAAAGAAAGAAAGAAAGAAAGAAAGAAAGAAAGAAAGGAAGGAAGGAAGGAAGGAAGGAAGGAAGGAAGGAAGGAAGGAAGGAAGGAAGGAAGGAAGGAAGGAAGGAAGAAAGAAAGAAAGAACTGCAATGCACTGGTTGTGCACCAAGCCTGGTGTGGGGAGGGCAGCTTTCCTGTGTAAGATCTACCAGGTAAAGGCATCGGATTTGCCTGTGGACAGTCTTGGAAGACCACATGCAGGTTAACCAGGAACTGGAATCCCAGTGTGAACCCATATTTCTGCCTGCTGTATTCCTCTTCCTCTTTTTTTTTTTTTTTTTTGAAACAGAGTCTCACTCTGTCGCTGGAGTGCAGTGGCGCCATCTCAGCTCACTGCAAGCTCTGCCTTCTGGGTTTACGCCATTCTCTTGCCTCAGCCTCCCGAGTAGCTGGGACTACAGGCGCCGCCACCTCACCCAGCTAATTTTTTGTATTTTTAGTAGAGACGGGGTTTCACGGTGTTAGCCAGGATGGTCTCCATCTCCTGAGCTCGTGATCCACCCGCCTTGGCCTCCCAAAGTGCTGGGATTATAGGCGTGAGCCACCGCGCCCGGCCGTATTCTGCTTCCTTTCTGATACTCCAAGGTTCTTTATTTTATTGTTTCCTTTGTGTTTTTGAGAACATCCTTAGCCATTCTTTTAGGATAGGTCTTCTCATGACAAATAGTCTGAGATTGTCTTCTTCTGAGAATATCTTTATTTCCCCTTCATTCTTGAATATTATTTTTATTAGGTACTGAAATCCAGACGACAGGTCTTTTTTTAAGCAATTGGAAAATATTGTGCTATGTTCTTCCATCCTCCACGGTTTCTGATGAGGAATCAGCTATCATTCAAACTGCTTTTGCTTGATAGGTAAGGTAATGTTTATCTCTTGCTATTTTCAAGAATTTTCATCTTTAATGTTTAGAAGTTTATTTATGATTTGTCTGGGTATGGTTTCTTTAGATTTAGGCTTTTTTTTTTTTTTTTTTTTTTTTTTTCCCAGACAGAGTTTTGCTCTTGCTGCCCAGGCTGGAGTGCTGTGGCACCATCTGGGCTCATTGCAACCTCCCTCTCCCAGGTTCAAGCAATGCTCCTGCCTCAGCCTCCCAAGTAGCTGGGATTATAGGCATGTACCACCATGCCTGGCTAATTTTTTTTTTTTTTTTTTTTTGAGATGGAGTCCTGCTCTGTCACCCAGGCTGGCGTGCAATGGTGTGATCTCGGCTCACTGCAAGCTCCCCCTCCCGGATTCACGCCATTCTCCTGCCTCAGCCTCCCGAGTAGCTGAGACTACAAGTGCCCAACACCACACCCGGCTAATATTTTTGCATTTTTTTTTTTTTTTTTTTTTGAGACAGAGTCTCGTTCTGTCGCCCAGGCTGGAGTGCAGTGGCTGGATCTCAGCTCACTGCAAGCTCCGCCTCCCAAGTTTAGGCCATTCTCCTGCGTCAGCCTCCCAAGTAGCTGCGACTACAGGCCCCCGCCACCTCACCCAGCTAATTTTTTGTATTTTTAGTAGAGAGAGGGTTTCACCATGTTAGCCAGGATGGTCTCGATCTCCTGACCTCGTGATCCGCCCATCTCGGCCTCCCAAAGTGCTGGGATTACAGGCTTGAGCCACCGCGCCCGGCCTTGTATTTATTTTTAGTAGAGACACGGTTTCACCATGTTAGCCAGGATGGTCTCAATCTCCTGACCTCATGATCCACCTGCCTCAGCCTCCCAAAGTGCTGGGATTACAGGCGTGAGCCGCAGCGCCTGGCCAATTTTTGTATTTATAGTATAGACGGGGTTTAATCATGTTGGCCAGGCTGGTCTCGAACTCCTGACCTCAGGTGATCCACCCACCTCGGCCTCCCAAAGTGCTGGGATTACAGGCCACCCTCTTTTGAATCCTCTCAACTTCTCCAATCTGTATATTTATGCCTCTTGCCAAATTTGAGAAGTTTTCAGCCATTATTCCATAAATTATTATCTTCAGCCTGGCCCTCTTTCTTCTGTCTTAGTTGGAATTTCAATAATGTGAATGTTAGATCTTTCTTATATACCACAGATTCCTGAGACTTTGTTCATTTTTTAAATTTCTATATTCTTTCAGTTGTTCACATTTGATAATTATATTTTCCCTCTTCCAGTTCACTTACTCTTCCCTCTATTTCTTCATTCTGGCACTGACCCCACTCACCATGCCTTTAAATTAACTGTGTATCTTTTAATTCTAAAATTTCCATTTGGTTCTTCTTTATATCTTCTGTTTCTTTGCTGAAGCTTTCTACATTTTCATTTCTTTAATGATTGTTTGTGATGGTTAGTTGAAGTATTTTTATTAGGACTGCTTTAAAATATTTCTCAGATAGTTGTGTCATGTCTGTTATCTTGATATGGGCATGGGCCTTTTTAAATTCAATTTGATATCCTCCTGATTGTTGGTATGATGAGTGATTTAATATTGAAACTTGGACATTTTGTATTATGTCATAAGATTCCGTATCTGTTTAAATCTGCCGTTTTATCTGGCTTTTTCTGATACCAGTCTGGTAGGAGGAGAGGAAGGCCCCACCTTATTACTTCCAGATAAGGCAGAGTTCAGGTTTACCACTCAGACCCCATGACACCAGCAGGATGGTCCTGCTCCTCTGTGTCCCCCATGGTCATGATGTAGTGAGTGGCCTTGTTACCACTAGGCAATGATAACTGTACCAACTCTCTAATAAGACGCCTATCACCAACCTATCGGGAGGGTGAGGATTGTCTTGTTACAGATGGATGGGGGTAGAATTCCAAGTTCTCATGTAGTCTCCACCAACGCCTTGAGAACACTTGTTACCAGCAGGTGAGGATAAACGTCACGGCTCCCTACTTGTCTTCTCTGACAACCCTGCAGGGATTTAAGGCACCTCATCACAGCTGGTGAGGGTGGCAGTCTAGGCTCCGCACATGGCCTTTAGTAGTATGGTTGGAGTTGGGGCCACATGTTTGTTTATGTTTTCCTGTTGTATTTGTCTGGAATATAAAATATTTTCCTAGAGTTTCCTTTCCTGCTACACCACCCCTTTTGTGATCCTCTGGCTAGGAGAGCAGGCTTTTGTTGGGGGTTGTATTGTCTCTGCCCTTGGCATTTCCAAACTGCTGCCTTCTCTAGCTGCAAATCATAGTTATATGAGGCTGAAAGCAAACCTGGAAACTCACCACCATATGTCATTCCTTGTGTCCCAAGTTGCCCAGCTCAGTTACCTTCTTCTCCCCAGCTTCCAGAGTCTCCTTGTGTTGTTGAATATATAATTTTTAGGGTTGTTAGCAGGAGGAATAGCGAATAGCAGATCTACTGCAATTTGCAGAATCAGAAGTCATATTTTGTTTGCTTATTGTTTTCTTGTTTTTCTCTTAGGGGAGACTGGAAGGCTGGAGGGGACTGGAGTCGAAAGAATTACAATTCTTCAACTGGAATAACACTCTGACAAAGCTCTTTCCCCTGGAGGCTAAGCCTTTGTTATGGAAAACTCCCTGGTGCATTTCATAAGAATTCCTTTTTCCTTCTCCATGCTAGAGCTGAGAGAGCATCTTTCCTGGCTCCTTCTCATGAGAACCTGATTGAGTACCTAGAGGTAAAGCCTAGGAAATCCCGGGGACCCAGTTAAAGCTGCAGGTGCAGAAGATTTTTGCTCTCACACTAGTCCACACAGTCTCCAACACTTTTTAAAAATGGCCATTTATGTATTTCTACCAATTTAAGTCTCCACTGACTTCTCTCCAGATAAGCAGATCTCAGCTGCCTGTGGCATTTGGGATGCTCTTGTGTCTAAATTTGAGTGGTAGTTTGTGCTGCAGCTTCAGTCCTCTAATGGGTACTAGAAAAGTGATTGATATTTATTTTGTTCAACTTTTTCTGTTTTACAGTCAATTTTTGAGTGTAGATGTATATTTAAAACATATTTTGGTGCTTCTTGGTAGAGATTTTAAAATGGCAATGATGAATGTAACATGGGAATAGAAAACCAAAACACAGACACAGTCATATATATTTAAAGCAAATATCTTAATAGAAAATAAATGTATCCGAAGCACAAAAAATTGGAGAAAGGGCTAACATTTCTGTCTTCCTGAGTTCTGGGTCCTGAATCAGGTAGCAACAGTACAACTTTTTTTTTTAAGTTCTGGGATACATGTGCTGAACATGCAAGTTTGTTACATAGGTATACATGTGTCAAGTGCCATGGTGGTTTGCTGCGTCTATCAACCTGTCATCTAGGTTTTAAGCAGTACAACTTTTAAAGTCTATTTTCCCGAAGATTGTTGCTCAGTGTGTATTAATGCTTCACTGAACTGCATTCTACATTTATCTAGGTTCTTATGTGTAAGAATTTCTCTAGAGAATACAGCTAACAAAGGAATTGCTGAGTCACAGGGACAATGTACCTTTTGAAGTTTTCTGGCTGCTGTCAAATTGCTTTCCAAGTTTTAACAATCTATACTCCACAAGCACAGTTATGATAATTTCTATTTCTCCATATCTTCCCCAAACCAGGTGTTGCCAGACACTCCCCACCTCATGTAATGGAAGTAATGTGATATTTCATCATTCTCATTTGCGTATCCTTTATCACAGAGACTGAACCATTTTTTAAAATAGGGATTTCGGATTTTATCTTTTGTGAACTTGCCTGTTTATACCTGTAGCCCGTTTTTTAAAATGGGTTTCTTTCATGCTTATGGCTTTAGGAATTCCCCACACTTTTTCATCCTGGCTACAGTCTAAGTTTCCTTTTGAGCACTTTACTGACACTGTGCCAAGGTCATGTGCGTAATTCCAAATCTCACAAACACTCTGGGTTCTCATCCCACTCAGTACATCCACATATTCATGAAGTTGACTACCTCCTTCTTTTTGTCAATTTATGCTGTCTGGAAGTTTGTGGCTTCTTACTTTCTTTTTTCCGTTCTCTTTCCTTTTGATTCCCCTAGATATTATGATTTTTTTAAACCTATGAATTATCAATGCCAAGAACATTGTGCAGCATGTATGGAATAATTAACCAATACATTTAAGTGCATCGTTTCCAGTGACTCATTTGCAACATTTGCAATAGGATCAAGATACACATTGCAGCTCTTATCCTGGGTCTCTCCTCAGCTAAAAGGGACACTCGTGCAAGCGTCTAGGTTCCATCCAGGTTTGATATCCTGTTAATTTCCAGGAAGCTTTGTTCTTCCCTTCCCCCTAAATGTATTAATCAGGTGTTGCAATCAGTGGACTTTTTAAATGAACTTTGATTCTGACACTTGGTAATGTTTATTCTAACAAGCTTGGGTACAGGCACCAGCAATTCTGTTAAATTATGAAGTGAGTATGGGATGTACTAAAATAGCATCTAGAAGAGGTCATCATACTCTCCTGCCCTGGTAACTAAGATAGAATTCAAGGCCAGCTATCCACAGGAAAATAGTGATTATTTTACCTACTGAGGTCTCTCAAATTCCTGAACTAAAATGGTTCACTTTTTCTTTATTAATTTTCTTTTATTCTCCTTCCTCCTCCTCTTCCCCCTTCTCTTATTCTTCTTCTTTGAGGTGCAGAATTCTGAAAATACAACAAAAACATTTAAGACTTCTTCCAAGTTTAAAATATTTTAAAGGACTAAACTTTTTTATTCCAAAATATCAAAATATTAGAAAATATATGAAAATGTTTTCCATATTTTATTAAATAATTATAATTTACTGATATCAGAGATTTAAATATTAATAGCAGAAGAACTGAAAATTTCTGGTTAGTCTTTCATAACTACAAATTATCAAAAGGTACTAAGTTTTTTGTTTTCTAAAAATTAAATGTGACCAAATCTGATTTAAGAGAAACTAAATAAATGTACATGTCTATTATTATGAAAATAAAAATCAATACTTTTCAGAATTTAGAGTATAACTTGATTTGTAATGATTTTAATTACTTCTATATTTTAACGAAGAAGTCAAAAGTATGGTGTAGAAATAGAATTAGGACACCTTTCTTTTCTGTCTTCTTCTCATCTCTCTTCCCACAGACCACTCAGTGGAATAGTAAACGGTGAAATTGCTTCTCTTGCATCTTGAAAACTATTATATATTGGGGATTAAAGTAAATTATTTGGATGGACTTCTCTATTATATTTTGATAAAAGGGAGCTCTGACAATAAAACATTGATCTCCTTTTAATTTTATTTAAAAAACTGCAAAGTATGGTGATGAAACACATGGAAAAGGGCAGCTATATATTTTATGTGTGTGTGTGTGTGTGTATATATATAGAGAGAGAGAGAATGGAAGGACACACATTTGTATTTATATACAAAATATATATGGCCGGATGCGGTAGCTCACACTTGTAATCCCAGCATTTTGGGAGGCCAAGGAGGGTGGATCACCTAAGGTCAGGAATTCAAGAACAGCCTGGCCAACATGGTGAAACCCCGTCTCTACTAAAAATACAAAAAAATAGCCTAGTATGGTGGCAGATGCCTGTAATCCCAGCTACTTGGGAGGCTGAGGTAGGAGAATCATTTGAACCTGGGAGGCAGAGGTTGCAGTGAGCCAAGATGGGGCCATTGCACTCCAGCCAGGTCAACAAGGCACGACTCCATCTCAAAACAAAAAAACAAAACCAAAAAAACAAACTGAAAAGTGTGATGATGAAACAGAATGGAAAGAGGCAGCTATATTATATATATAAATGGGAATGGAGGGACACGCATTTATATTTACACACAAAATATATAAATGTATTTGATATATATATATATAACATATGTATTAGAAGTGGTGCTGAGAGTGGGGAAATAAAAAGCAAGTCCACATTTTAGCTTTTATTTTTTAATCACAAGTGAAATGAGGAAGTGGAATGAATAGGCAGTGGAGGCCACCCTGATGTCAGGGGCGAGCTGGCTTTCCTCTTGGCCCACATGTCTGTGATGCTCCCAGGATGGTCGTCCTTCCTAAACAAGCTACATGGAAATTTCTCCTTTCTACTTAGCCCTCTCCAAAAGTTACTGCTACACAACCAGAGCCGTGTAAACTACACGTGTGAGGGCAAATTAAGAGAAAAGCCCTGGATTTTAGTTTCTAAAGGGGCCAGCACCTCAGAAACATTGGCTCCTTTTAAGAAACAAGGTCTTCGGTGACTTGCTCCTGGCAAGAGAAGGAAGACCCGCCATCCTGGCAGGTAGAGGTGGAAGTGGGTAAAGGTGAACTCTTTCTGGTTCTGTGAAAATCTCTGTCTCACTCATAGTGTTTCATGTGTGGTAGTGAGGTGTCACTCTTTTTGAAAAAATTTAGTTTTTGCATCTTTATCAGGGACCACCCATACTGAAAAGAAAGAATAACACGAGAAATTAACTTAGTGTTCAACAAATGTAGTGAAACTCACACATTCAAATGAACTTTTCCCCTTTCTTGTTTTATTTTATTTTATTTTATTTTTTATTTTTTGGTTGAGATGGAGTCTCGCTCTGTCGCCCAGGCTGGAGTGCAGTGGCTCCATCTCGGATCACTGCAACCTCCATCTCCCAGGTTCAAGCGATTCTCCTGCCATAGCCTCCCATGTAGCTGGGATTACAGGCACCTGCCACCACGCCTGCCTAATTTTTGCATTTTTAGTAGAGACAGGATTTTGCCATTTCGGCAAGGCTGGTCTCAAACTCCTCACCTCGTGAACCACCCGCCTCGGCATCCCAGAGTGCTGGGATTACAGGCGTGAGCCACTGCACCCGGCCTCCCCTTTAAATTAACTACCTAAAGAGGCTCTAAAATTACGGTTGACCCTAGAACAACCTGAGGCTTAGGAGTACTGAACCCTAGGCAGTGGAATACTCTGGTATAATTTTCACTTTCCCCAAACTTAACTGCTGATAGCCTACGTTTAACCAAAAGCCTCACCCATAACATGAACCATCAATTAACCATATTTGTGTGTTACGTGTACTTTATATTCTTACAATCAGTAAGCTAGAGGAAAGAAAATGTTATTAAGAAAATCATAAGGAAGAAAATAGGTTTACTATTCATGAAGTGGAAGTACATCATGATAAAGATCTTCATCGTCACCTCCACATTGAGCAGGTTAAGGAGGAGGAAGAGAAGCATTTGGTCTTGCTGTCTCAGGGGTGGCAGAGGCAGAAGAAAATCTATTTATAAGTGAGCTGGTGCAGTACTGACCCATGTTGTTCAAGGGTCAACTGTATAGTAATGTTGCTATTACTCAAAATATTTCCCCAAATTCTTTTTTGTTTTTGCAGTCTTTTTCAAGAGAATAGTCTCACATTTGCAATTTTTTTATTCTTTTGGAAATAATTTTAGTTTTATGACAACCAGTCCTAAATTTTAAGTGGCATCTTATAAATATTTTTAAACAATGTGAATTTTTTTATATTTTTAAGTTTTGTACTTACATAATTATGTGGCTTATATAATGGCAACAGAAATAATTACCACTATGATCAAGATGCATTATTGACATTAGTCAACAGTGGGTAACTACGCAGAAGTACAATATTTACTTAAATATATATTTTAACATGCTGTCACTTTATTTTAGTATCACAATTCAAAAGAAAAACACCCAAGTGGTATAAGTTGGTATTTCCTGGAGTCATGAAGATCATGAATACAGTGAAGACCCATTACATTTGCAGTTATCTTTGTTATAAATCAAATTTAAAAGCTGATGTAAACTATAAACCATTTCATTTGAATTCTTAGCGTTTTCCATTTGTTCTGTGTCTATGACCAAAAAGTATCATTTACAAACTTTGAGAACATCTCCCAATGAAAACTTGGGGACTCCGATTACTGTAGACCAGTCGTTTTATATATAAAATTGTTGCTGCTGACCCTCTTATAAACATGATGTGGTCTCTAAGTTGTTTTTTCAGTTTGGGTGATGGGTTTATTCCATCGCCTTCAAATGCTCTATCCTGTCCTTTTATAACCCACAGCACACTTTTGCCAGACTGCTGCCTGGAGTTTAAAGAATATGTGTTGTAACTGTGGGTCTATGCACAGCAAATTGATACAGTGTCATGCAACAGTTTGGCCCTACATTTTTATAAAAGAGCTTTGACATCTATTTGAAAATGAAGTGTACCCTTGTTCTATAAGATCACATACAGGAGCCTACCTACCTGGAATATTAATCTGATGACCAAATCTGATGACCAAATCTGATGACCAAATAAGAGAGATGGAGAGGAGAGCTGTAGTATCCACTACATGAAATCCAATTTAATCATGTAAATCATGAGTTCATATATTCATATATATCATGCAACTATAAATTTTCTTTTCATGTTATCTTTTATAAAATGATAAAATTCCCTGAGCATATCCATCCTTATAATCTGAAGCTTAAAAGAGAAATCTAATCAACAAGAGCAATGCATTGACAAGATATTAATATCTAACAGGCATCCCATCTATTGCATTTGACTGTCATGTATTATCAAGCATTTTTTCCATTGTATCCTTTGGATAATCTTTGATTATAATATTAGCTTGAAGTATTTTTTTCATAAAATTCAAAATTGAATGTAAAATGTCATTTTAGCAAAGTTTCAAAATATTGTGGTGACACAAAATTCCACTACCTAAGAAATAATCTTAAAGACTGCTGCACAATGAAATGGCAATTTCACAGCTGGGACCACCCCCTTAAGCGAGAAGAAAAGCATATGTGAAATTGCCTTAACTACAGATCCTTCAGGCAAAATGCATCCCCCCCTTTTGTTTGGCACTGTCAAGAACTTAATTAATCAGAGATAAGTGAGTTAAAATGTCAGTGACCACTAGGACAGAGAAAAACCTACACTTTTCCCCAATTCAGTAAAATATATTAACCATGGTACCCCAGTTCTTTGTGTATTAATAAGAAAACAATATCTTCCTAATCACTGGAAGACATTGTCAAATTTCCAAGAGACTAGAACTATTGTCATAAGAGATTAACCTGGGTGATATAAATGTTCTTGCTAAAAGGGTTTAAGTCTTTGCTTATTTATAGATATAATCCTTTCTCCTCTGCCTCATCAATCACTGTTTTTAAAATATCAACAGTGTGGATGTGCAATTTAGATTCCTACTGCTTTTAAAAATTGTTTGCTATTTTAAATCACCTAAATGTGACTTGGTGAATTTCAATAGAAAATTATTTTCTGAGGACTGTAAGTACACTCATTAAAACTGGGAAACTTGCTAAACCTAGAAATATAGGCTAGGGCTAAGGACACTGGCCGGCTCATTGATCACCAATGACAGCAAATAGTGACCTCATGCCAACAGAATGTAAACTTCCAAACTCATTGATAGCATTCCTGGCTTGGGGTTAGAATTTATGTCCTCTCCTTATAAACTGTTTGACTTAGATGATGAATGGCGGTAAAGGTAAAAGTGCAGCAAAACTGATGAAAATGCAGCTGCGTTCAGATTATTTTAAGTCTGGCTTTCTTTGAAGTTCAGTATAAGGCCTTGAAATACTACAAAAGAAAAGTTATCAGCATTGCCTTGTCTTTTTTATTTTAGGAAGGAAAATTCATATATCATCAATATAATTTATGCCAAGTCATTTTGTGAAAATAATTTTTAACTTTCCAACTTTGATTTTCTTTTTAATTTGACAAGATATAGATTTTGACTACTCATAGTTGTTTTTTTTAACTGTTATATATTCAGACTAACTAATTTTAAAAATGTCAGTTTATCTACTGTTTACAAAAGAACCCTAAAGAGATTATTGGGGAATTCTTTTACTTGTAGTCACTTTTTTTGTTAGTTTGTTTTTTTGTTTGGGACATAGCAGAAATGTTTCTAAATTGGCTGAATCTTCCAAAATTTTCCAAATAATTTGTCATTTCAAAAGAATATATTTTACTCCCTCTAAATATTCTCTTTTATTTATCCATGTTTAATTCATCTGACAAATGTTTATTGAGGATGTGTCTGCGGGTTCAGCTACATAATATGTTCTAGTAAAGATGATAAAATAAAACAAGATTCATAAAAATACAAAAGGAGTAAAAATAATAATGCACATATTCACAAAATTATTTCTACTATTTATTGAGCAACTGGTAATAATGTATGGCATTTCACTTATGCTATAAGTGACATCTCTGCAAGGCTGAATGTTATAAGACTATAGAACCTGTATTAGGTCTTCTATTTCCTTATAGATGAGGAAACTGAGGTTAAGAGAGGCCTCTGCAAGGCAGGAGCATAATAAGGAGCATATCCAGGATTCAAACAGAGGCCACAGGAAAGTCAGAAAGGACTAAACACAAGGTTACTCACTAGAGGGTATGGTAAATCAGAGGGGAAACAGCCCTTGTGATTAAAGTGAATGTCAAAGGATCAATGCAAAGGCAGAATTTAGATGGCATCAGAGATTGGATGTGCCCAGCCAGCTGGAGAGAAGGTTTAGCTGAATATGGTCACACTTGTACCTTATAGTAATCCTTCAGAGATTAAAATACTCTGGAAAGAGCAGAATACTCTCTTTGAATGTTCTGGAAATCCCCTTACTTGGGCACATGCTGGTTCATCATATCTCACATGTTGACTTTTACTCTTGACAGAAGAGTCATGTTTAATAAAGTGACTTTCTAAGGCCTCCAAATCCTCTTAACAGAAGGAATCCACCACTTCAGTGGTTTCTTTTTTCTATTTTTTAATTGACAGAAATTGTATTCATATATATTTATCATGTACAACAATGTTTTGGTGTAGGCATGCATTGTGTAATGCTCGATTGAGCTCATTAGCATATGCTTTCCCTCGGGCTTATCATTTTTGTGTGTGTGGTGTGAGAACACTTAAACATGTACTCTCTTTACAATTTTCAAGAATTCAGCACACTGTTAACTATACTTCTGCGGTTTCTTTAAATGCTAGTGAATAAGTAAAGTATGAATAAACTCCGCATAACAAAGCGTAGCAGAAGAAGGTCACCTAGAAAAACTGGAAGACCCAATGTACGTCTGTGGTAATTATAAAGAGGCCATTTGCCATGATTGCAGCTCCAACCCCTCCCCTGAGCTCTAGACTGGACATATCTTTGCCTATTTGGGTGTCACTTGAAACTAAACTCTTGGTTTCACCCAATAAAACCTCTCATCCCAATCTTCCTCATCCAGTAAACGGCAACTCTGTGTTCATTCAAAACCAAAACCGTGAAGTGACTTCCAACTCTCCTCTTTGTCTTGTACAAAAACTCATTTGCTCTTTCTTCATAATATATTCAGAATAGGAGTGAGTGTCACCGATCTCTCCAATATTATCTTAATCCAAACATCATCCTCTGACTCGGGCATCCTCAGCAGCTTCCTCGCAGACCTGCCTGTCCCCACCTGCAGTTCTCGTAGTCCATTCTCCCTGCAGTAGCTCAGAGGGACCTTCTACAAATAAATACAATGGCATCACTCCTCTGCCCCAACCTGCAATGGCTTTCCATTTCACATCAAATAAAATCTAAAGGCATTTCAGTGTCTCTTTGGGAACTGAATTCACTGCTCCAGCTCACTCAGCCTCACTCAGCCTCACTCAGCCTCACTGGCTCCCTGACTCTGCCAGGAGCACACGAGGTACATGCCCACATCAGGCCCCTGGCACTTCCCCCTCCTGGGCCTGGAATGCACACTCCCAAATGTCTGCAGAGCCAGCTTTCTCATCCTGTTTAGGTCTCTGTTTAAATGTCCCCTTATCAGAAAGTCTTATCCCGAGTACCCTGTATTAAATAATACTTCTCCAAAGATCCTTCTCCCCAGGTCACCATGTGTGGCAGTGCCTTTTACCTGACACATGGGTGCCTGGGGAGGAGGCAGGTCAGGCCTGTGACCCACCTTGAAATTCTTAAAAACGGTGTCTTAATTTTTTTTTTCTGGAAACGGAGTCTCACTCTGTCGCCTAGGCTGGAGTGCAGTGGCACGATCTCAGCTCATTGCAACTTTCACCTCCTGGGTTCAAGTGATTCTCCTACCTCAACCTCCCGAGTAGCTGGGATTACAGGCACATGTCACCACGCCCGGTTAATTTTTGTATTTTTAGTAGAGATGAGATTTCACCCTGCTAGCCAGGCTGGTCTCAAACTCCTGACCTCATGATCTGCCCGCCTTGGCCTCCCAAAGTCCTAGGATTACAGGCGTGAACCACTGTACCTGGCAAAAGAGTGTCTTTTTAACTTACAGTGGGGTTATGTTCCAAAAAACCTATTATAAGTTGAAAATATCATAGTTGTAAAATGTATTTAATATGCTGATAGACCTATCATAAAAATGAAAAATCGTATCATGGGTCAAACCATGGTGAGTCAGTGACCATCTGTTTATATATACATGCACACGCATATGTACACACATATACAATATCATATATACATGTTTACATAATAATTACACATATGGTTATATATATAAAATCTCTCTCCCACCAGAGTATAACCTAACCTTCACCAGAATATAACCTTAGCAAGACAGAAACTTTATTTTGCTGTATTCTGGGTCACCCAGCTTCTAGAACAGTGCCTAATGTTTGGTGAGCAAAAACAAATAAATATCTGTTGATGAGTTAATGAATAAGTCAATAAATAAATTGTATGTGTGTGGGAAAAATGTTGTGAATGGATCTGAGCATAGAAGTTTCAAAAATATTTAAGATATTGAGAAGCTATCATAATATTTAAAACAAAACTCATTGCTCAAAGAATGAAGGCACAATTGAGATAGTGGTTTAAGTTAGAAAGGGTGATGTGTGAAATGTTTGTTGAATATTAGTTGAAAAAGATAGGCTTTAGTTTTTGTAGACCTGCACATTTTTTTGTTTTTATGGTTTTTAAAATTTTTATTTATTTATTTATTTAGACAGAGTCTTGCTCTGTCATCCAGGCTGGAGTACAATGGTGTGACCTCGGCTCACTGCATCCTCCGCCTCCCAGATTCAAGTGATTCTCCTGCCTCAGCCTCCTGAGTAGCTGGGATTACAGGCACACACCATCATGCCCCACTAATTTTTGTAGAGATAGGGTTTCACCATGTTGGCCAGGCTGGTCTTGAACTCCTGATCTCAGTTGATTAACTCACCTTGGCCTCCCAAAGTGCTGGGATTACAGGCATGAGCCACCACGTCCAGACTCTGCACATGTTAATTCAGGGTAATTACTTTCATTTATGTGTCCAAATGTGGCATATTATAGAATGGTTGATTTGGTTCAAATGCATTTAACCAAAGTCATAAAAAGGGAAAATTATCTTGCTTTGTAGGAATTTTAATAAGAAATTTATTTCCTTTATCTCTAGCCTTTACAATCTGCAATGAAGCAAATGACTAACTCATTTTATTCTTGAAGATCTAGTAGAGCATTTGCATCAGATAGGTCTAAAGAGTTATATAGATGATAATTCTTATTATATATTACAAGATAGATGGCTAAACGGAAACCCAGAGGGTTCAAGTGACTTGCCACATTGACATAGGAAGCAGGGACACAGCTTGGACTGGACTCGAATCTCCTGCTGAGCCTACTGCTCTTTTAACAGCAGAGTGTTTTCCCTTTATGGAACAGATGTTACCACTCCCTGTTTGTACAAAATGTTCCACAGCAGCTCCAGAAGCTCAACCACCCACTTCATCTGGTTCCTTCCACCTGTGTCCTTTGGAAAAATAAATGGACGTAATACATAATTATTAGGAGAACCGCTTGCGCTGCTGCTCTTCCCATCCCATGTCTTTACCATCCTGATGCTATTAGCCAAGAGAGTGCCAAAAAGCTGCTTCTCCTCCCTATGATTTAATTCCTAGCTTTTATTGTTCATTAAATACATCTAAATCAAATCTTTACTGCCTGTTTTATGTTCATGCAGGTACTGAAAACTTCTTGCCTGGGTCAGCACAGACGCTCAGAGTTGGTGGCTCTACCAATGGTATAATCTTTCAAGCTGAAGCTGATTAATAGCTATTCTGGCTGGGATTTTTCGAGAGCCATTCTAAACTTCTCTTATCTGTAGGTCTCTTGCTCTCTTTCTCTCCCTCTCTCTTTCGCACACACACACACACACAGACACACACACACACTTGCGTGCATGCTCACACACACATGCACAGAGCACTCAACACTCGGTAGCACCTGGTGAATAAGGGTATGAAATTAACCCTCATTAGGCTTTATCATAAAAAGAGCATGTTTGGCTGCAATGGGTCTTCCTAATCTGGTTTTCATGCCTCAGAAACCATACATTGGCCTACCATGAATACTCTGCATCACGCAGCAGGAGGAAGTGTTTTTGTGAGCTGTAATTGAAAGGCTATTTATACCCCCCCATGCAATTATCAGCTCTCTGTTCCTAGCTCTTAAGATGCCAAGTTCGAAGAAACCATTCAATTAGTTGCACATGTGAATGATTTTGCTGCAGTATTACCTGCAGCTGCTGAGGATGGCAAAGTTTATCATTCTATTAACCCCACAATTAACCCTCATTACATGGAGCTCAGTACAGGTGCACCCCCAGAATATGTTCAGTTTCTGAATGGCCAAACCCATTACACAAGGAGACACTATTGTGGCTGAAAAGTATATGCCTACATGTGCTTCTGGTTTAGAGAGTGACTGACTGATTGGATTGAGCAGGGTGTCTTTAGCAACAGCAGATGAACAACAGGGTACACCATTTGCAATCTACGTAATTTCCAGCTTGGCTGCTTGCCGCCACAGAGTACTGACTCTCCCAGCTGTGGCCACATAACCACTGTGCCCATAGAATGCAGACCAGGCCCTCCTCCCACCCCAAATCATCATCACCCTAGGCAGGAAGAGCACACGATGTCCTGGGTAAGAAAGGTGAGCAATGGAGCTGGTTTTACACTGACCTTTTGCCTCCTTTAAATATTGTCAGAATCCTTCGAAGTCATAAACTGGACCATTTTAGGGGGAATGTTTTTCTTGTTTGGAACATTATGCTTTGTAAGGTGTTGGTATTAAAATGGCTAACTCCAGTGCCTTCCTTATTCTCTTTGATTTTTGTTGTTGTTTTGTTTTGTTTTTGAGAAACAGACTTCTGTTGAACTGACCTAATCCATGCTATTAGAACAAATAACATTTCTTAATTTGATCGTCAATAAGATTAAGTGTATCTTACAATTTGGCACTGAAAAACCATTTTATTTCTTAGGAGAAAAATTTTCCTTCAGCTCCACTTTTCTCCTGCGTTGAATTTGTCTCTCTTGCATGTGGAAGGCGTGGCACGTTGCTAACTGCATCACATCCACACCCATCACCCCAGAAGGTCAACAGAGGCTGGCAGGGTGTGATACTGGATCTCTTGGCTTGCAGAAAAATGGGTCCAGTGACTCTCAGAGCAGATATTTCCCACTAAGAGGAGTCAGACTTGGTGGCCAGTGAGTCAGATTTTGGCTTACCAGCATTCCTTTCACTTCCACCTACTTTGCCGGAGTGGATTCATGAGTCAATGCAGAATCCCTTCTTTATTTATCTTAGACCTACTGACCTCAGTGAATGAAAAACAGTTGTTTTCACACTGCTGGCTTCGATGGCCAGGGGAGTTCAATGTCCATGATAACTGCAGAGTGGTGATTTGAGTTATATGATCAAAGTTTATGCTAAGTCATCTTCAGTTAGCAGGACTATGTCTTAAATTGCTCTGTGCAGTGGTAATGTAATGAAAAGCATACTGTGTTGAGAGCCAGAAAATCTGGCTCTGCTGCTCACAGAATCACGGTCTTCAACAAGTCAACTTAATCCTTCCAGACCTCAGTTTTCTCTTCTGTCGAATGAAGCAAATAGACTGAATCCATGCATTAGAAAACAAAACAATGTATATATGACAGAAGACAATGGTGAACAAAAGATAAATAGACTGTGTTTCTATAAAGTCCAAAGTCTAAACACATGAAATAAACACATGTATGATTAGAGATGATTATTGATTGTATTACCTTTGGGGTTCTATAAGAAATGATCAGAGTGAGAAAACAGCTCTCTCTGAGGAGGTGATGGTTGAGGACTGATAGAAGAGGACAAAAATCAAGCATGTGTAGAATGTGGGAGGTGACAGAGGAGGGTAGATGTTGGTGAGCTTGAAAAACCAAAGAGGGCTTTGTGTGCAGAGTGGTAAGTGAGTGACAAGAGCAATGAGAAAAGATTCTACAGCAAAGATGAGGATGAAATCTTGCAAGGCCTATGGTCCTGGTGAAAAAAGCACAGCGGGAAAAGAGTTTGAAGCAGAGAAGTATGATGATCCCACTACATGTTTTTTTTTTTTTTTTTTTTTTTCTTTTTTGAGAGGGAGTTTCATTCTGTCACCCAGGCTGGAGTGCAGTGGTGCTACCTGGGCTCACTACAAGCTCCGCCTCCCGGGTTCACGGGGATCCCAATATGTTTTTAAGTAGCTCTCTCCATGCAAAGTCAGAGGACAAATTCAGGGATGCAATCCACTGCACTGGAAGAGACAAGGAACAGGGCTAATTAGTATTATGTTGGTGCAAAATAAATTGCAGTTTTCGCCTTTTAAAAGTAGTGGCAAACACCACAATTACTTTTGCCCCAACCTATTACATAGAAATCAAATTTGCAGGTATATATAGCCAAGAAAGTGATGAAAACTTATGAAGAGACAAACAGATTGTAGAGTCAGAATTGTAGAGTGCCTTATGTTCTTTCAATAGTAAGAATCAAGGGAAGTCAGTGAAATGAGGGTGCTGGAATTTAATCCGGTAAAGACCAGTTGCCTTGATAATGAACCCCCACACTTTGATAGTGATGATATAGTAAAAAGGAAAACAAAAAAAAGCTTAGGAAGTAAATAATAATTAAGATCAGACCTACATATGGCCCCTCTAGCTGCCCCTTGGGAAATGTGTGTGCCTCAAATATAAGATGGGACCATGAAGGGAAGAATTGCTATTTTGAATAGAAAGAGTGAATCTTGTCTGCCAGCTCAAATGCTTCTGGTGGTGTTGCAGACCTGCTGTGGCTGACACTGGTTTACTTACAACCCATATAAATCAATCCAGGCTCTCAAGGCCCTCCACCTTCCACCCCACCTTCACTCCCAAAATATTTTTTAAAGACTTTAAAAACCACTCTACTACAATGTGCAAAGGCATCACCTGAAGATGTGGAAATGTAGATTCCACGTCAGAACATCTGGAGTGCAGCCTGTGAGTCTTCATTTCTTTTTTTTATTTTTTATTTTGTGAGATGGAGTTTCCTTCTTGCTGTCCAGGTTGGAGTGCAGTGGCACGATCTCAGCTCAATGCAACCCCCGCCTCCCTGTTTAAACGATTCACCTGCCTCAGTCTCCTGAGTAGCTGGGATTACAGGTGCCCACCACCATGACCTGCTAATCTTTGTATTTTTAGTAGAGACAGGGTTTCATCGTGTTGACCAGGTTGGTCTTGAACCCCTGACCTCAGGTGATCCGCCTGCGTTAGCCTCCCAAAGTGCTGGGATTACAGGTCAGGTCAGAGATAATTATGGCATCTTTGACTAAGACAATGACCACGAAGATGAAGGAAAAACAAACAAACAAACAAACAGATTGGAAATATTCTGAAGGCCAAATTAGCAGAATTGGTGCCACATGAACAAAATGAGAGAAAAGCCCCTAAATGTCCAGCTTTTGAAAGTGAGTGAGTGTATGCCACTCCAGGAATAGGGCAGGTTACATGAATGCTGAAGTCCCTGTTGGCTCTGAAATCTGGAATTCTAGGCCACCAGGAGCCTTAAGTGCTCTCTGTGGAGTCAATATTTTCGCAGATAGAGTGTTATGCAGCTATAGAAACACAGCATAACAATTTACCAGCATGGCTTTGGAGTAAAGCAGACTTAAGTATTTTTCTTAGCTCTAATTAAGTCGATAGTCCCTCTAAACCTCACACATCTGATCCATAGAACTTGGATAACATAATATCGACACATGGAGTCATTGTGAGAACAAACTGAGAAGATGTAGAGGAACATCTAGCCCACTGGCCAGCACATTATCACCATCATCATCATTAGCATAGAACATTCTGTATTTGAGAGGAGGTCTTGCTATGTTGCCCAGGCTGGTCTTGAACCCCTGGGCTCAAGAAATCCTTCAGTCTCAGCCTTCTGTGTATCTGGGATTACAGGTGTGAGCCACCACATCTAGTTCATTCCTTTTTTTTTTTTCCGAGATGGAGTCTCATTCTGTTAACAGCCCAGGCTGGAGTGCAGTGGTGTGATCTTGGCTCACTGCAAGCTCTGCCTCCCGGGTTCACACCATTCTCCTTTCTCAGCCTCCCAAGTAGCTGGGACTACAGGTACCTGCCAACACGCCTGGCTAATTTTTTGTATTTTTAGTAGGGGCGTTTCACCAGGTTTAGTAGGGGTTTCACCAGGTTGAGCCACTGTGCCCAACCCTCAGTTCATTTATTAATTAGCTTTCTCTAAGAACAAAAAAAATTTTAGTATAAAATTATGTATTTTTAGTAAATTTAAAGTTGAATTAAAATATATGAAACATGAAGAAATGACTATAAAAATATTTAACCTTTTTACTTAAAAATTTTTTTTAAACTGATTCTTCTGTTTTTATTAAAAAACTCTCAATGTCGGCTGGGCCTGGTGGCTCACGTCTGTAATCCCAGCACTTTGGGAGGCTGAGGTGGGCGGATCACGAGGTCAGGAGATCGAGACCATCCTAGCTAACACGGCGAAACCCCGTCTCTATTTTAAAAAATACAAAAAATGAGCTGGGCATAGTGGCGGGTGCCGATAGTCCCAGCTGCTTGGGAGGCTGAGGCAGGAGAATGGTTTGAACCCAGAAGGCGGAGCTTGCAGTGAGCCGACATCGTGCCACTGCACTCCAGCCTGCGCGACAGAGCGAGACTCCGTCTCCCCTGCCGAAAAAATAAAATAAAATAAAATAAAACAAACAAAAATCTTAATGTCTCCATTAAATGAATGAATTTAAAATACTTATATTTTTCTATATTATTTACCACCACTTGTTAAAATAAAGTAGCAGCAACAGTGATATGTCCCAGGGTGTAGATTTTCCCCTCTGTGTGTAACAGCAAGGTATTCCCCTCTCAATCCAGCACTGAATTCCCCCACCTCATGCGCTGCCTCCCTCTCTCTCTCTTTCCCTCTCTTACTAGAAGGCTGTAATTAACTTCTGTGCAGTAAATATTTCTGTTCCCAGACCCATCACAACTTTTGATCTTAAGGAAGTTTTCAATAAATGCTTTTGAAATGAGAGAATTAATACATGAACCAGGATGAAGCCCCTATTCTTTCCATCCAGGAAAATAAAAAAAAGATTTTCAGTTCTCTAGGTCCATTTTTAATTGTGATAAAACATTTCCAAAGGACTAAGAAGATGCCTATGGTATGACTAAATGTCTACATTTCATGAATTCCAGTATTTCAAGATTTTCTCAGCTACATGCCTAAATAAACATCACCTTCAATTCCTTGTAAACCTATAAACCTAAAACCTAAAACATACCAAGGCGACTTTGCTAAATAGAGCTTTTTTTTTTGAGATGGAGTCCTGCTGCTCTGTCACCAGAGTGGAGTACAGTGGCGAAATTTCAGCTCACTGCAACCTCTACCTCCTGGGTCCAAGCAATTCTGCTGCCTCAGCCTCAGGAGTAGCTGGGATTACAAGTACATAGCACCATGCCTGGCTATTTTTTTTGTACTTTTTAATAGAGAAGGGGTTTTGCCATGTTGGCCAGGCTGGTCTTGAACTCCTGACCTCAGGTGATTTTCCCGCCTTGGCCTCCCACAGTGCTGGGATTACAGCAGTGAGCCACTGCACACGGCCAATAGAGATTTACTTTTAAGGGATGTTGTATGTGATATTTCCATTGATGTGTTTTAGTAACAATTTTTGTTATTAAAGGTCAGATCTACATTTGATGACACCTAAGATCACAACAGTCCCATCTTCAGAGGTGCTGTGTGGTCCTGTGAATCACTCGCTGACCATAAAACCCTCTCAAGGCAGCAGTACTCTCAATATGATGTGCCAGTTGAACTCATTCAAACCAGGAAATGCAATGCACTGCCAGTAATTAAGCTGAGTTTTTTTGACAGGTCACTGCATTTTTTTCCACTTAAGTTTCTGGTGTTTATTCATGGCAATAGTAGGGGGTCAAATGTTCCTATGGTGCAGTACGGTACTTGAGAAAAACCTGGCATGCAAAATGGCCATTCTGCCCAGGTCATTTCCTGTGGGCATGTTTGAGACAAACTGGTCCCATGCATTGGTCACTGATGTTAACCAGGTTGAAACTCATGTTTGCTGACTGAAAATAATTGTTATACATTTGCTTTTGTGATGTTTCATTTTTCAGTCAAATTCAAGTCTGGCAAGAAGTTTTGGGTTGAGGCAGGATTTATCCACCCATCAGCCACCACTATAAATCTGCCAGTGAGAAATTGAGTAGAAACCATATGGTGGCCTTTCAGAGGTTTTCCCAACACACGAAGCATTTTATGCTTTTAGAATATTTATTTAACCAAAGGAAGCACATGGAAAATGAGAGGAAATGGACATCAATTTGTGTTTTTACTAACTTCCCCTGCAAAGCCTTTTGGATTATATAGTTTAAAAATACAATTTTTAAAATCTTGTAGGGAATTCCAATTAAATATAGTTTAAAAGAGTGGTTAGGAATCACCCTATTTTTATTTTTAGGTAGAATTCAATAAAATTATCTTGTGATAACTGTCTTCCAGACAAAAATCTATTTGAATTTTACTTTTTGGTGTGTCCAGAAAGCAGAAAGAAATTGGCACTCATTATTTCATTTTGTCAAGTTTTTAATGAGGCTGGTTATCAACAGACAAGGGTTATTACAGCAACTGGAGAGCACTGAGTTTTAAAGACCTCGCATTTTGTGATAGTAACGCATTATATAAGACTGCCCAGGTTCGTGGCAAGAGAGTACTGTTACAGAGGCCAGAATGTGGTAGAACTTTTGTTTTTTAAGATGGAAAAAATGATCTGAGTTACTCTTTTCATTTCTGGCATTCATTTCAGAATACCCCTTGGCATGTGCTTTTTCTTCTTGGTACTGGAAAGTTGTCAGAGCCAGACAGAGAGCGCCTGGCTCTGCTGAGAGCTGGCTAGCCAGGAGAAACCACTCAAGCCTGCCAGAGCGGAACTGGACGAGATGAGCCCCAGGGCTCCCTCCAGTAGTGACAGCCTATATTTTTATCAGTTCCTCCCTTCAGAAAATACCACTTCTCCCGTAGCTGGCCAGGTGCATTCTAATTCACTTTCAGACACATGAGGAGAGCCTTAACACTTGAACAGATCTAGTTTCATTTATTGTATTAATCATTTGGGAAAATTAAGAGACAAGGAAGTTAACTGATTTCTCTAAGTGTGCTCACCTTATATGATGCCAAGTTAGACTCAAACATCCTAGTGCAGGGAACTTTCCAGCCCATAATAGTGATGTGACAAAGGACAGGGTCGGGCTGGGTCAGTCAGTGCAAAATCCAATCAGTAGACTATGCCACTTAAACAAAAACACTTAACCCTGTAGTCTCTGTCTCTGTCTCCGTCTCTGTCTCTCTCTGTATATATAGAGAGACTGTATATATACATATAAAATCTCTATCTCTATCTCTTATCTCTCTCCATTCTTTCCCACTCAAGGGTAAGAACTAAGACAATTCATCTAGTAAATATTAAAAGGTCAGATAATAGGATACAGATCCATTTCTTTCAAGGCCCATGGATAGAATCTAAAGAACAAGTCTGCCTTGTATACTATAAGATATATTTTAATTATTAAAAGTTAAACAAAATACAAGTTTTAGTTGCAGAAAACCCCTAAACTACGTTGGAGAAAACAGTAAGCATTGCTTGGGAACTAAAATGCAATTGAATGCTCTCACTCACATCTCCGTTCTCATCTGTCATCAAATCATGTTGTCTTGACGCTCAAAAAATTAAGAATATGGCCATCCTTACCACCTCCACTGCTGCCACTCGGGTCCAATCCATCACCATCCTGTGTGGGTCATGTAACTTGAATCCTAGCATTTGCCTCCACCTCCCTGTCTTATGCTTTCAACACAGCAATACGAGTGACTCTGTTCAAAGCCGAAACAGGTCATGCCATCCCTCCATTTAAAATGTATCAGGCCAGGCCAGGCACAGTGGCTGACGACTGTAATCTCAGCACTTTGGGAGGCCGAGGCAGGCAGATCACGAAGTTAGATCGAGACCATCCTGGCCAACATGGTGAAACCCCGTCTCTACTAAAAATACAAAAATTAGCTGGGCACAGTTGTGCACAACTGTAATCCCAGCTAATTTGGGAGGCTGAGGCAGAAGAATTGCTTGAACCTGGGAGGAGGAGGTTTCAGTGAGCCAAGATCACACCACTGCACTCCAGCCAGGGGATAGAGTGAGGCTCCATCTCAAAAAAATAATAATAAAATGAAATAAATCAATCAATAAAATGTACCAATGGTGTCCTCTCACATCTTGAGTGAAAGTGCCAATTCTTAGAACAGCCTATAGGATCCTCCAGGGCACCTGATTCTGCATTCCCTTCCTGACTCATGTTGCCACATCCCCACTTCAGGTGACACCAGGCTGCTTGCTGCTGTAAGCATGAGGCAGTCTCCAGCCTCAGAATCACTGCTTCCTTCCTCTTCCTTCAGGTTTTCACGAAGATGACCCTTTCTCAATGCCCCTTTTCTGGCTATCTTATCAAAATCTCACATGCCTTTCTTCTGTCTTCTGTCCCTATTCTATCTTATATTATTCCTCCTCAGCTCTTATCATGATCTAAGTAATAAGTGTGTGGTTTTGCCCTGGTGTTGTATGTGTTGGTCAGTGGTCCTTCACTAGCAGGCTAAGGTGTCCCCCAGTAGAGGGATTTTCATCTGTTTTCTTCATTGCTGTATCCCCAATGGATCATAGGTTCTCAGTAAACATTGCCTGAGTTAATGAATGCACCGGTAAACAAGAGTGCAGGCACACTCGTGACCCAAGAAAGAAGGCATCTCCAATCTCCGAGGAAGGATTTGACCCAGGAAGGCAGGGATTAGTCAAAACAGATTCCTTGTCTGCATCAGAGGTCTTAGGTTATTGAGAAATATGTCTGATACAGCAGAGAAAAGTGTCCCTTGAACACATCCTGGCTTAGCACATAGGGAGCTTTCTAAGTCTTTGAATAGAGGAAAACCTCCACACTAATGGATAGCTGGGTGGGAGATGGAGAGAAATGCCACCTTCTGGCTTGGATACAGTTGTAACTGGGACTTCAGGAGCCCTGGCAGTCAGAGCTACAAACTGAGTCATGCCAGGGCTTGTGGCTCAGTCCATCCATGTTGAAATATTAAACACTGGCCTTAGTCGAGTGCAGTGGCTCACACCTGTAATCCCAGCACGTTGGGAGATGAGGCGGGCAGATCACGAGGTCAGGAGTTCAAGACCAGTCTGTCCAGCATAGTGAAACCCTGTCTCTACTAAAGATACAAAAAATTAGCTGGTCATAGAGTTGCATACCTCTAATCCCAGCCACTGAGGAGGCTAAGGCAGGAGAATTACTTGAACCCAGGAGGCAGAGGTTGCAGTTAGCCGAGATCGCGCCATTGCACTCCAGCCTGGGCGACAGAGCGAGACTCTGTCTCAAAACAAACAAACAAAAAGAAAACCAAAAAAACTGGCCTCGGGCCTATTCGGTTTCTGAGACAACGAACATAAAGTATAGGATTGGATTAGGAGCCTCGCTCGACTAAGGGACACAGACTAGGAGTGGGCCACATGCCTGATCATAGTAACCTGCCTCATGCTCTGGCCAGGACTTGAAGCCTCATACGGATAGAAGAGGTGAGAGTGGTATCTTTGCCTTGTTCCAAACTCAGAGGAAAGCTCTCAGCTTTCATCATTGAGTGTGAGTATGATGTTAGCTGTGGGCTTGTCATATGTGGCCTTTATTATGTTGAGGTGCTCTTCTTCTAACCTAATTTCTTGAGCTTTGATTATGAAAGAATGTTGAATTTTGACAAATGCTTTTTCTGTATCCATTGAGATAATCATATGCTTTTTGTCATTCATTCTGTTAACGTGGACATATTTCTGTCTTTTTTTCAGTCTAGCTAACATTTTCTCAATTTTATCATACCCAAAATCAACTATTACTTGTGCTAAACTTTTCTATTATTTTTATAGTCCCTGTTTCATTTATTTCTTCTCTAATCTTTATTACATCCTTCCTTCTACTAACTTCGGGTATATTTTGTTCTTGGTTTTCTAGTTTCTTGAGGTGTGACGTTAAGTTGTCTATTTGAGATCTTTCTTCCTTTTTGCTCTTGGTGTTTACTGCTACAAAACTTCCTCATAGAAATGCTTTTGCTGCATTTCTGTGAGTTTCAGTATGTTGTGTTTCCATTTTTCTTTGTGTCAAGAAAAATTTTATGAATTTTCCTTTTAATTTCTTTACAGATCCATTGATTTCTTCAGAACATGTTCTTTCATTTCCATGTATTAGTACATTTTCCAAAATTTCTACTGTTATTCATTTCTAGTTTTATACCATTGTAGTCAAAAATGATACTTGATATGATTACAGTCTTCCTGGATTTGTTTAGTGGCCTAACATCTGATCTGTGCTGGAGAATGTGCCCCATGTGCTTGAGAAGAATGTGTGTCCTGCTGCTGTTGGATAGAATGTTCAGTGCATATCTGTTAGGTCTCCTAGGTCTAAAGTGTAGTTCAATCTGATGTTTCCTTATTGACTTTCTGTCTGGATGATCTTTCCATTTCTGAAA
>NC_045442.1:94797926-94826383 GCF_002776525.5 Piliocolobus tephrosceles
ACTTATGAAACTTAGTTTGGCTGGATATGAAATTCTGGGTTTAAAATTCTTTTCTTTAAGAATGTTGAATATTGGCCCCCACTCTCTTCTGGCTTTTAGAGTTTCTGCTGAGAGATGTGCTGTTAGTCTGATGGGCTTCCCTGTGTGGGTAACTCGACCTTTCTCTCTGGCTGCCCTTAAGATTTTTTCCTTCATCTCAACTTTGGTGAATCTGGCAATTATGTGTCTTGGAGTTGCTCTTCTCGAGGAGCATCTTTGTGACGTTTTCTGTATTTCCTGAATTGAATGTTGGCCTGCCCTACTAGGTTGGGGAAGTTCTCCTGGATGATATCCTGAAGAGTGTTTTCCAACTTGGTTCCATTTTCCCCTTCACTTTCAGGCACCTCAATCAGACGTAGATTTGGTCTTTTTACATAATCCCATACTTCTTGCAGGCTTTGTTCATTTCTTTTTCTTCTTTTTTCTTTTGGTTTCTCTTCTCGCTTCGTTTCATTCATTTGATCCTCCATCGCTGATACTCTTTCTTCCAGTTGATCAAGTCAGTTACTGAAGCTTGTGCATTTGTCACGTATTTTTCGTGTCATGGTTTTCATCTCTGTCATTTTGTTTATGACCTTTTCTGCATTAATTATTCTAGCTGTCAATTCTTCCCCTCTTTTTTCAAGATTTTTAGTTTCTTTGCACTGGGTACATAATTCCTCCTTTAGCTCTGAGAAGTTTGATGGACTGAAGCCTTCTTCTCTCATCTCGTCAAAGTCATTCTCTGACCAGCTTCGATGCATTGCTGGCGATGAGCTGCGCTCCTTTTCAGGGGGAGATGCACTCTTATTTTTTGAATTTCCAGCTTTTCTGCCCTGCTTTTTCCCCATCTTTGTGGTTTTATCTGCCTCTGGTCTTTGATGATGGTGACGTACTGATGGGGTTTTGGTATAGGTGTCCTTCTTGTTTGATAGTTTTTCTTCTAGCAGTCAGGACCCTCAGCTGCATGTCTGTTGGAGATTGCTTGAGGTCCACTCCAGACTCTGTTTGCCTGGGTATCAGCAGCAGAGGTTGTAGAAGATAGAATATTGCTGAACAGCGAATGTACCTGTCTGATTCTTACTTTGGAAGCTTCCTCTCAGGGGTGTACTCCACCCTGTGAGGTGTGGGGTGTCAGACTGCCCCTATTGGGGATGTCTCCCAGTTAGGCTACTCAGCGGTCAGGGACCCACTTGAACAGGCAGTCTGTCCCTTCTCAGATCTCAACCTCCGTGTGGGGAGATCCACTGCTCTCTTCAAAGTTGTCAGAGTCGTTTGTGTCTGCAGAGGCTTCTGCTGCTTTTTTTGTTGTTGTTGTTTAGCCATGCCCTGTCCCCAGAGGTGGAGTCTACAGAGACAGGCAGGTTTCCTTGAGCTGCTGTGAGCTCTACCCAGATCGAGCTTCCCAGTGGCTTTCTTTACCTACTTAAGCCTCAGCAATGGCAGGCGCCCCTCCCCCAGCCTCGCTGCTGCCTTGCGGTTAGATCTCAGACTGCTGTGCTAGCAAGGAGGGAGGCTCCGTTGCCGTGGGACGTTCCCGGCCAGGTGTGGGATATAATCTCCTGGTGTGCCTGTTTGCTTAAAGCACAGTATTGGGGTGGGAGTTACCCGATTTTCCAGATGTTGTGTGTCTCAGTTCCCCTGGCTAGGAAAAGGGATTCCCTTCCCCCTTGCACTTCCCAGGTGAGGCGATGCCTCACCCTGCTTCATCTCTCGCTGGTCAGGCTGCAGCAGCTGACCAGCACCGATTGTCCAGCATTCCCTGGTGAGATGACCCCAGTACCTCAGTTGAAAATGCAGAAATCACCGGTCTTCTGTGTCGCTGGCGCTGGGAGTTGGAGACTGGAGCTGTTCCTATTCGGCCATCTTGCTCCGCCCCCTCAAGGTCACTTTTTTTTTTTTTTTTTTTTGAGGTAGTCTTGTTCTGTGCCCCAGGCTGGATTGCAGTGGCAGGATCTCAGCTCACTGCAAACTCCGCCTCCCGGGTTCACGCCATTCTCCTGCCTCAGCCTCCTGAGTAGGCGCCTCAGCCTCTGGGACTACAGGCGCCTGCCACCATGCCTGGCTAATTTTTTTGTATTTTCAGTAGAGACGGGGTTTCACCGTGTTTTAACCAGGATGGTCTTGATCTCCTGACCTCGTGATCCACCCTCCTCGACCTCCAAAAGTGCTGGGATTACAGGCATGAGCCAACATGCCCGGCATATTTCTTCTTCTTCTCCTTCTCCTCCTTCTTCTTTTTTTAATGGAGACAGAGTGTTGCTCTGTCACCCAGGCAGAAGTGCAGTGGCACGAACTCGGCTCACTGCTACCTCTGCCTCCCAGGTTCAAGCTATTCTCCTGCCTCAGCCTCCCGAATAGCTGGGATTACAGGTGCACGTGACCGTGCCTAGTTTTTTATTTTAGTAGAGACAGGGTTTCACCATGTTGGCCAGGCTGGTCTTAAAATCCTGACCTCAGGTAATTCGCCTGCCTTGGCCTCCTGAAGCATTAGGATTGCAGGCGTGAGCCACCGCACCCGGCCACATATTTCTTCTTAAATGAGTTTGAGTAGTCCGTTAGTTTCAAGGAATTGGCATGTTTAAGTTGCTGAATGTATAAACTTAAAGTTATTTGTAGCATCGTCCTCTCAATGTCTTCCTGGTATGTCAGGTCTCCTCTTATTTCTGATATTGATCATTTGTGTACTCTCTTATTTCATGTTTCTCCAATTGACTTGATTAGAGCTCTATCAATTGTAATGATTATTTTTTCAAAGAATCAGCTTTTCATTTCATTGAAATTTTGTTCATCTGTTTTCAGTGTAATTGATTTCTGATCATATTTCTTTCCTCTGCTTGTTTTGGCTTTAATTTGCTACTTTCTTACTAGTTGATTTAAAGTGGAAACTTTCCTTACTCTGGGAAGTCCTTTACTATTGTATAATAAAATGCGTTGGCTGGGCCCAGTGGCTCTCGCCTGATAAAATAAGCACTTTGTGAGGCTGAGGCGGGCAGATCACGAGGTCATGAGTTGAAGACCAGCTTGACTAACATGGTGAAACCCTGTCACTACTGAAAATACAAAGCTGGGCGTGGTGGCAGGAGCCTGTAATTCTCGTTACTCGAGTGGCTAAGGCAGGATAATCACTCAAACTCGGAAGGCAGAAGTTGCAGTGAGCCGAGATCATGCCAATGCACTCCAGCCTGGGTGACAGAGCAAGACTCCGTCTCCTGGGAAAAGAAAAAAAAAAAAATGTCAAGCTGGCTGGACGCGGTGGCTCACGCCTGTAATCTCAGCACTTTCGGAGGCCAAGGCAGGCGAATCACCTGAGGTCAGGAGTTTGAGATCAGTCTGGCCAACATGATGAAATGCCGTCTCTACTAAAAATACAAAAATTAGCCTGCTGTGGTAGCAGGTGCCTGCAATTCTAGCTATTAGGGAGGCTGAGGCAGGAGAATTGCTTGAATCCAGGAGGCAGATGTTGTACTGAACTGAGATCATGCCACTGCACTCCAGCCTGGGCCACAGAGCGAGACTGTGTCACAAAAAAAAAAAAAAAGAAGAAGAAGAAGAAAGAAAGAAATGAAGACGAATTGTAATTAGTTTAATTATAATCCATAAAATACAAAAATTAGACTTCATTTCCAATTTATTCTAATTTTATTGCAATCTGTAAATAGGATATGTTTATGTTTCTTGAATTAGTTTTAGTTAGAATGCCTTAAAATTCTTTTTTATTGTTGTTTTTTTTGAGACGGAGTCTCGCTCTGTCGCCCAGGCTGGAGTGCAGTGGCGCAATCTTGGCTCACTGCAAGCTCTGCCTCCTGGGTTCACGTCGTTCTCCTGACTCAGCCTCCCGAGTAGCTGGGACTACCGGTGCCCGCCACCACGCATGGCTAATTTTTTGTATTTTTAGTGGAGACGGGGTTTCACCGTGTTAGCCAGGATGGTCTCCATCTCCTGACCTTGTGATCCACCCATCCCGGCCTCCCAAAGTGCTGGGATTACAAGTCTGAGCCAACGCACCCGGCAGTCTTCAAATTCTTTCATCAGTATTTTGTAATTTTCAGTATAGACGTCCTGTATGTATTTTATTAGATTTATACTTTAGTAAAGCAATTTTTGAGACATTATAAATAGTATTTTATTTTGAATTTCAGTGCCAATCACTGTTATATAAAAATACTGTATTATATTTATTTATTTATTTTATTATTATTGAGGCAGAGTCTCACTCTGTTGCCCAGGCTGGAGTGCAGTGGCATGATCTCGGCTCACCACAACCTCCACCTCCCAGGTTCAAGTGATTCTCCTGCCTCAGCCTCCCGAGTAGCTGGGATTACAGGCATGTGCCTCCACACCTGGCTAATTTTGTATTTTTTGTAGAGACAGGGTTTCTCTATGTTGGCCAGGCTGGTCTTGAACTCTCGACCTCACGTGATCTGCCTGCCTCAGCCTCCCAAAGTGCTGGAATTACAGGCATGAGCCACTGCGTCAAGCCAAAAAAAAATATGATTTATTTCTGCATATTTATCTTTTAACCTGTGATACTGCTAAATTCACTTCTAAGAATTTTTTTGTAAAATACGTGGGGTTTTCTAAGGAGACAATTATGTCTTCTGAAAATAGAGACAGTGTTCATAGAGAGAGACAGTGTTATTCCTTTCTTTTTGATCTACATGTCATTTGCATATTTTTCTTCCCTTATTGCACTGACCAAAATTTCCATCAATTTGAATAAAGAGTGGTAAGAGTGAACAGTTTTATCTTGTTCCTAATCTCAGTGAAAAAAAATTTAACCTTTCAACATTGTGTTATGTTAGCTACAGTTTTGGTTGTGGATTTTTCTTACCAAGTGGAGGACATTTTCCTCTGTTCCTATTTTTCTGTTTTTATCCTGAATGGGTATTGAATTATGTTCTGCAATGATTGATGTGATCATGTGATTTTTTTTTCTTATTTAGACTGTTAATATGGTGAAATACATTGATTTTTTTCCAAATATTGGACCAGTCTTGCATTCCTGGAACAAACTCTCTGTGATCATGGAGTATAATTTATATATATACATATATATATTTGTGTGTGTGTGTGTATATATATACATATATGTAGTATTGCATTTTATTTGGCAATATTTTGTTTGGTATCTTTGCATTTGTATTCATGAGTGGTGGTGTTCAGTAGTTTTTGTTTTTGTGCTTTGTCTGATGTAGGTATTAGGGTAACATCACATTCAGAAAATGTGTCAGGAAGTGTTTCCTTCTCTTTTATTTCCAGTAACATAGATTATGTAAAATTAGTATTAATTTTTATTTAAGAGTTTGATAGAATTCTCCAGTGAAAGCATCTGTCCTACAAATTAACATTTTGGGAGTTATAAAATTGTGACATCAATGTCAATAGTTATAGGGCTATCAAATTCATCTATTTTACATAGGGTGAGCTGTGGTAGTTTATGTGTTCTTTAAAAAATTGATCCATTTAGCCTGGGCATGGTGGCTCACACCTGTAATCCCAGCACTTTGGGAGGCCAAGGCAGGTGGATCACAAGGTCAGGAGATCGAGACCATCCTGGCTAACATGGTGAAACCCCGTCTCTACTAAAAATACAAAATCTTAGCTGGGCATGGTGGCGAGCGCCTGTAGTCCCAGTTACTCGGGAGGCTGAGGCAGGAGAATGGCGTGAACCCGGTAGGCAGAGCTTGCAGTGAGCCGAGACTGCACCTCTGCACTCCAGCCTGGGCAACAGAGCGAGACTCTATCTCAAAAAAAAAAAAAAAAAAAAAAAAAGGAAAAAGAATTGATGCATTTAATCTATCTTGTCAAATAATGCTTTGCTTGTAGTATTCTTTTCTGGTCCTTTTGATGTCTGCAACATCTATAGTGAAGTGCCTGTAATATTCCTGACATTGGCAACTTGTTCCTATCTTTATTATTTTCATCTTTCATTGCTTTGAGCTTATTTGGCTCTTCTCTTTCTAGGTATTTGAAACAAAAGCTTAGATTGTTGAATTGAGCATTTTTTCTTCCAATGTGTCTCTTTTTTTTTTTTTGAGACAGGTTCTCATTCTGTCACCCAGGCTGGAGTGCAGTAGTGTGATTATAGCTCACTGCAGCCTTGACTTCCTAGTCTCAAGTGATCCTCCCACCTCAGTCTCCCAAGTGGCTGACTACAGGTGGACACTACCATGCCTGGGCAATTCTTTTGTATTTTTGGTACAGACAAGGTCTCCCTGTATTGCCCAGGCTGGTCTTAAATTCCTGGACTCAATAAGTTCACCTGCCTTGGCTTCCTATTGCTATAAATTTTTCTCTCTCCACTCCTTTAGCTGTGTCCTGAAGGTTTTGATATATCATATTTTCATCTTCATTCAGTTGATAGATTTTTAAAATTTCCATTGAGACTTCTTTTATTGATGGAACATTTATAAGTGTGTTGTTTCGTTTCCAAGTGTTGGGTATTTTCTTGTTAACCTTCTGTTACTGATTTGTAGTTTGAGGCAATTGTGGTCAAAGAACATACTCTGTATAAATTCAGTCATTTTAAATTTGTTAAGGTTGGTTTTATGGTCTAGGATATGGGCCATTTTGGCATGTCTTGGTTGGTACTTGAAAATAATGTGTATTCTGCTATTGTTGCTTGGAGTGTTCTATTAATGTCTATTAGATCCTGTTGGTTGATGGTATTGTGGAGTTCTTCTACCTCTTTGATGTTTTCCTGTCTAGTTTTTTTTTCAATTGTTGAGATGGGGGTGTGGAAGTGTCCAGGTATAATTGTGGCGGATTTGTCTCTTTCTCCTTTCAGTTCTATGAAAGGTGTAAGGTTAATGTCTAGATTTTTATTGTTTTGTTTTTGTTTTTTAGCATGTGGATGTCCAGTTTTTTCAGCACCATTTGTTTAAAAAGATTAACCTTTCTTCATTGCATTGCTTTTGCTTCACTGTCAATGATCTATTGCCTTTATTTTTGTGAGCCTATTTCTGGGCTCTCTATTCTGTTCTATTGATTTATTTGTCTATTTTTTGGCTAATACTCACAAGGTCTTTGTTTTTTTTTTTTTTTTTTTTTTTTTTTTTAGAAACAGCTTTGTTGAGATATAAATTATATACCATAGAAATCACTCACGTGAAGTATGAAACTCTATGAACTTAACATATTCACATTTATTACTCTAGGTCTATAGTAAGTTTTAAAGTCAGGTAGTATCAATCCTTCAGCTTTGTTCTCCTTCAATGTTGTATTATCTGTTCTGAGTCTTTTGTCTCTCTATATAAACTCTAGAATCAGTTTCTTTCTTTTTCTTTCTTTTTTTTTTTTTTTTTAGGTGGAGTCTTGCTCTGTTGCCCAGGCTGGAGTGCAGTGGCGCTGTCTCGGCTCACTGCAAGCTCTGCCTCCTGGGTTCACGCCATTCTCCTGCCTCAGTCTCCTGAGTAGCTGAGATTATAGGCATCTGCCACCAAACCTGGCTAATTTTTTTGTATTTTTAGTAGAGACGGGGTTTCACCATGTTAGCCAGGATGGTCTCAATCTCCTGACCTCATGATCTGCTTGCCTCGGCCTCCCAAAGTGCTGGGATTACAGGTATGAGCCATTGCGCCTGGCCACCTTTTTAGTTCTTAATCATGTAAGTGATTTTTCAGTTCAAATGTGGACATTTTAGGCACTATGCTTTGAGACTTAGGATCTTTTATCTATACCTTCTGTTTAGCCAACTTCCTCTGATACTGCTCTGGCAGGGAAGGAGGCATCTCTAGCACTTTACAGGCATGTTGGATGCAATTCTAGGTTCCTCTCTCAGTGTCTGGTGATTCAATACAATGAATTAAATATATAGGCAGAAGTTAGTACAATAGAGCAATACAACGGTAACAATAGCTAGAGACTGGCAAACTGAAAGTTATTTACACAAAAATGATAGTAAATGAGATACACCTTTTACAAAATTCTTCAGGAAAAAATTAGTACAAAACGAAAAAAGAGAAAATAACACAACAGAGAATAATACAGCATAAAAGACAGTTATAACTACGTTAATAAATTTCATAGTCTAGATAATGGGTTGTCAAATGTTTTCTGTAAAGTGCCAGATAGTAAAGTTTTAGATATCATAAACCACACATAGTCTCTGTCATATTATTTTTTGTTTATTCATTTATTTATTTATTTTTCTGAGACAGGGTCTCATTCTTGTTGCCCAGGCTGGACTGCTTTGGTGCAACCTTGGCTCACTGCAACCTCCACTTCTCCAGCTCAAGCAATCCTCCAGCCTCAGCCTCACTAATAGCTGGGACCACAGGTGTGAGCCACCACACTTGGTTCATTTTTGTACTTTTTATAGCGATAGCATTTAACCATATTGCCCAGGCTGGCATTGAACTCCTGAGCTCAAAGCGATCCGCCCACCTCGACCTCCCAAAGTGCTAACGCCTGGCTTGCTTTGTTCACTTTTACAACTCTTTAAGAATATTAAATCCATTCTTTACTTGAAAACTGTTGTTTGCTGACCTCTGGCCTAAATGAATAAATAAATTCTGGAACTATAAAAAAGTCATAATCCCAGCACTTTGGGAGACCGAGATGGGCGGATCACGAGGTCAGGAGATCGAGACCATCCTGGCTAATACGGTGAAACCCCGCCTCTACTAAAAAATACAAAAAACTAGCCGGGCAAGGTGGCGGGCACCTGTAGTCCCAGCTACTCGGGAGGCTGAGGCAGGAGAATGGCATAAACCCGGGAGTCGGAGCTTGCAGTGAGCTGAGATCAGGCCACTGTACTCCAGCCTAGGCGACAGAGCGAGACTCTGTCTCAAACAAACAAACAAACAAAAAAAGTCAAAAATAGTGAAATAAAAAAAAAGAAGTTTCATATATTTTTACAAATTGAAGAATCAAAATTTAAATTATTAAACAATTGCACACAAAAATACACATTTTACAATCACATATAAGCAAGATTTAAAATTTGAGCACATTCATTAATGCATTTCACAAATATTCACTGAGGCCGTACATGCCAGGCACTGATCTAAATTCAAAGGAGAAAAAGTAATCAAAATAGGCAAGAATCTTTGGCATCTCCTTTTCTCTTTCTACTCTATCATGCATAATTTCTTTAGATTTGTGTAATTTTTCAGATATTTTTGAGTTACTAATGCTCTTTTTAATGGCATCTAACATGCAGAGCAGTTTGAATCATCCATTGCACTTAAAATTTCAATTATGACTTTTTCTTCAATTCCAGAGGCATTTCTTGGAACTCTATTTGTTAAAGTCCTTTGAAGACAGTGTTGTAGCTCACAGCCTCAGAAATTTCTCTTCACTTATATGTATATACTTTACTTTTGCCTCGGGCCTATGGACATAAACTCTTATCTATAGTAGTAGTTATTGGTTATTAGATAATCTAAACCAAGTAAGGAAAGTAAAAAAGACTGATAACTACTACTGCTATTCATGTGTTCATGCCGGGTAGGTACAAATATAATTTTATGGTGATCCCATAAGAGATGGAATAAAAAATAAGCGATTAAAATGTAGTCAAAACTGGCAACTTGAAGCGTGAAAAAGCCAATGCAAAGTTTCTTAGCCCTTTTCAAAGTCAGTCTAGAAAACGGATTTAGTCAATCTAACTAAATAATAAACCAAACTCAATAAGTGTAATAAAAATTATGCTGATGGTTTACATGAATTAAAAAAATCCGACGGACTAAAGTTTCACAACATTGGGTTTGGCAATGATTTCTTGGTCAAATGATACCAAAGACACAGACAAGAAAAGATAAAATAGAGAAACTGTACTTCATAAAAAAATTTTTAAATTTGTACGTCAAAACACACTGTCCACAGGGTAAAAAAGAAACCTAGCCCATGGAATGAAGGAAAGTATTTGCAAGTTATATATACAGATAACTCTTAAAACTCAACAACAACAACAACAAACCCTGATTCAAAATAAGCAAGAGCCTTGAATAGCGATTTGTCCACAGAAGATACAGAAAAAACCGACAGGCACATAGAAAGATTCTCAACACCACTAATCATTAGAGAAATGCAAATCAAAACCGCAATGAAATACCACCTCACATCATTAGGATGACTACTATTAACCACAAAACCAGAAAATAAAAAGTGTTGGTGAGGATGTGGAGAAATTGAAAGTCTTACACATTGTTGGTGGCAATGTAAAATGGTGCAGCCACTATGGAAAACAGTATGATGGTTCTGCAAAAAATTAAACACAGACTTACCATATAATCCAGTAATTCCACTTCTGAGTATATACCCAAAGAAATGGAAACAGGGCCTTGAAGAGATGTTTCTACAGCCATGTTCATAGCCGCACTATTCACAATAGCTGAAATGTGGAAGCAACCCATGCATTCATCATTAAGCAAAATGCGGAATATACATATTCAGATACATCTATACGTACACGCAGGAAGGAATACATACAGGAATATACATACATATACAGGAAGAAAATTCTGATGTATTCTGCAACATGGATAAGCCTTGAGGACATGATGCTAGTGAAACAAGCCAGCTGCAAAAAGGCAATGACTGTATGATTCTACTTACATGAGGTATTTAGGGTAGTTTAAATCATACATGCTGAAAGTAAAATGGTGGTTGCCAGGAGCTGGGAGATGAAGAAATGGGGACTTACTGTTCAATGGATAGAGAGTTACAGTTTGCAAGAGAAAGAGTTCTGGAGACAGATGGTGATGGTTGCACAGCATTATGAATGTACTTCCTGCAACTCAACTGTACACTTAAAAACACTTAAGATAGTAAATTTTTTATGTGTATTTTACCACAATAAAAATTTACACCCAGCCAGGCACGGTGGCTCACGTCTGTAATCCCAGCACTTTGGGAGACCAAGGCTGGCGGATCACAAGGTCAGGAGTTTGAGACCAGCCTGGCCAATATGGTGAAACCCCATCTCTACTAAAACTACAAAAATTAACTGGGCATGGTGGCGGTCATCTGTAATCCCAGCTACTTGGGAGGCTGAGGCAAGAGAACCGCTTGAACTCGGGAAGCAGAGGTCACAGTGAGCCAAGATCGTGCCACTGCACTCCAGCTGGGTGACAGAGCAAGACTCCGTCTCAAAAAAAAAAAGTACAATCTTTCTGGTTCATTGTTTATTAAAATATTGGTACATACCATCCTAGTCTATGCCAAATGAATCTATGTTGTTTTTAGGAAAATGCACATGAGAGAACATACACAGTGGAACAAGCGTTATGCTCCCCAATGGAGTGACATTGGAAGGACATATTTTTAATCAAAGTGATGTTTCTTCTGCACGAAAGCTTCTAGAAATAATTATTTGACAAATGCTTTCAGGAGTCATGTCAAAAACTATTTGAAATAACTTCAATTTAGTAAATATCTGACCACTTTGGAGGGGAATTTCGAATTTGAGAATATCATGATGTCATTCAGAGCCAAATAGTAACTAAGAAAGCATTCAAGTTGAAAAATCACTATTTTTGGTCCAAAAAGTTCCATATAGAAGTAACTTTTTAGTAAGGTTGTAAATTAGAATTCTAGAAATAATCTTGTTAACTCCCTAACTTTCATAATCATGATCTAATTCTCAAAAAAGGTGTTTAAAATGTCAATTTCGTTGGATGTGTCTGTGGCGGCTTTTTTTTTTTTTTTTGGTGGAATCTCCCTCTGTCGCCAGGCTGGAGTGAAGTGGTGTGATCTGGCCTCACTGCAACCTCCCCCTCTGGCGTTCAAGTGATTCGCCTGCCTCAGCCTCCCAAGCAGCTGGGACTACAGGCATGCGCCACCATGCCTGGCTAATTTTTTCTTTTTTCTTTTTGTATATTAGTAGATACGGGGTTTTACCACGTTGACCAGGATAGTCTCGGTCTCCTGACCTCGTGATGCGTCCACCTCAGCTTCCCAAAATGCTGGGATTATGGGCGTGAGCCACCGCGCCTGGCATGTGGTGGTTTTTTAATGCCCTAATTTAAATTTTGTTTGTTTTGGAGTCATACTTTGTATAATTTTGTGTAATTTGCATAATGTTGCTTTATATTATTATTTATATATAAATCATATTATTAAAATTATAGATTTGTCCCTTTACATACAATATTTCTTTGAACTAGCAAGTCAGTAGAGTACATATTAAAAAGATACTTTCTTCATTTCTTTATTCTCCAACTCTCTGTATCATTATCATTATGGATCCTTAAACAATTATATACTGATGTCAAATTTTTTTATGTATAATTTTACAAGTGTCCTTTATTTCAGTTTATTTTATTCTGCTTTCAGGGTTACCTCCTGTTATTTCTGAGTTTACATCCATTCTTTTAGAAACTTCAGATGAATTTTTCCACCACAGTATAAGAAAACCTCATTTCATAGCTTGTAGAGAGTTATCTTAAGATCCCTTAAATGCAGTTCATATGTATTTGACTAAATATTATATGCAATCTTTGCACTCAAAATAGTATCAAGTGCTAACACATTGAAAATATATAAGAAGAAAATTAATCAAAACAGACACTCTCTTTAAATGAATCCACCTAAAGAGAACCCAGTCTGGAGTACCTGGGTTTGATTGAGGGAACTTAAATGTGAAAAAGACTTACAATATATAGATTAAAAATTACTGGAAGCTGGGGAGGGGAGGGTGATGAAGAGGAGAAGGGGAAAAGGTGGAAAATGGGTACAAAGTCCAGCTAAACAGCAAGAATAAGCCCTGGCAGTCTATTGCACAGTAGAGTGACTACAGCAAAAACTAATGTAGTGAATATTTCAAGATAGCTAGAAGACTTTGAATGTTATCACACAGAGAAGAGATAAATATTTAAAGAGATGGATATGGTAATTACCCCCATTTGATCATTATGCAGTGATACATCACACTGTTCCCATAAATATGTAGAACGATTATATGTTACTATAATTTTTTTTAAAAAAGACAATTGCCAAAAGAAAAAGAGAGAAAATCTCACGGAGGAATAAGCTAAGGCTGGAAGAGGTGCCCTCTAGTTACCAGAGAGACATAAAGCAGAAAATGCTGTCACAGTGCTACTGATGTTTGGCAAACCCTCACCTTGTTACATCTGATAAGACAAAATTGTTAAAAGAATTGGTGCTCAAATTATGTTTGTATCCCAATTTGCAAACACCAGTTATTCAATTATCAATCTTGTTACTGGATATTGTACTGTCCATTCTTGTTCAAAGAGAAAAGATCAATTTTAAACAAATATTGTTTCATGCTCTTTCTCTACTGTGTGCCTTATGTTTACATATGTATTCCATCTCCTAGAGAATGTATGACATCATCTTAAAACAAAGTTGGCTTCCTCTGCTTCTTTACTTCCATTTCTTCTGTGTTATAATCTTTCTATGTTATTGCCAATGCTTAAGCTTCTGGCTATGTCTCTACCACTTCTCAAAGTTATCCCTAAGCTAGCTCCCTGAAGCAATAATTAATAGTGATTTGCATCATTTAACAAATATTCTATTGATCACATTCCATGTCCAGGCTTTGCTGTTTATGCTAAGCACATTAATCAATGTGGCCATGATTCCAAGCAAAGTTCCTTCATATAACCTTTACTTTTGGGCAGCTCAAAGAATACAGGTTTAGAGCGTTCTTCTACTCCTGGGAACTCAGAATGTACTCAAAGGCCACTTTTTGACTTCATCTTGTCTGCGAAGGAGAAGTTAACAAAAAATTACCACAAAAAATCTGATAATGAGAGAAAATGTTTACAACAAATCAATTCCTTTTGGTTTGATTGCTTGAGAAACATGCACCCCCCCCCACACACACACATATTTATAACACATTACTACATTTTATTTATATATATATAGTCTTGCTCTTGTCGGCCAGGCTGGAGTGCAGTGGTACAATCTTGGCTCACTGCAACCTCTGCCTCCCAGGTTCAAGCGATTCTCCTGCCTCAGCCTCCTGAGTAGCTGGGATTACAGGTGCCTGCCACCATGCCTGGCTAATTTTTGTACTTTAAGTAGAGACGGATTTCTCAGTGTTGGCCAGGATGGTCTCGAACTCCTGACCTCAGGTGATTCGCCTGCTTCGGCCTCCCAAAGTGCTGGGATTACAGGCATGAGCCACTGTGCCCGGTCCATTACTACATGTATTTTAATGCCTTTCTCAAACTCTACTAAAACTAAAAAGAAAAGGGTTTATGTCTTCTCACTCTTCAAATTCTTAGCTCTTAGAAAATGTAGACGACATCCAATAAAAGTTTAAGAAATGAATTAATATACTGATTAGAATATTGATGTTTGTATTAGGTACATTTGATCTGCTTTGACTAAAATGCTTTTTTAAAAAATGTAACCTTTGTAGAAGTTCAAAATAATCCATTTCGCCTCAATAATCAACAATTATATCATTACTGGATTTAATGAAAAAAATCTAATCATTATAAGTTAAAAAGTAGAATTATATCACATTGATACTTTTTTTCCAGTAAAGTGTCAGAAAATGGGAAAGAAATATACATCAAGGAAAAATTAACAAGTAAGAATAGGAGGAAAAGCAAATGTTTCTAGTACTGAGCTATTTTCTTTTTTTTTTTTCCTTTTTTTTTTTTTTTTGAGATGGAGTCTGGCTCTGTCACCCCGGCTGGAGTGCAGTGGCCGGATCTCAGCTCACTGCAAGCTCTGCCTCCCGGATTTATGGCATTCTCCTGCCTCAGCCTCCCAAGTAGCTGGGACTACAGGCGCCCGCCACCTCGCCCGGCTAGTTTTTTGTATTTTTTTTAGTAGAGACGGGGTTTCACCGGGTTAGCCAGGATGGTCTCAGTCTCCTGACCTCGTGATCGCTTGTCTCGGCCTCCCAAAGTGCTGGGATTACAGGCTTGAGCCACCGCGCCTGGCCTATTTTCTAGCCTATTCTATTTTAACCTAAAATATAACATTTAAGTGAATATATATATATATAATATATTCCATTAAGAGAATTCCATTCCATTGTAATTGCATTACATTAAGTGAATGTGTGTGTATATATTTCATTCTTTTCTTTGCGTATGCAGCCATAGAGCACATTCTTTCTATTCTCAGCCTTGACCTCCACACATGGGAAGTGTGAAAATCTAACTAATCAACATAATCGTGGGTGGCTAATTATTAAATCTAATAATGTGTACAGGTTCTTGAAAGTCTCTTTTTGTGTGTGTTAAATGTGTTATAACAGAAAGTGATTGTGGCAATAAAGAGTGGGTGTAATTGAAAGCTATATATATTTCAGACAAATCTTTGATTTGAACTTAATCCTTAAAGAAAACTTTGTGTCCTGACTAGGGCTGTTTTTATTTGGTGCTGCTCAATGTAGGTAGAACATTTTATTACATGCTTTGTCTTTAGGAAAAATAAAAACAAAGAAAGACATTCTTAGAATCACAGAAATCAAAGCTTAAAACAACCAACTATTCATTTTTCCCATCCCTGGCTAGTAACAGATTTTACCTGTATTCAAAATGTCCATGTGTTACAGACTAGCTTAAAATAGTATAGGTTACAAAATAGCTCAGTACTAGAAACATTTGCTTTTCCTCTTATTCTTACTTGTTAATTTTTCCATGATGTGGTATATTTCTTTCCCATTTTATGAAACTTTACTAGAAAAAATGTATTGATGCAATATAATTCTCTTTTATAATGTATAATGATTAGGTATTTTTTTCATTACATCCAGTAACAGTATAATTGTTGATTTATTGAGGCTAAATGAGTTATTTTGAACTTCTTCTACAAAAGGTTACATTTTTTTTTTTTTAAAAAGCATTTTAGTCAAAATAGGTCAAATGTACCTAATAAAAACATCAATATTCTAATCAGTATATTAATTCCTTTCTTAAAGCTTTATTGGATGTCTTCTGTATTTTCTAAGAGCTGAGAATATGAAGAGTAGGAAGACATAAACCCTTTTATTTGTGGTTTAGTAGACTTTGAGAAAGGCATTAAAATACACATATAATGTGTCGTAAATTCTGACAACTTCCAAATCGGAATCTTCAGTCTTGGCTTCTACCCTGAACTTCAGACTTATGTACGGAACTACATGTTAGATATTTCTACCTGTCAGTGCTATAATTACTCACCCCCAGTGAAGTAGTCAGCAAAGCCAGAAGCTTGAGTGTCTTCCTTCCCTTTTTCTCTCTATCCCTTTTCCACCCAAGCTAAATAACCCTGAAATCCTACTGATTATATCAACTAAAACGTTTGTCATCTCTGCCCTTCTCTCTGTCCTTTCAACTTTCTAACTAGTTTTCCCATCATCTACCTTATCCTACTGCCATGCAGCCACCCTGGAGCTCCCATTTTAAATAGAGTCCTGCTTCGGAAGCATCACTGGCTCTGTAACCTACAGGACAATGTCCCAGCTGTTTACGGAAGGAGACACTGCTCCAGGTGATCCATTTCAAACCTTCTCTCCAGCTTCACTGTCAGTCACTTCCGACATAAAATCCTAGCAGAACCAAATGCAAATCATTTCCTGAGCCTCTGATTCTTTCTCTCCTCCCTTTGCATTCTACAGGATGCGTGTTTCCTTCTTTCCCATGGGATTAGCTCCTATTCAAATGCAGAGTTTCTGCGCAGACAGCACTTCCTCCAGGAAGCCTTTCCTGAGCATTGGTGTGTCCCCACACAGGCTGCTTCGAGACTCTGTGAGCACCTCCTCCTCTGTGCTTCTGCCCGGCTGCATTAGTGTAGGACGGCCGTACCACATCACCACAACCTTGGTGGTTTGCAACAACAGAAATGGACTGTTTCACAGTTCTAGAAGCCAGAAGTTCAAGACTAAGTTGTTGGCAGGGTCGTGCTCACTCCAGAAGCTCTAGGTAGAATCTATACCTTGCCTCTTCCTGTTTCTGATGGCAGCAGGCATTCCTGGGCTTGTGGTTGCATCCCTTCCATCTTTGCCTCCATCTTCACATCACTTTCTTGTTTGTGTGTCTCTGTCTAGTCTTTCTCTACCTTTCTCCATATAGGAATACACATGATTGCATTTACAGCCCATCTAGATATTCTGGAAATGTCTCTTCTCCAGATCCTTCACTTAATCACATGTGTTGTAATATCATGTAATAGTCACCAATTCCAGGGATTAGGAAGTGATGTCTTTGAGGGCCATTTTTCCACCTACTACATATTTGTGGCCTGACAACGTCCCCAGTCAGGCTGCGTCTCATTTTCTTTGTGTTCTCAATGCCAAGCATAGACTAGGCTAAATAATTGTTTGTGGAAGGAATAAATGTCAATATGCAGGACCACCAGGACCAGTCTTTACTTTAGACTCAGTACTCTGGCAGAGGTGGGAAGGACGTGTTGGAGGAGCATAAGATGAAGACAGGAGGCTGTAATATCTCAGGCTGGAGACCCTGAGAGTGGAAATCAAGTCAATGAGAACGAGATGTTAAGGGGACAGAATTGACAGGACATAATCTCAGGCTTCATATTGGTTGGTTTTTCCCGAGAAAGAAAATCTGACATGGGGAGACTTATGAGGAACAACAATGAAAAAGCTAATGTTTAGTGAGTGCTGATCCTGTTCAGGTATTATCCCAATTATTAGGTCTGAAGTTACCTCTTTAACCACATGACCACTCTATGTGATAGTCACTGTTTCATCTGTAGGGGGCTGAATGTTGCACCCCCAAGATGCATATTAAACTCAGATGAGTAAGCAAATAAAGAGTACATTAGCCTTAGAAGAATGTCCCCCCAGACCCCCAAAAAGATATGCCCCATTCTCTGGGATATGTACATATTGACTTTATTTGGAAAAAAAAGGATCTTGGCAGATGTGATTAAGTTAAAGATCTTGAAAGGGAGAGATTATTGTGAAATAGCCCAGTGGTCCCAAAATGCGATTATGTGTATCCACATGAGAGACAGAGGACATTTGATACAGACAGAAGAGGAGGAGGCAATGGGACATGGAGGCAGAGGTTGAAATGATGTGGCCACGAGTGGGGCAGTGCTGGAAGCTGCCAGGAGCTGGAATAAGCAATGCTCTGATTCTCCCCGAGAGCCTCTGAAGGGTGTGCAGCTGTGCTCACACCTTGATTCCAGCTCAGTCACACTGATTTTGAATTTATGGCCTTCAAATTTTTAAAAAAACTAATTTTTTTTTAATTTTAAGCTAATAAATATTTAGTGATTGGTCAAATCAGCCAAAGAAACTTATAATACATGATATGTCTACATTGTAAAAAGAAAAATATTAGTATTAAGTGACCTGCTCAAGGTCACATACCCAGCCAGGTGCAAAGCCAGGCCTTGAGCACAGGCAGGCTTCCTCTACAACCCATGGTGGATGCCATTGGCCTGGCTGTGTTATTTCTGAGCTATGAACTACATATCCAGCGGAGACATGGTGATATTATACAACTGTAGGGTTAGGAGAACAGCTGATATATATGTCAAGACTTACATGTCACCAAGGCATAACTAACAGAGGGATGAGAACGGATAAGGTCCCTCTGAAGAGTACTTAGGTTCTAAGGAAAAAGATATAAGGATCAACTCTGGAGGTCAACACCTAGATGGTGGAAATAGTGAAAGAGAACTGCAATATGAACCTGACCTGGAAAAATAAGAGAGAAGAGAAGAAGCTGTGCTCATTTATGAGGAAGCTATGTTCATTTATACAATATCATGGGTGTCTATGTGATAGGCTATATATAAGACCCCTTTTCCTCCAAGTGTAACTTTGTTTGTTCAAATGCTCTCAGATTGAAAGCTGTCTTCATCGTCTTTAACCCCTGTGAAATGATTTCAGCTAGCTTCCTTTCTCCATTTCCAATCATACACATCTTTATTTACTGAATGTGTCTGGCAACCTGTTAATGCTACAAGCATGGAAAAAATAAGTAATGAAATCTGGCTACAGTGAAATCAGAATTTAATGATGTAAATAAACATAAAAATAATTTTATGTCACTATGGCTATCTTATCTAAGATGATCCTTATCATCTTGTTTATCTTTATTTAGCCAATTCACAGAAGTGCTCTGTATCCCATTTGTTATTCAATAAGTATATTTAATTTTTTAAAAAAGAGAGAAGAATGACTATGGAGAACAAAAGAGGAAAGAATTTAAAGACAGGTGTAGGGGAGTGAAAGACAAGGGAGAGGCAGTGAACAAAAGGAAGGTGCAGCCTTCATTGTAAAAACTGATGTAGCTGTATATTTGTGATTTGTGCAGTTTGCTATATATGCGTTATACATTAATACAAATTTACTTTAAAAACACTACAAGAAATTTAAGGAAGATAAGAAGTGAAGACAAATTCATTGGATTATCAGCTGAAAGGCACTAGGGGCGCTAGTGAGATACCTTTACGGTCCTGGTAGTGGTAAAATCCTAAATGCCCTAGGATAAAACAGAAGTGAAGAGGCAGCAACAAAAAAAATCTTCACTCAGCTAAGGAGGCATAAAACACATTAAAGAAGAGCAAGCTTTAAGCTCATAGGGAAAGGTTGTTTTGTAAACATCCAAGATTACATTTCATTTATATGTTTGTTTTTCTCATCAAGTGAATGCCTTCCTCTTTATATAATCACTTTCTTTAACAAGTTGAGGTGTGTGGGTTTTTGTTTGTTTGTTTGTTTGTTTTTTTAATCACTCACCTTGTGTGCAGCTCAGGAGTCATCTATTGTTTTCAAAATGTTCACAAATATCCTGTTAATGTGTTCCATTATTTCAAAAACTACTCATGTCTGATTTGTAAGAGAGTAATTTACAAGTTCACTGTTTATTCTTATTTTAAAGGTTAATATGAGACTCTACGGTTCTTCTAGCTGCTTTTGCCTCTATTAGATCAATTTGGATTTCAAAATAGTGATAGGTGGTAAATCGGTTTTGTTGCTTTGGGTACACTCAGGTTGTTAAGATTTTAAATGCTCCTTCTTGCCAATAAATCTTTTTGTGCTGATGTATTTTCTTTGATTTTTATCTTGAAACAAGATTGATTTAAGATTTTATGATATTAGTTCTCAAAGTTAGTTGATTTTGAAACACCCAATTTCATCACTATATTGTCCTCAAACACTATTATCTGTGTTTAATAAATGTTTTTATCTTTATTATACTTTTTCCCTCATTCTCCGAAATATACCTCATTTTTGGTTAGGGAAAGACTGGGAGTCTTGGACGGGAGGCTTTCAGTTGTACAAATATATGGACAAAGTAATAAGAATTCAGCAACTGTAACTTTGCCAAGAAAATAAAAAATTGAGGCTATGTAAAACATCATCAAGATTTCAGGAAAATGAATAGATTTTTAAAAGAGAAAAGCAAATTTATCAGCAAATATATCTATATAGCAAATTTATCAGCAAATATATCTATATATCTTGGTCTATTCAGGGTGCCATAACAAAATACTGTAAAATGAGTGGCTTCTAAACAACAGAAATGCATTTCTGAACAGTTTTAGAGGTTTGGAAGTCTAAGATGAAGGTGCGGGCAGATTTGGTGTCTGGTTAGGGGCCACTTTCTGGTTCATAGCCGCGTACTCCAGTGGTATAAAGAGATGTGGCAGCTCCTGGGGCCTTGTTTACAGCAGTGCCAACTGCATTCATAAAGGATCTGCCCTCATGACCTAATGACCTCTTAAAGGTCTCATCTCCTAATATCATGACATTTGTGACTAGATTTCAACACAAGCATTTTGTGGCAACTACATATTAATATATTCAGACCACAGCACTGTCTTAGTAATACCAGTAATAAAACCACTTAATAACCAGTAATTAAACCACAGAGCTCTTGATGCTTGAAAAAATCCACTAGAGGGGAATAAACACGTTTTCATAAATGGGGCTGAGAGCTGGAAATGCATTATGGCCACCCCCATGAGCAAAAGGGAGATCCTCAAAATTCAACTTGGGGACACATCAAGCTGCCAGCAGTGACAGTGCATCCAGGCCTGGGAGAGTAGTGCCTAGAGCTTTGTTTGTAATTATTTTCTCCCACGATGCACAGGAAAGATGCCACGCACATGCCCAATATAGTCCCGTGAGAGTGAGCAGATTTGATAAAACCAAACAGATTTTGCATGGAAGGAAAACATCACAATTTGTAATCATTGTAATTGGTGATGGTCCATCAGTAGCAATCACTCACGAACGGAGTAAAAAAGTACACTTGAAGCTGTGACAGATCAAACATGCCAAGAGGTAGAATGAGAATTGGACCAAAAACAAAATGTAGAGTGCTAGGCACTTCATACAGAAGGGTTTCCTCCTCTCCATAAATTCAAACATTTTTATATGAGATAGGACTAATTCTGACCTTGAAGAACAGAAAAGATTTTCACCTGGGAAAGGCAGAAGAAAGATTGCTCCTGGCAGAGTAAATTTTCCTACACAAAGAAGAGCAAATTCTCAACAGCTGAAAACCAGAGTGACTATCCCCTAGGCTAGATAAAAAGGGATGCAAATAATAATTAGGAAAAAATAACCCAAAACGAAATTGTGAAGGCTTATTGTATTTGTTACTCATTTTGCTATTATCTAACAACAACATTTTACCCTTCCTTTAGGTTAATTGAAGATATCTTAAAGGAGAAAATATTTTATTATATTTGTCATATAAAATGGCTGTTCTTTATATTGATGCTTTAATCTAGTGCTTTCCATTCTTTAGTAACATTTAGTAAATGTGATTTTATTTTATTTACAGATTATGAAAGAAAATCTCTACTTAGCTAAAATGTTGGAAATACACATGTATAAATATATAATATATACTATAATATATGAATATATACAATGACTTTGTAAAATGTAAGCCTATCATCTAAATAGAGTAATCTGGATTAAAAAAAAAAAAAAAACATAATCAGTCATCTTCAGCTTTCGGGTGCCACGGGATTGATTCTGACATTGCTATGAGGATTTAGTTAATTTGTTTTTCGTAAAGCTAGGTGTATGCTTTTCCTAGATTTTCTACTGCTTTGGAAATTTGAGGGAAATAGGTCACCAGGGTGTTTCATTCTAATCTGTTACAGTTATGTCTTTCGGAATCCTTGTAACACGTCATCTTACACATTATCTTATAATTGGTATATATGAGAACAATGAGAATCTGTTGACATATTCGTGTATTTATAAGAAATACTGGCAGAAATAATCACAATGCATACCACGCTCTTTACCTGTTTTAATCAGGATAACTGTGTGTGTGTGTGTGTTTAAATCCAGTATGTCATGTTAAGTTGTTTAAAATGCAGAGGGAGATAGAGATACCCTTTTAAAACTACTCGGTGTTCTTTCTGTTCCTAGCACAGGGTTCTGTTTGCTCTGTCTGTCATGATGAGGGAGTGGGTAAGGAGAAAGAAAGGTCATAAGCTTGGGATCTTCAGAAAGAGAAGAAAAATGACTTATCAAGTACAAACAAATCACCAAAATCGATGGCATTTTGGGGGGTTTAGCTGCAAGCCAGTGGTTGTTTAGGAGCCATCCAAAGCATGTGGCCTATTTATTTTGAATTCTTTAGTGATAAACACAAGGTTAAATGTAATTGAAAAAGAAAAAAGAAAAACAAACAAAAAAACCCATCACTGTTTGTCGAGAGTAACAAATGAGTTAAGGAAAGAAATAGGTTAAAAAGTATCATGGCTTTACTTTTCTTATGCTGGAAGCTGTTTTTTAAAAGAATGGTTCACCGGCCGGGCGCAGTGGCTCACTCCTGTAATCCCAGCACTTTGGGAGGCCGAGGCGGGCGGGTCAGGAGGACAGGAGATCAAGACTTTCCTGGTTAACACGATGGAACCCCCGTCTCTACTAAAAAATACAAAAAATTAGCCGGGCATGGTGTAAAAAATACAAAAAATTAGGGGGGCCTGTAGTCCCAGCTGCTCAGGAGACTGAGGAAGGAGAATGGCGGGAACCTGGGAGGCGGAGCTTGCAGTGAGCCCAGATCGGGCTACTGCACTCCAGCCTGGGTGACAGAGGGAGAGGCTGTCTCAAAACAACAAAAACAAAAACAAAACAATGGATCACCTCCTTGCATATTTGTTGAATATTCATTTCTGTCCTATTTATGTGTTTTGTAAAATTAAGTTCAATTTATCAAGTTAAGTTCAAAAAGTTCAAAATCTTCTAGAAAAATAGCATTTTGTTTAAAATAAGCTAATGAGATTTTCTAAAATTAATCATTGAAGGAGGTGTCAGGGAGGGGAGATAAAGTGATTTGAGTCATGAGTGGACAGAAGGGAAACCCAGCATTTTTCAAGCAAGAACCCGGGGAGTTGAAGCCATGAGTCTCTCGGGAACACAGTGATGGAGATGATTAACCTACCGAGATCAGAGGCTTTCCCCAGGCTGCACTTTGTCTCCTAAGGAAGAACATAGGAATCTATTACTCACGACCTTAACTTCAGCCTGGCCACGCAACAGAGAGTGAGCCACTAAGGCACTGCTTCAACCCATCCTAAATTTGGAGAACGTCTATTTCTAACTGAAGACATACTTACAGGAGTTCTATTTGGAAAAAAAAATGAAATTATTATTATATTTTCTAATGCAATATTTGCCTGACAACTATTTAAAAGCACAAGTAAAAAATACCCTGACTTTTTTTTTTTTTTTATACAGAGTATAGCTCTGTTGTCCAGGCTGGAGTGCAGTGGGCCAGCTCACTGCAACCTCTGCATCCCAGGCTCCAGCGATTCTCCTACTTCAGCTGCTGGGACTACAGGCACACACCACCACGCCCGGCTAATTTTTAGGTTTTTTTCAGTAGAGATGGGTTTCACCATGTTGGCCAGGCTGGTCTCAAAATCCTGACTTCGTGATCCACCCACCTCGGCCTCCCAAAGTGCTGGGATTACAGGTGTGAGCCGCCGGGCACAGCCAAGAATTTTATTTTATTTTCTAAGTTTTCTTTGCTCAAAGGTGATATCCATGGTGGGGTGAGGGGAATATCTGATTTAAAATTTTACATTTTACATATTTTACTCCATCACTAGCTTGACAATATTAGAAACTGTTTTTTGGTCAGACATGGTACCTTACATCTGTAATCACAGTGCTCTAGGAGGCTGAGGCAGGAGAATTGCTTGAGGCCAGGAGTTTGCGGAAAGCTTGGCAACACAGACCGAGTCAATAAAACAAAAACAAAAACAAAAACAAAAAAAACAGCCTTGGTGGCACACAGCTGTTGTCCCAGCTTCCAATGAGGCTGAGGTGAGAGGGCTGCTTGAACCCAGGAGTTCAAGGCTGCAGTGAGCTATGACAGTGCCAGTGCACTTTAGCCTGGGTGACAGAGTGAGACCCTGTTGCTAAATTTTTTAAAAAATATTTTTTTAATTAAAAATAGATACTGGCCGGGCGCAGTGGCTCACGCCTCTAAACCAGCACTTTGGGAGGCCGAGGTGGGCAGATCACCAGGTCAGGAGATGGAGACCATCCTGGCTAACACGGTGAAACCCTGTCTCTACTAAAAATGCAAAAAATTAGCCGGACGAGGTGGCGGGCGCCTGTAGTCCCAGCTACTGGGGAGGCTGAGGCAGGAGAATGGCATGAACCTGGGAGGCGGAGTTTGCAGTGAGAGGAAATGGCGCCACTGCACTCCAGCCTGGACCACAGAGCGAGACTCTGTCTCAAAAAAAAAAAAAAAAAAGAAAGAAAGAAAAAAGGAAAAAGCATACTATATTTTTTAAAGCATCGTTAAAGAAACTGTAGATCCTGAATATTTGTAAATATCTAAATGCCATAATTAATATTATTCCTAAATGTGATTTCAGAATATCTTCATATTTAAAATTGTCTTTTATGCTGGTGCATACTATTAAGAAAAGGGTTAAGCTGTGTTACCATCTTCATTGCCTGCATCACTATGGAGGAAAGGTCAGACTCTTTTTGACCTGTGTCTTAACCTTCACTGAAGGGGCTGTCGCTGCCTTAACCCCAAGCACGTAGACAGCAAAGACTAGTAGAGGTGGTAACAGAGGAGGTCTGAAGCATTTTTAGTCTCTGCTCAGCCTGAGGAGGAGGCTAGGAGCAAGGTAGCATGCATCTTAAAGAGGTGAGAAGGGAGTCTCATTCCTGACAGCAGCCCCCAAAGATGGATGCCTGGGCTGAGCCTCCACCATAGCCTCTTTCAGAAGAGGCAAAAGAGGTCCCAGTGCCCATATCGACAAAGTGCATGGAGCACTGTTTATTTTCTACCTCTGGCACTGCTTAAACCCAAATCCATATTCATATCTGAATCATTTCCATACAGGGGATGAAAAAAAATGTAAATGGCTGAGACTGAACTTACTAACATCTGAGTAGATTAAGTTCTGGAAGAAGTTATATCTAATTTACAGCTTTATAGAAATGTGACCTTTTTCAATGTACATTGTCTCCAACTAAACTTTATGCAGTATGCGTAAAATTTAGTACTCCATGGATGGAGTACTATAGACCCCAGTTCTCTAGGCATTCTTTCTTTCCACATTTTGAGACACATAGTTAATAAATAAATAAATAAATAAATAAATAAATACATAGATCGATAATATTTTTCCTTGGAAGAGTTAAATAGTTCTTAAACAGGACATTATAACACCTAACTGTAACAGGACAAATTTGATACATATGAATACATTAAAGTAAGAAAATCTGTTAATCCAAAGGCACTATTAGTATAATAACAATGAAAGCCAGCAAATACAAGAAGATATTTTATATATTTTACATGTGTATCCTGAATATCTAAAGGATTCAATAAATATAGACAGTCAAATGGAAATATGGCAGAAGACTGGAAGAGGTGCTGCATAAGATGGGGTAGTCAAACACCCAGTATCCACACGAAAATATACTTGCCTTCCTTAGTCATCAGAAAAAAACAAATTCAGATATGACATTTGTACACACTCATCAGAATAGCACTTAAAAAATACAAGGCATTAGCTTGGAGGGAGAGCAACAGGAACTCACATGCAATACTGGCAGTTGTGTAAATTTGAAAAACTACTGGCAATATCTATTATCTACACACTATGACCTAGGAATTCTACTCTAAGGAACTTCCCCCAGAGAAATGTGTATACATTTTCAGAAAAAAACTATGTTGAACATTATCATTGTAGCACAATTTGTATCAACCCCAAACCAGAACTACCTGTCTATGAATAAGACTCTGAATAAACAAACGATCTCTATTCGCATGGAATACAATACAGCCATGAAAATGAATGAAATTAAGATGGCCGAATAGGAACAGCTCCAGTCTCCATCTCCCAGCGCGAGTGACACAGAAGACCGGTGATGTCTGCATTTTCAACTGAGGTACTGGGGTCATCTCACTCGGGAGTGCCGGATGATCGGTGCTGGTCAGCTGCTGCAGCCTGACCAGCGAGAGCTTAAGCAGGGCGAGGCATCGCCTCACCTGGGAAGCGCAAGGGGGAAGGGAGTCCCTTTTCCTAGCCAGGGGAACTGAGACACATAACACCTGGAAAATTGGGTAACTGCCACCCCAATACTGCACTGTAAGAACACCGGCACACCAGGAGAATATATCCCACACCTGGCCGGGAGGGTCCCACGCCTACGGAGCCTACCTCCTTGCTAACACAGCAGTCTGCGGCAATCTAACCGCAAGGCAGCAGCGAGGCTGGGGGAGGGGCGCCCGCCATCGCTGAGGCTTAAGTAGGTAAACAAAGCCGCTGGGAAGCTCGAACTGGGTGGAGCTCACAGCAGCTCAAGGAAACCTGCCTGTCTCTCTAGACTTCGCCTGTGGGGACAGGGCACAGCTAAAGCAGCAGAGGCCTGTGCAGACGCGAGCGACTCTGTCTGACAGCTTTGAAGAGAGCAGTGGATCTCCCAACACAGAGGTTGAGATCTGAGAAGGGGCAGACTGCCTGCTAAAGTGGGTCCCTGACGCCTGAGTAGCCTAACTGGGAGACATCCCGCACTAGGGGCAGTCTGACACCCCACACCTCACAGAGTGGAGTACACCCCTGAGAGGAAGCTTCCAAAGCAAGAATCAGACAGGTGCACTCGCTGTTCAGCAATATTCTATCTTCTGCAACCTCTGCTGCTGATACCCAGGCAAACAGGGTCTGGAGTGGAACTCAAGCAATCTCCAACAGATCTATAGCTGAGGGTCCTGACTGTCAGAAGGAAAACTATCAAACAGGAAGGACACCTATACCAAAACCCCATCAGTATGTCACCATCATCAAAGACCAGAGACAGATAAAACCACAAAGATGGGGAAAAAGCAGGGCAGAAAAGCTGGAAATTCAAAAAATAAGAGCGCATCTCCCCCTGCAAAGGAGCGCAGCTCATCGCCAGCAATGGATCGAAGCTGGTCAGAGAATGACTTTGACGAGATGAGAGAAGAAGGCTTCAGTCCATCAAACCTCTCAGAGCTAAAGGAGGAATTACGTACACAGCGCGAAGAAACTAAAAATCTTGAAAAAAGAGTGGAAGAATTGACAGCTAGACTAATTAATGCAGAGAAGGTCATAAACGAAATGACAGAGATGAAAACCATGACACGAGAAATACGTGACAAATGCACAAGCTTCAGTAACCGACTCGATCAACTGGAAGAAAGAGTATCAGCGATTGAGGATCAAATGAATGAAATGAAGCGAGAAGAGAAACCAAAAGAAAAAAGAAGAAAAAGAAATGAACAAAGCCTGCAAGAAGTATGGGAGTATGTAAAAAGACCAAATCTACGTCTGATTGGGGTGCCTGAAAGTGAGGGGGAAAATGGAACCAAATTGGAAAACACTCTTCAGGATATCATCCAGGAGAACTTCCCCAACCTAGCAGGGCAGGCCAACATTCAAATTCAGGAAATACAGAGAACGCCACAAAGATACTCCTCCAGAAGAGCAACTCCAAGACACATCATTGCCAGATTCGCCAAAGTTGAAATGAAGGAAAAAATCTTAAGGGCAGCCAGAGAGAAAGGTCGGGTTACCCACAAAGGGAAGCCCATCAGACTGACAGCAGATCTCTCAGCAGAAACTCAACAAGCCAGAAGAGAGTGGGGGCCAATATTCAATGTTCTTAAAGTAAAGAATTTTCAACCCAGAATTTCATATCCAGCCAAAATAAGTTTCATAAGTGAAGGAGAAATAAAATCCTTTACAGATAAGCAAATACTTAGAGATTTTGTCACCACCAGGTCTTCCTTACAAGAGATCCTGAAGGAAGCCCTAAACATGGAAAGGAACAACCGGTACCAGCCATTGCAAAAACATGCCAAAATGTAAAGACCATTGAGGCTAGGAAGAAACTGCATCAACTAACAAGCAAAATAACCAGTTAATATCATAATGGCAGGATCAAGTTCACACATAACAATATTAACCTTAAATGTTAATGGACTAAATGCTCCAATTAAAAGACACAGACTGGCAAACTGGATAAACAGTCAAGACCCATCAGTCTGCTGTATTCAGGAGACCCATCTCACATG
>NC_045442.1:94831383-94836421 GCF_002776525.5 Piliocolobus tephrosceles
TGGGGAGTTATACCTGATATAAATGATGAATTGATGGGTGCTGACGAGTTGATGGGTGCAGCACACCAACATGGCACAAGTATACATATGTAACAAACCTGCACGTTATGCACATGTATCCTAGAACTTAAAGTATAATAAAAAATAAATAAATAAATAAATAAAAGAAAATGAATGAAATATAGCTACTCACAACAACATGGATGGATTTTGCAGATAAAATGTTGAGTTTAAAAAGTTAGACATAAAGAGGACCTACTGTATTATCCCACTTTTGAGAAATTTAAAAGCAAGGAAAACCCACCTGGAAGTCAAATTAGAACTCAGGATATAGCTTTGGAGAGAGGCTGAGACTGAGCAGGAGGGAGAGGAGGCTCAATGCTGTTTCTTGATCTGTGCTGCTTGCACAGGTGCATCACTTTGTAAAGTTCTTTGAGCTGCACACTTGTAATTATGCTCTTTCTTGTATTAGGTTTTGCATTACATAAAATAAGTTTGCTTTAGGAAATAATTATCTGTTTTTAAATGGCTTCTGCTTTTAGCTGTGAGTCAAGTTCTAATCTACAGATCCATAAGAGAAGATTCATTTTATAAACTTGATGTTTCTAAACCATTTATGTAAATATATATATTTATTTCCATTTTGGACACTCTAAAGTACTCTTTCCCATCAGTACATTTTAATAAAACATACTTCAATAATCTACTTTTAGTTATTACTGAATAGTGTAAACAGGGAACTACTACCCCCCCATAAACTGTCCAGCTGATCAACTCAAAAGTATTCTCTCTCAGAGAATGCAAGGCAGAGGGAGAGAGAGAGAAATTCAAATCTCTGTGAGAGAATTTCAAATCTTTGTGAAATTCAAATCAAAGTTTGATTTGACTTACTCTAAGCCTTACTAAATAAAATGGCACCGACTGAGCAAGTTCAAAGTAGTAGGTGGCGTGAGGAAAAGTATTATAAACATCTTGTTTTAGCATCAATAAATTATTTCAAATCTTCCATCTATACAGAATACTTTTCTATACTTAGTTTTTTAATCTGTGGAAGATCTGCGGATTCTAGATAGAAAAGCCATCAGCAAGAACAAAAACTTTCTTGGAGGGGAAGGAAAAACATTCTCTGCAAATGATTCCATCTACAAATGTTTCCATTAAGTAGATTTTGACAGCTTCCTACTATTCTGAAAGACTTTCTCCTCCCTCCTTCCCTCTCTCCTTCCCTCCCTTCCTTTCTTCCTTCCTTCCTTCCTTCCGTCCGTCCGTCCGTCCTTCCTTCCTTCCTTCTTCATGGCAACCACAGGAACTGTTTAGAAATCAGAGTGCTACTTTACTCTAAAAGTATTACAAATCCATACTCCTAAGTAAACAGTTTTCAAGTTCTCTCCGTATGTGGCCAGAGCAAAGATACAATAGATAAACATCTCTTAAAAGCTCTATCAAAGTATAAAAACTCCTTAAATCTTTCTCAGGTATCTGAATCCTCAAGGAATATTTTTCTCCTTTTCTTCTCAGTTTCTCAGTGGAACCTGGCTTAAGTAATTTTTGTCACATTTATCCAAAAAGCTTTTAAGAGTGTTTTGTCAATACTTCAGGGATATCTAACTTATAGATTACAATTACCTTTAGAATAATGAAATAAAATATCATACGCCTTAATTCTGTTTTCACAATCATCTTTCATGTTTCATTTTTGCAAATTTGATATTGTGAAAAATCCCATCAGAAAGAGGAGTAAGTGCGGAATGGTTGGGGAGAATGAATTCTTCTCTATAGAAAGAATACCATGGGCCAGGTGCGGTGGCTCATGCCTGTAATCCCAACACTTTGGGAGGTCGAGGTAGGCAGATCACGAAGTCAGGAGATCGAGACCATTCTGGCTAACAAGGTGAAACCCTGTCTCTACTAAAAAGTACAAAAAATTATCTGGGTGTGGTGGCACACATATGTAGTCCCAGCTACTCGGGAGGTTGAGGCAGGAGAATCGCTTCAACCTGGGAGGTGGAGGTTGCAGTGAGCCCAGATCGTGCCACTGCACTCCAGCCTGGGCAACACGGAGAGACTCCATCTCACAAAAAAAAAAAAAAAAAAAAAAAAAAGAAGAAGAAGAATACCCTGCTACGAGTTATTTAGTAAGCTTCACACACGTACTTGCCCTACGATTCAATTAATGGGCATCGATTTACCAGTAACTGGAAGAATGCTTATGTTGTGGAATATTAGCTACATCTTTACTCCACATTTTTATTTAATGATATAGATGTATCAGTATCCTCATTGTGTATAGGCGCAGAAAAATATTTCACAGAGGCATTTGCACATAGACCTAAAGCTGGCAATGTGCCTGGGATTAAAATTCATTCCTGCTGCCCCCTAGGCCATCAGTTTTGGATGTCTCCACCAGAAGCAAAAATAAGAAAATAATACAACTAATTTGACACTGTGAATTTTAGAATGTCTGGACTTTTGGCTAGCCGGTAGCTTTCTTTTCAGACCTAAAGAAACAATTTGTATTTTTCTATCCTGGTTTCTTCATATCTCAATTAGTGTAGCACTTCATTCTAGCTTAGCAAAATGATTTAAACATGACAAAGTTGCTCTACAGGTTGGATTCTGAATACCTTGGGAAAAGAGTACTAACTAAAAGTATTGTTATTTTTGGCAATTTTAGCAGAATCTTCCTGTGGTCTGTTATGATTAATTTTCTTGAGGAGCTCAGGATTTTAATGTCATGAGTCAGAAGTGCTGAAGTCTCATAGGACAGTTCCTTTAGAAACATTGCCAGAGGAAATTGGGGATATCATCAGGGATCTTTTTATTTTCTAAATCCAGGTGAAGAATGACAGGGTCCAACAATTTGATAAGACATTTACTATTACTCCTTGTATCAACATTTCAACCCCTAAATTATTCTTTGCCCTAATGCCGTGACAGGAAGTCTGCATTAAGGTAAAAGGAAATAATAAATTCAACAAGAATGTTTTTAATGGATGTTCAGCACCCAGCACCATCACAGACATCACGGTGCACACCAAAGCAGTACAAAGCACAGTCTTATCTATTTTGAACTTAAAAGTATGTAGGGATGCAGGACACACATATGTGAAATGGTTTGATGAGGCAAAGCAAAAATAGCCAAATGCTAAAATTCAACGATTCACATGATGCATGCCAATGGAAACTTAAGAAGAAAAATGGTCAAGGTAGGCAAGAAATTTTAAGGGCAAGTGTCAGAAAAATAATATGAACTAAAGCTGGATCTTTGAGATAGAACAGAATTGAGAAGTTGAGAGGCCTGTAATTTCTGAAGAGTAGACAGTTTCTTCCTGCCTCTGACCTCCACACATGTTATTCACTCTACATAAAAAATACATATTTCTTCATCTCCCCCTTTACCTCTGTACCTCACCCCTAGGCATTTAACTCCAAACTAAATTTTTTTATTTTTGGTATAAAATGTTTCTCTGGGAAAACCTTATCTGATTCCCTGGTGTAGAGGTGACATCATTATGTTATCATAGCTCTCTGAATTTTCACACTGTTTAATTTGCAATTATTGTTTAAATGTCCATTTCCTGACATGAATGTATTCTATATAGGGACAGGGACTGTGCTGATCATTACTATATACCCAGTGAATGGTACTTACCATTAATGAATACATAAAGGATTAGGAGATCACATGTGTCATTCCCCATATTTAAGGGAGTCAACGAAGGTTAAATGACATGTGTTGCACTGACAGGTGTAACAGACTCAACACTATAATCACAACTGCAGACTCTCACCCAGATGTTCTTTCCACTCTAGCGTGATGCTTCAGAAGTATTATCCAAGGGAATAGAAGAAGGAAATGTCATAGGAGAAAGTCCTCCAGAGGAGAAAAGAGTAAACGAGCAGGGCTTACTTGGGAACTGCTAGAGGTTTATGCTTTTTTAAAGCACTCAACATTTACAACAAGAGATTAGCATGGTGTATTAAGTACACTTTTTAGCCTGCATTTTAAGAGCCGTTTCCCACTAATACCTTCAAACACACTGTCCACCATCTTCCTTTAATATTAAATCAGACGGCTGTGCCTGGTGGCTCACGCCTGTGATCCCAGCACTTTGGGACGCTGAGTTGGGCAGATCACTTGATGTCAAGAGTTCAAGACCAGCCTGGCCAACATGGTGAAAACCCATCTCTACTAAAAATACAAAAAATTAGCCAGGCGTGGTGGGGTGCACCTGTAGTCGCAGCTATTAAGGAGGCTGAGGTGGGAGAATCAATTGAACCCAAGAGGCAGAGGTTGCAGTGAGCTGAGATTGTGCCATTGCACTCTAGCCTGGGTGACAGAACAAGACTTTGTCACAAAAAAAAGTGTGTGTATATATGTGTATATGTATATACACACACACATATAAACACTTTATATAAATATACATTTTTAGCATATATATGCTTTTTTAGTATATATATACTTTTTTTTTTTTTTGAGACGGAGTTTCGCTGTCGCCCAGGCTGGAGTGCAGTGGCCGGATCTCAGCTCACTGCAAGCTCCGCCTCCCGAGTTTACGCCATTCTCCTGCCTCAGCATCCGGAGTAGCTGGGACTACAGGCGCCCGCCACCTCGCCCGGCTAGTTTTTTGTATTTTTTAGTAGAGACGGGGTTTCACCGTGTTAGCCAGGATGGTCTCGATCTCCTGACCTCGTGATCCACCCGTCTCGGCCTCCCAAAGTGCTGGGATTACAGGCTTGAGCCACCGCACTTTTATAGTATATATACATTTTTTGTATACATTTTAGTATATATACTTTTTAGTATATATACACTGAAAAGCATACATATACTAAAATTAGATATATACCTTTAAATATAAATATATATTAAAAAGTATATATATACTTTATATATATGTATACTTTTTTAAGTGTATGTGTGAATATATGTATATTTTTGAGACACAGTCTCACTCTGTCGCTCAGGCTGGAGTGCAATGGCACAATCTCGGCTCACTGCAACCTCCGCCTCCTGGGTTCAGGCGATTTTCCC
>NC_045442.1:94836521-94923182 GCF_002776525.5 Piliocolobus tephrosceles
TTTTTTTTTTTTTTTTTTTTTTTTTTCAGACGGAGTCTTGCTCTGTCGCTCAGGCTGGAGTGCAGTGGCGCGGTCTCGGCTCAATGCCAGCTCCGTCTCCCGGGGTTCACGCCATTCTCCTGCCTCAGCCTCCTGAGTAGCTGGGACTACAGGCGCCCACCACCATGCCTGGCTAATTTTTTGTATTTTTAGTAGAGACGGGGTTTCACTGTGTTAGCCAGGATGGCCTCGATCCTCGTGATCCGCCCGCCTCGGCCTCCCAAAGTATTGGGATTACAGGTCTGAGCCACGGCGACTGGCCACTCCTGCTAAGTTTTTATATTTTTAGTAGAGATAGGGTTTCACCATGTTGGCCAGGCTGGTTGAATATATATATACACACATAAATTCAGACTCCATTTTACTTAGGAACACAATCTTGTTCTTTTTAAACAGAAATCATTACTGTCAACCTTGTATCACTATTATTCAGAAAGCTCTCCACTCTATATTTATAATCTCCTTTAATACTGATATTTTATTCCAGTCGAGAATAAAACAATATATCTTGTTTTATAGATTGCTCTGAAAGAAAACTTTTTTAAAAAACAGAATTTATACATATGAAAATTTCGATCATTCAAAAGTTGGAAATAAGTAGAAATTAATAGGCAAAAATATGTTAAAACATTGCAAGTTCAAAGTAAATACAAATTTTAGTTTTTCTCCTAGGTGGATCTGAAGTAGTCTTGTAAAAACATTCTGAGTTTGTAGAAATACTTAAAACATTCAAAAAGAAGTAATGCAAATAAAAATATCAGTTGAAGAAGGGAATTTCATAAAAAAGCATGAAAAAGATTTCAAGAGCATAAAATTTATGTAAAGAATCCAAAGCTCTCATATAAATACAGAAACAGTATGTGAATGTGCTAACACATTGTGAAGAGAACTTCTCTAAAGAAGAATTTGGAGGAAAGAGACTTTATTCCAGTGAACAGTTTGCAAACTGAGGAGATACAGCCTTCTGTGTAAAACGAAGGTATGTTCCAGAGAACAAATGAGGGGTCTAGCTTTTATAGAGAATGCTCTTGCCCAGGTTCCCAGTCAGGTCCTCCTAGGTAAATAAAGGATTCACATTTGCTTACTTCTGATAAGTGGATGCAAGCCACAGCCTATTGGTTAGTTCAGATGTTATGAACATGTACAGTCAGCTGTGAAATTCCTAAAGTTAATCAGATGTGTGTGTTTTCCAGAAACTCAGAGGAAGATGTGACCGCTAATCAGCAAATAGTCATTTTGGCTCCTTTTTAAATTTAGACCCAGTGAGTCACTTGAGCTTTATTTTGAGGGATTGGCTCTTTTAGGTTCATAACATTCAGGGACTCTCCACGTTTTACACATACTTTTCTTTGTTTCTTCTGTTCTCAAAAACCTTCCATTGATGGCAATGCTTTTTCCCTTAGGGAGAATACCACATCACCATGCACAGAAATCGCAGGCAGGAAATGATCTGGGACTTTAAGTCATCAACGAAACGACTCACATAACAGGAGAAGGAAAGAATTAAGAGTCTAGCACAACAGGGGCTTCCTCTTTTACAATTGATAAACTGGTCACATCTCCTATTTCTTATTTTGACCTAGAAGTGCTAAAAGAAACTAAAGAAAAACTATTTTGCTTATGAAGTTATCTAACTGAAAGTAATATGCCTCTTTTTTGGATTCTCAAAAAATTTTCTTTCTGGGTGATATGATTTTATGCTGGATAAATAAAGTAAGCACACGCAATGTCATACACAACACACAAGTGGCTTGTACTGTTCTGGGGTGGCAAGAATAACGGTGAAAGTCAACATAGACTGGAGATGAGTATTGGTGAGTATTTTTGACAAGAGAAGCTCTCAGTGAATTGTACAGTGTATACTTGTAAATTATGAAGCCACTCAGACCAAAACATAATGAAAGTAGCATGAACAGAATTTTTGTCTGTTCTTATAGAAATCAGAGAGATATATTAGGAAGTAACTGTATATCATGAGAAGATTGCAATTTTACATGATGCAATGCAAGATGAAGATGAAGCATGGTTACTATATCCAACCTGAAGTGCATGCCGACACTGCTAATTTCATGGCTTTGAATGTAAGAAAAGTCAGTGCATGCTTCACTTTGTGTTTGCTCAGAAAGTATTTAGTTAAGGCTTACCATACTCCAAGCACTGTAATAATCCTCACAGGAAAAACAAATATAGCACCAAGGATCAGTGACTGATTGCAGATTCATGATATGTTAGCTGCTCCCTGGTCAACATTATTCACTGTCCAGAACTAGGGCATGCAGTTTGACAGTGGCCTTTCTGTTCAGTTTGTTTATACTTTCTCATGCCCAATTTCCGTTCCAATCAGTGCAATTTTTCAAAGAAGTGTAACCAAAACTAAGAATTAAGTGTGTGATTTTTTTTTATATGAAGCAGAAACAAACTCTAAATTAAAGCTTCCATTAGAATTTACAGACATATAAATTATTCTTGCACATGTATTAGCCAAGAGCTTTTCAGTTGTGAATAAAAGATCCTCAAATGAGTCTATTCTAGACTAAGCAGATAACTTACTGGTCTGCAGAGTCCACAGGAAGGGTTGAACCACATGAGCAGGGAAAATAGGACAAGAATCTCTGTAAAGATTTGAACTACAGACTCAAATGCCAACAATGCTGTCCTTATCTCTTTTTGATTGGCGTCTCTCGGCATGCCAACTCCATTTTCATCACACTCCTTCCTTCATAATGGAAAATGTAAACTTTAATTGTTCTCAATTTTATATTCTGTGGCTTGAACCACCAAGTAGATTTCCTAAATTCAAAAACCCAAAATAAGTTTGATTAGGTTCTTTCTCTTAGACCAATGCCTTGAGATGATCACGAAAGAACACAGCAACTTTCATTGGAAGGTCTTGGTTGGAGCAGAAAGAGAAGCATTTCCTGAAATAAGGAGTTGAGAGTGGTCAAAATTAAAGCAGTCCCTTAGACCATATGTTTGCAAAAGCAATGTTAATCATGTTTGTTAGTGCCCCTCATTGAAGGATCCAAGTAATGAGTACCCATAATTTATGACAAGAAAAGGATTTATTCTCCCAAAGTTGTGTTTTATTGGACAATAAAATGACTACGCCTGTTATGTTTCTTATTTTTGCAGTTGCTACCAAAAACTTCAGAATTAAAATACACAGTCAATAACCAGCTTACTTCAGGTTCATGGAAACATTTTGTACTATTTTCTACAAGTTTTCTTATTTTCAATTTTTTTTTTTTGCTGTATTTTTCTGTGCCTTAAAAAAGTTCTTTGAATTACTTCTAAGAACAGATGAAGAAAAATAAATATAAATGACAAGAAGCCCATATCATTGACCTCATGGGTACTACACTTGCTAAAATAATCTCCTCTGATGAATGTCATGGGCCAATTTGTGTATGAGAAAAAAATTCTCTAATAATTAAAAAGAACATTATTGGTTTTCCTCTTCATCAATCTGGACTGCTGTACACAAAAAATGCCATAGACCAGGTGGCTTATCCACAACAGAAATTTATTGATCGCAGTTCTGGAGGCTGGGAAGTCCAAGATCAGGGCACCAGGAGATTCCATGTCTGGTGAAGGCCTGTGTCCTCATAGACAGCTATCTTCTCACTGTAACCTCACATGGCAGAAGGGTGAATGAGCTCCTTTGGCTGCTTTATAAGAGCAGTAATCCCACTCATGAAGCCCTTATGGCCTAATCACCTCCCAAAGACCATATTCCTAATACCATCACCTTGGACATTAGGATTTTGACATATGCATTTTGGGGGAAACAAACCTTTAGACCACAGCAACTGGGTATATTAATTGTATTCATCACAAATCTGTTTTGACTTGAAAATTTCAAGCATTTTACTATTTGTAATTACTGACCTTTTACTTTCCTGATACCTAGTTCTGCATTCTTCATAAGGAGTAAGCACAATTCTTGCAGATGTGTAGATATCTTCCCTCCATTTACATACAACTTAAACTATCTTTTTTTTTTAGACAGAGTCTTGCTCTGTCGCCCAGGATGGAATGCAGTGGCGCAATCTTGGCTCACTCCAAGCTCGGCCTCCCTGGTTCACGCCATCCTCCTGCCTCAGCCTCCTGAGTAGCCGAGACTACAGGTGCCCGCCACCATGCTGGGCCAATTTTTTTTTTTTTTTTTTTTTTTTTTTCGTAGAGACGAGGTTTCACCATGTTAGCCAGGATGGTCTCGATCTCCTGACCTCATGATCCACCCGCCTCAGCCTCCCAAAGTGCTGGGATTACAGGTGTGAGCCACCGTACCCGGTCCCAGAACTTAAACTGTCTTCTAATGCAAGAGTAGAAATAATTTGCAAAAGAAGACATCTTGTCTTGGTTGTCAAGGAAACAGCAGTGAGAGCAGAGGTCGGCCCAGCACAGTGAAGGCAGAGAGAGGAGAAGCAGCAGAACAGCTGTGGCAGTACAGGCTGGTTCCACTCTAGCTGCTCAATGTTATTTTCAACTTCCCTTTGTAAATGACTTGGACTATTTACTCCTTCCCATATTCCTATAACCAGGATAAAAACATTCCTTCCCACCTTTCAAATCTCAGCCTGCAGACCTGTATAGGAGTGAAAGAACAGAAATTAGTCGATTTTAAACCAGTGGCAAATATCTTCAGAGGCAGAATTTTTCTTTTTTAAGTGACTGTGGCCCTTAAGATAATGGTCCTATTGCTGACTTTCTTGACATGTGAGTGAGAGGTTGTCAGTTGTTTACAGAGACTGTTGACGACCATTAGCATAATCAATATAGAAATAAATAATTGAATAATTGATAAGTGAGGCATCGTTTAGCGATTGACTTAAAAGAATTATTTTTTATTAATGTTTGTATGTTCTGACTTCAAAATAAGGATGGTTTTAGAATGTGATTTTAGAAAACAAATCTATTATTTTAAAGAAAAATTCTTTAAGTGAGGTTTAACAATGGCAGTCATTTATGGTTTTCTTTTTTTGAGGTGCACAAACACAAAGAATTGTGCAACAGCAAATGTTAGAAAGCTTCTTGCTTGTGATGACTGACTTGGGTCTCTCATAATTTACCAGATTCCAGGTTTTTGCCTCCACAAAACATGCCTTTCAATGCAAAGAATGAAAGTTTCTCCTTAACATGGGCAAAATATTATTTGGGCTTATAGCACATCTCTCTATACAAATTTACATTAATTCCTGATGACAAGTTTTTCAGTGACACATTGCTGAGGCACGCTGGCTCTGCCCAGCAATTTGTAGGAGTATTAGACAATCTGGTGGCACAAACCAAGGATTGTTAGCCCAACTTTAATACAATTAAAAGTGTCTTTGCCTCTTAAGGCCTAGTCTCAGATGTTCCTCAAAGTCACTTCTGCATCATATTATATTAATCTAACCAAATCCTAAGAGGAGTACAGACTCAAAGAGTAAACAAAAAGACAAAAAGATATCATTTCTTTCTTTCTTTTTTTTTTCCTGAGATGGAGTCTGCTCTGTCACCCAGGCTGGACTACAGTGGCAGGATCTCGGCTCACTGCAAACTCCGCCTCCTGGGTTCAAGCGATTCTCCTGCCTCAGCCTCCCGAGTAGCTGGGGATTATAGGTTGTGCCACCGTGCCTGGCTAATTTTTGTATCATTAGTAGAGATGGCCAAGCTGGTCTCGAACTCCTCGGGTGATCCACTTACCGCGGCCTCCCAGAGTGCTGGAGTTACAGGCGTGGGTCACCGCGCCTGGCCAGTGGAATTTCTTCATGAGAGAAACCTGCAAACCATAGTGGGCAATGTTCTCACCCTTTGTAGCTATATGTGACTTCTTTTCACCTGTAAAGTATTTTCACTGCCACCCTCAAAAGTCTAATGGCTCCCAGGCTTTTGGCTTGGTAAATGGGGTGGTGTTTACTGCTTTGCAGAACATACTGCATTGGAGAAGACTTTGCGGCAGCCAAGTGAAAGTTTGCTTTTTTGCTCTGGATGTAGATTTTATCTCAGAGATTGCTTTGAACTGGAGATACATATTTTTTGAATCATCATTTTATATCACCGAGGGGGACTTCATAGAATGAGTAGATAAGATAATTTACAGTTGTTCCCTAAGGAGGAACAAGATTAAGGAAAGCCAGAAATACAGAGCAAAGAAGACCAGGAAGAGAAACCAGCAAGCTGGGAGAAATGTTTGAGAGCAGCAGTATCAAAAAGGTAAGGAGAGACTGGTCCAGAGGTAGCAAGTTATCTCAATTGATTGTTCATGCTCAGTTATAGATTAAACTCCTTGTTATATTTTCCCCCCAGCTCCTTCTCACTACTGCACTTGACCAGTTTTAAAACAATACTTAAGGAAGGTGTCGGACATTTAATATGAAGAAGGAGAGAACACCATCAAATTCTTTGACTAGATCAAGAACCGTAAGAAATAAAACACATAAATACAACATCTTGGAATATCTGAAAAAACAAGCATCACTTTTCCTATAAAATTACATTACTATTACCAAGGTATAGCATAGTATATTAAAATATATTAGGTCATAAATTGACATTAGTGGATAAATACTCCATAGCACATTATTGAAGAGTAGATTAGTGACCAAAACCTAAATATCCCTCATTGACTTCATCCAGTGAATTAAAAAATTGCAAAAGATAAATTCTCTGTTTCAAGGCAACCTTGGTACTAACAAAGGATGAGAGATAGAAAACACAATGCAAGATAATACTGAGATTTCAGTCAAATAAATAAAATAAAGAAACTCAACTTGTTAACAACTCCCTTCTTGACTTAGGTATTACATCCCAAATGCATGTGCGTGCACGCACGCACACACACACACACACACCCCAGGCACGGTGAAGATCACTGATGGGATGGGCAAGGGGCATGACCAAGGGAACAACAAGGTGATTAGATTAGTTATCCAAGAAATCATTGCAGTGTCAAAGAAGTAGGGAGTAGATTTCCATTTCCCTTTTTTTTTTCTTTTATTATGGTTTTTGAGACGGAGTCTCGCTCTGTTGCCCAGCCTGGAGTGCAGTGGTGCGATTTTGGCTCACTGCAAACTCCGCCTCCCGGGTTCACACCATTTTCCTGCCTCAGCCTCCCAAGTAGCTGGGACTACAGGTGGCCGCCACCTCACCCAGCTAATTTTTTGTATTTTTAGTAGAGACGGGGTTTCACTGTGTTAGCCAGGATGGTCTGGATCTCCTGACCTCGTGATCCACCCACCTCGGCCTCCCAAAGTGCTGGGATTACAGGCGTGAGCCACCATGCCCGGCCTCCATTTCCCCTTTCTAATGGAGTTACTTTGGGTGTGGTAGGGGTTATTAACTAGTCTTTTAGGTGTAACTTGTTAGACCATGAGAAACCACATCCAGGCCTGTCTCAAAAGCTGCTTATTACTCAATACCTTGGCTTGGAAAGAATGCAAGATTTGTTTTGAGTTATATTTCTTTGGTGAGAGAAAGATTGCATTTCATATTGTACATAGGATGATTTCTGGTATTAGGAATACTTTTGGAAAGATCTATATATAGAAATAATAGTGCAACCAGGCGCAGTGGCAGATACCTGTAGTTCCAGCTGCTGGAGAAACTGAGACGGGAGGATGGCTTGAGCTCAGGAGTTCCAGACTGCAGTGAGCTGTGGGCAACAGAGCAAGACCTTGTCTCTAAACAAATAAAAATAAAATGCAGACCAAGCGCGGTGGCTCATGCCTATAATCCCAGCACTTTGGGAGGCCAAGGTGGGTGGATCACGAGGTCAGGAGATCGAGACCATCTTGGCTAACATGGTGAAACCCCACCTCTATTAAAAATACAAAAAATTAGCCGGGTGTGGTGGCGGGTGCCTGTAGTCCCAGCTACTCAGGAGGCTGAGGCAGAAGAATGGTGTGAACCTGGGAGGCAGAGCTTGCAGTGAGCGGAGATAGTGCCACTGCACTCCAGCCTGGGTGACAGAGTGAGACTCCGTCTCAAAAAGTAAAATAAAATAAAACAAAATAATGCAAAGTAAAAGAAGGACACACAATTGAAAAAAGAAATAACAGTGCTGTCAAAGTATCTTTTTTGAAAAGAAAGACCTACTATTACCTTTCCAATATCCTTAGTGGCCACAGGGCCAGGTACATTATCTATGCTGGATCATTCAGAGAATCCTGTTACTCTATCACAACTGGTTCAAAAAAGATTCTGTAACCTAAGTATAGAGAAACTGATTTTTTTTCCTGAAATTCTATAATAGGATCAAGAGGAAGAAAAAGTGATTGGGAAGACAAAGTTAGATTAAGAGAGAGAAAGAGAGACAGAGAGAGAGAAAGAGATCTCATATCTATGTGTCAAACTTTGTAACTAGAAGTGTGTCAGTCAGAGGCTGCCAACAGCTATATATATGCATATAAAAGTAAGCCCTAGAGAAAAAGTAGAGAGACTAGGGGAAAGGGACATAGTCCTTGCTGGCAACATTGTTATAGTACCTGGATTTCACTGGGTCTGATGATTCTCTTGGAGAACTCCCTTGTAGGGTAAACCAGTGAATTCTTAAGCTAGTTTGAATTGACTTTCTGATACTTGAATGTAGGAATTTTTAATACGATCATGTAAATCAAATAAGACACAAATAACAAGCACCAGAAAATACAACATAGTCCTACAGAAAATGTGGGAATTTATAAGTCAATATTAGGAAGTGTTGGGTAAATTATTTCTACCCTAATAAATGGACAAAAATTTGCAATTATGCCCCCAGGATCTTAGCTACATATGATGGAGGGAAATGAATATTCATTTAAAATTTAAAAATTGCATATTAAGTAATTGAAGAGTAAAATCATCTGCTAAGGGTAATTATTCTTTGTGATACCCTAAGTGTCATGAAGACAAAATAACAGAAAATGACAAAACTCACTCATTCAAAGGTTGACCTATAATATGTGTCCACGAGCTCTAGTCACATATACAACAGGGAGATGGTTAAAACACAGGGAGATGGTTAAACACAGGGAGATGGTTAAAAAGCATGGACTTATTTATTTAAAAATAAATCTTTTGGCCAGGCACGTTGGCTCACGCCTGTAATCCCAGCACTTCCAGAGGCCAAGGCAAGTGGATCACGAGGTCAAGAGATCAAGACCATCCTGGCTAACACAGTGAAACCCTGTCTCTACTAAAAATGCAAAAAATCAACCAGGTGTGGTGGCGGGTGCCTGTAGTCCCAGCTACTCTGGAGGCTAAGGCAGAAGAATGGTGTGAACCCTTGAGGTGGAGCTTGCAGTGAGCCGAGATTACACCACTGCACTCCAGCCTGGGCAACACAGTGAGACTCCATCTCAAAAAATAATAAATAAATAAATAAATAAATAAATAAATAAATAAATAAATAAATCTTCAGTTTCTGTTTAGCCAGAAGAGCTTAATCGAAAATTAAATAAGATTATTAGAATCTATATTGTAACTCTTAAGAATTTTCTGGCCAGACACGGTGGCTTACGCCTGTAATCCCAGCACTTTGGGAGGCCGAGGCAGGTGGATCATGAAGTCAGGAGATTGAGACCATCCTGGCTAACACGATGAAACCCTGTCTCTACTAAAAATACAAAAAATTAGCTGGGCGTGGTGGTGGGCACCTGTAGTCTCAGCTACTCAGGGGGCTGAGGCTGGAGAATGGCCCGAACCCGGGAGGTAGAGCTTGCAGTGAGCTTAGATCGTGCCATTACACTCCAGCCTGGGCGACAGAGCAAGACTGTCTCAAAAAAAAGAAAAAAAAAGAAAGAAAGAATTTTCTAAGCCATGACCCAGAGAGAGTCAGCTATCTCTCCAGTGACACCACCAAGTAGGGGAGGTGTAAGGCATTCTATCATGCTTTGAGGGACTCTGAGATTAAGGGAGGTGTGGTGGGCAGAATAGATCCATATGTGGGAATAATTTTTCCCGTCTTCCTCACTGCCTTTCAGTCTACACACACATGCGCACACACACTGACCACCACTGCCACTGCCACCACCACACACATTTCATTCTATGGTTTCTCCCCTAGCATTTCCAAAGAAGACCACGATATCTAGCTCTAAAAATTAAATAAAAATGTTTTTTTTCTGCCTGACTCCTTGTACCCCAAATGTCAATCCCTGTATTCCAAATCAAGCTTGTAATCCACAGGCTTAAAGCTCTTGTGATCATCTGACATTTCATCTAACTAATCAAATTCTCATTATGCTATTACACTTTAAGCACCAGGAAGCTGAAAGCCAGATTTGCAGCAGCTCATTAGACGGCACTGTGTGCTTCTCTGTACACAGTTATGGGCTGAATTACACTCCCCCTCCCCAAATTATCATGTTGAAGGCCTAACTCCCAGTACCTCAGAATGTGACTGAATCTGGAAATAAGACCTTTAAAAAGGGAACTGAAATAAAACGAGGTCATATGGGCAGGCCCTCCTTTTGTTCAGTGTGTCTGGTGTTGATATGGTTTGGCTGTGTCCTCATCCAAATCTCACATTTAACTGTAATAATCTCCAGGTGTCAAGGGCGGGGACAGGTAGAGATAATTGAATCATGGGAATCATGGGGGCAGTTTCCCCCGTGCTCTTCTTGTGGTAGTGAATAAGTCTCACAAGATCTGATAGTTTTATAATTAGATGTTCCCCTGTGCAAGCCTTCTTGCCTGCCACCATGTAAGATGTGACTTTGCTCCTCCTTCGCCATCTGCCATGATTGTGAGGCCTCCCCAGCCATGTGGAACTGTGAGTCCATTAAATCTCTTACCTTTATAAATTACCCAGTTTCAAGTATGTCTTTATTAGCAGTGTGAGAACAGACTAATACAGGCAGCCTTATAAAAAAAGAGATTAGGACACAGATGTATACACAGGGAAAACCATGTGCAGACACAGGGGGAAGGGAGCTATTCATAAACCAAGGAGAGAGGCCTCTGAAGAAAACAGCCCTGCTGACTCCTTGATCTTGGACTTCTTCCAGCCTTCATAATTATGAGAAAATAAGTTTCTCTTGTTTAAGCACCCAGCTTGTGGTATTTCTTAGGACAGTCCCAGTGAGTCAGTATACTGAGGTCTTCCCACTGCTTCACAATTTATCAGCTCAACTTTCCATTTCCAGAACTATTTATTTTATTCTCATTATTGTATATTTTCTCATATGGTACATCACCTTTGTGTGTGTGTGTGTGTATGTGTGTGTACTGAATAGATTTTTTAAATACTGATAGTGCTGTCTGGGTGCAGTGGCTCACCCCTGTAATCCCAGCATTTTGGGAGGCTGAGGCAGGTGGATAACCCGAGGTCAGGAGTTTGAGACCAGCTTGACCAACATGGCAAAACCCCGTCTCTACTAAAAATACACACAAAATCAGTTAGTTGGGCGTGGTGGCGGGTGCCTGTAATCCCAGCTACTCAAGAGGCTGAGGCAGGAGAATCGCTTGAACTCGGGAGGTGGAAGTTACAGTGAGCCAAGATGGTGCCATTGCACTCCAGCCTGGGCAACAAGAGTGACACTCCCTCTCAATAAATAAATAAATAAATAAATAAATAAAATACTGATAGTATGGCTGTTCTCTCAATTTCACTGTGTTGAAATTTGTGATAGTTTACAAACATCCTTAAGTTTTTTAGTCATTTTTAAAATCTACACTTTTTGTATTGGTCATAGCTTTGACTAACCCATTCTCTGGCATCCTGGAGGTACCAAACGTCCCCTTACAGTTCAGTTTCTGTTTAACCAGAACCCTAATCCTAATGCTCCTTTGTACAGCGCACAATGATAGTTAAGCTTGCATAGCCTTCAAAAAAAAAAAAAAAATGAATTATCAGTGTTGCTAAGAAGTCATAAGTCTTAAGAAAATGATCCTTCCAAGTCTTTGGGGCAAACATTTTAAGATAAATGAATAAATAATCAACCATCAGGGATAACCTGAAAACAGTTAACCAAAGTAGTTTCTTTTTTTGTATGACAACTGGGAAATCTAAATCCCTCATGCAGATTAATTCTGCTGTCCACTTCAAGGAGATGATTCACATTCCGAGTCACCAAATTACTCATTTTCAGTGTTATCAGTGGTAACTGGACAGAGGTTGGAATGAAAACCAGAGAAACACAAACTTTCTCTGTGTCTCACCTGCAATTGCTGATTCATATATTTCCTAGATACATAACAAAATATTCATTTTCTTATATTTGTGAAATACATTGAAATGAGGAGTTGGAGGAGGAAGGAAGGCAAGGAGTGAGAGAAAAGAAAGGAGAGAGATGAAGAAATGAAGGAAAGAAGAAAGGAGGTGAGAAGATATGAAGAAAAGAAGGAATAAAGGGAGGAAGGAGGATAGTAGGGAAGGGAGGACAGAATAAAGAAAGAAAAAAGAAGGCCAGGCGCAGTGGCTCACGCCTGAAATCCCACCACTTTGGGAGGCCAGGGCAGGTGGATCATGAGGTCAGGAGATCGAGACCATCCTGGCTAACACAGTGAAACCCCGTCTCTACTAAAAATACAAAAAATTAGCTGGGCATGGTGGTGGGCACCTGTAGTCCCAGCTACTCGGGAGGCTGAGATGGGAGAATGGCACGAACCTGGGAGGTGGAACTTGCAGTGAGCGAAGATCACACCACTGCACTCCAGGCTGGGTGACAGAGCAAGACTCCGTCTCAAAAAGAAAACAATAAAAAAAGAAGAATTAAGTAAAAATAGACAAAAACAAAAAAGAAAGTAAGAAAGGAAGGAGGAAGAAAAGAAAATAATGAAGAAAATGATTAAAAATATAAATGTCATTAGGCCATAAAAATAATAGAATGCCTTCAGCCATTCAACCTTAATTAGTGTGTTCCATCTGCCCAAAATATGACAAAATATATTCAGTATGAATTATCCTGGACTGGTTTATAATATGAAATCTTCAACAGGTGTTTTCATCTCCTTGGTGGTACTAAGCCTACTGCTCTGAAATGTAACAAGTTACAATTCCCTGTGACTCTACAAGATGCAGCTGTGAGGATTCCTGAGCAATACCTACTTATCCACGTGGGCAGGGTTTTATGCTAATTGGGAAGTTTTTTCACTTTAAATATGTAAACCACTTGTTACTCTTCAAAGTCATTAACTTGACACCTGCCAGAAAAAGAAATGAAATCGATATAAATCAGTGCACAGCCGTTGGAACTGAATCGAACTTCCAACCCTCCTGCTGTCTGTGTAGAGGAAACACTGTGTAGACACAGGCTTGGCATGGACCTCCTCCCAGCCTCCCCGCATCTGATAACAGAACGGTAATACAAAGATGCTTCTGGCCGGGCACGGAGGCTCACACCTGTAATCTCAGCACTTTAGGAGGCAAGTGCTGGTGGATCACCTCAGGTCGGGAGTTCGAGACCAGCCTGGCCAACATGGTGAAACCTTGTCTCTACTAAAAATATAAAAATTGGCCGGATGTGATGGTGGGTGCCTGTAATCCCAGCTACTTGGGAGGCTGAAGGAAAAGAATCACTTGAACCCAGAGGCAGAGGTTGCAGTGAGCCAGGATCACACCACTGCCTGGGAGACAGAGCAACAGAGCAAGACTCTATCTCAAAAAAAAAAAAAAAAAAAAATGATGCTTCTGCACGTTGGCCTATTTCCTACAGAGATGGAAAAAGTTACTTATGGCTATTGACTATTTTCAAACAAAACCCCACTCTTATGCTTCTGATGTGGGTAAATCTTTGTAAGAGTGTTAGGAACGAAAAGTAAATAAACAAGTCCCACCCCTACCTTCAGGGACCTAACCCTGTAGAGAATTAGCGAGGTGAGAAAGAGATTCAAATGTATTGAGCATTTCCTATAAACCAAGCACTGTGTTAAGGGCTAGGGTCAGATATGATTTCTGAGTTCATAGAGACTGAATCTTCTAAAGAAAGCCATTGATTACATTTGCATGTAAGTGTGACAAATGTATGAATGAGAAATGCAGAATGTTATAAGCTTCTATATTTGGGGTCAGGAAACTACAGCTCATGGGCTAAATCCTGCCCACTACCTGTTTGCATGGCCTACAAGCTCAAAGTGATTTTAAAAATGTTAAATGATTGCATTTTAAATGCTTATATAGCTACCTACATAGTACCTTTGATTTTGCCTGTCAGCCTACAAAGGCTAAAATATGTTCCATCTGGTCCTTTATGAGAAGAGTTTATAGATTGAGCCTATAGAGATTTGACCGAGTTGGGGTAGAAAATATTATATATCAACTAAAAATTATGAAACACTATGAATACACACATTTTAGTAATATATATTTTATTAATAATTTAATAGAAAAACGTGAACATGGATTACATAAAGTTACATGGCATACACGGCAGCATAGAGGACCATAGGGTATGTTGGGTTCTTGCTTCAGGTGACCTGGGGTTTGGATATTAGGTTTTTCCATGTGTATCCATTGCAGGGACAATTATCATGGAAAAACTTTTTTCCATAAAAAGTGTCTCTGTACAATGGGATAAATTTTGATTTGGAAAAAGGATTGAAATTATTGTAGATGGAAAAAAATAATTTACTTATTTTCTTGTTAGAGAATCAGGGAAGTTAACAGTGTAGTTAAAGGTTGGAATTGGAGATGAGATTTTTTGTAGTCCCAGCTGAAACATGATGTAACAGCAGGAGTGATGGAGAGCAAGAAAGGGGGTTTGCAATGAAGATGATGTTTTGCTATGCTTTCTCATTATGAATGGAATCAGATGATTGGTACCGTAAATCACTAAAATGAGAAAGAACAAAAGCAACTATGGTGATATCACTGGGGACTTTCGGAGCATGCCTAAGCTTTTCAAGCCAGACCTGAGCAAGCAAAGATTGTTATTTTTGAAGTCCTGAACTGCTTGGTGATATCAATTTTAGTTTCTTGAGGTTTAAGAGATCCTTTTCAACATTTTCATTGCTCCGAAGATAAAATCTGACACAACCTGTATGGGTGGGAAGTGACCTGTGGGTCTACACCACTGCTAGAATGTAATCTAATGGTGGGCAAGAGCTTTGCCCTAATGTCTCTGCCTCTCCTATGCAAGTGCTAATAGCTCCATAAATATCCCTCAATAAATGATGTTTCTTTGAACAAAATAAATAACTGGATGAATTAATGAAATATGTAGCTAAGTTCCACCTAGCAATTAGAAACTTATGGCCCAAATTGTTGTTCTAATCTTTATCACTTCATCTTAACTTTTTTTCTGTCTTGTTTATTTGGAAATTTTAACTTCCTCGAGTATTTTCAAACTATTTTTGTCCGCCATTTATAATTCTTGTTTCACAAAAAAAGATATGAATTAACAAACAAGCAGAGAGATTGTGGCAAATCTTGAGCCCTTAGCATTTAGAATGGAATGAGAGAGAGTCATATGGCAATACTTACCATGGAGTTTTCCTTCTCATGCACTTCACACAGGCATTACTACATCAGAAATAGTTATACATGTTCTCATAGTAAGAATGTCCAAGTTCAACTTGGGAATCCATAAGCCAAGCTCATATAGCAACAGCATCCATCTCTGGTCTGAAATACCTCTTATTTCCTGTTTCAGATATTGTGATACCTCAGTAATAAAAGTAATAAAAGGCTAAGAAGGCAGCCCAAGTAGATAACACCCTGGTGTTCTGGTGGAGTTTAAAATCATTATATTATGTAGATTGGGTTGCAAATAGATTGCAGATATCAACTGAAGGTTTTTTTTTTTTTTTTTTTTGAGACAGAGTCTCCCTCTGTCGCCTAGGCTGGAGTGCAGTGGCGCGATCTCCGATCTCCGCTCACTGCAAGCTCCGCCTCCCGGATTTACATCATTTTCCTGCCTCAGCCTCCCGAATAGCTGGGGCTACAGGCGCCTGCCACCATGCCCAGCTAATTTTTTGTATCTTTGGTAGAGACGGGGTTTCACTGTGTTAGCCAGGATGGTCTCGATCTCCTGACCTTGTGATCCGCCCGCCTCGGCCTCTCAAAGTTCTGGGATTACAGGCGTGAGCCACTGCGCCCGGCCTCAACTGAAGTTTCTATCAGTAAACAGGTCAAGACTTTGGGACTGACTGGCTCACTGGGATAGACATTGTCAAGTTTAAACAATGTTTGCTATAATGTAGGTGATAATAAAAATAATTTTTAAATGCCTTCCAAATATTCTTACTTCACCTGATATAAGATCTAAAAATAGGAAGCACAGCATTTACTGTTTCTGAAACCTTTTATTCTTCACTGAAAATAACCTCGTTTTCCTAGCTCAGCAGATATTTAGGTAATCCTTCTCAACATCATCTCTAAATAAAAGCTAAAACATGACACTACCTGTTTATTGAAAAGAAAAGTGCCAGGATTTTATATGCGTGATCCCAGCAGCAGGCTCATGGGATGAGAAAGTCTAGGGAAAGCAATGCTGGTAAGTATGTGTCTGAGTTTGGAGACCTTCATTTTTGTACTGATACAACTGTAAGAGAACATTCCACATTGTGTACTGGTTGATGAAACATAAGAATTTAAAGTGAGGCTGCTTTAGCTTTTGTTGTTTGTTCATTTGAATATTTTGCTTGTCAAAATAGTCTGGCACTCCTAGTGAGTTTTTTTTTTTTTTTTTTTTTACATAATGAATAATTACGCACACTGAATTCTGTCTTCCAGCATAAATGGTGGTGATGAGGTTGGAACAGTAGAGGTTTCTGTTGAGTTTCTGGGCAGAAATCCCTTAAATGGAGAATATGTGCCATTGTCTGATAGAAATGGTACATAAATTGAGTCCTGGGGAGCTATTTCCTTATTACTTGTAGAATAAAGATGATTTCTGTGGCTAGTCATGCAGGGCCGTGATTGCAAATTTTATTTTCTATAGTTTTTTGTTGTTGCTGTTTGGCTTTGTAGCTTTTATGATTTGAAAAAGATGCTGATAGACTAAGCTGGAATACCCCAAGGCAGGATAAAACCTTGTAGGCATTTAAAAAAATGCCATGGATATATTAATCTGCCATTGTTTTGCTTGGAGTTCTAGAGAACTTTGTTCTTTTCTACTGTATTTGCCCTCATTTCTGTAGAACATCTAATTTAAAAAAAATTGATTCATTCAGAAGTTGGTAAGTAGAGGATTTCAGTGTATTGGAAAAATAGCATTTATAGATAGAATTGTTCTTTCTCTCTCTTAATACTGAATCACAGAATTGCCACACATTGAAATTTTCAACTCTCAACAACAAATGATCAAAACATATGGATCACTCACCCAAGGGGGTCTCAGAGGAGGAAAAAAAAGGTGGAAGGAGTGAGGAGAGGCTAATACACCATGGCATCAAAAGACCAGACTTTGCTGCAAACTCTGATTTTACACTCAGCTTTTCAATACTTTTCAAATGTTGGTATTTCTTGGCTGATGATCATTTGGTAAGATGACACAGATAAAATAACACTTCTCATTTTTCAGGCATGATTAAATTCAACAAAAGCAATATTCAAAACAGAGAAGATTAATACATAATGAATAATTACGCACACTGAATTCTGTCTTCCAGCATAAAGAACTTAATGAAACCTTAAGGGATGGTGCATCTCTGCTGAACATTTGTGCCAATTACAGCCCATGTGCCCTGATGAACTTCTAGCACTATGTAGGCTGCTGAATATTATTCAGCTGTTTCCTTCATTACAATTTTTCCTTACTTATATTTTCATTTGAAATATTTTCTCATATTAATGAGATAAAGCAGCATTTAGTTTTATTAAATGAAAATTATTTTAATTATTCCTCTAGAATAATATACACACTTACGCAGAGAAACCTCAGTGGGAAGTTTTAATTTAAATTGTTTGCCATTAGAATGAAACAAAGGTTGTTTCAACATGATTCAACCATGAATTTTATTAGTTCATTATCAACATACACTCAATTTACTGGAATTAACTTACTGTTTGTTCAAATTAAAGGTTTTATTTTGTTCATAACTGAAAAGTCATTGGCTTTATTTTTTAGAGGGCATTTCAATTAATAGAATAAAAATGTGTTCAAAGGTGACAAACTGCAAGTACTACCTTTTGCAGTTGAAATTAACTCTGCTTCCCTCTTAACTTTTATCTTCTGTATTTATTAAAATTGTAAAACGAAGATTGTTTTACCTGTTTTAAATATGTTTTATCAGGCATTTTTTTTTTTTTTTTTGGTTTGAAGGGATTTAAGTGAGTCCCTAAAACTAGATTTGCAAAATAAAATATATTTAAATAAAAACAGCATGATGATGATTAAGACCCATAGGAGATGGGTCTAAAATAGAGAATTCAAAGAATTTATTATCAGAATGAAAACTGCGGCCTATACAGAAATAGAACTTTGGAGGTAGAAAATCTTCATATACATTTTCTTTTTTCTTTTTTTTTTTTTTTTTTTTGAGATGGAGTCTCGCTCTGTCACCCACGCTGGAGTGCAGTGGTTCAATCTCGGCTCACTGCAAGCTCCACCTCCTGGGTTCACACCATTCTCCTGCCTCAGCCTCCAGAGCAGCTGGGACTACAGGCGCCCGCCACCACTCCCAGCTATTTTTTTTTGTATTTTTAGTAGAGAAGGGGTTTCACTGTGTTAGCCAGGATGGTCTCGATCTCCTGACCTCGTGATCCACCCACTTCAGCCTCCCAAAGTGCTGGGATTACAGGCGTGAGCCACCGTGCCCGGCCTTCATACACATACATTATTGTACAAATACTGGTATCATAAAGTTATTCAAACTCATTTATTTAGTAGAGAGGTTCTCACCCAATGGGTATTTATCAAATCATTTTTAAAGCTTTGTTTGCTTGTTTATTTTTAACACTTTTGCTGGGACAAATTTGAATATTTTAATTCAAGAGATTGTAAAAGGTCCCATAAATCTGGAGAATTACAGCCTCCACAGATAATTCAGATTTATTTAGAGTTGAGATTGAAGAAATTTGTGTTTATATTAAAAAAGTGATTAAAGCAAATACACACATAAACTCTCCTCTCCAAGTTGTATATTCAAGTTAAATGCTATAGAACATAGTTCTTAATAGTGACTCTGGAGGCAAACACATTAGCAATAACAACGTGAATACCTCTTACAATTTTGCAAATAAATTTTGGGGAAAATAGTCTTTAAAATCATTTTCTAAAATGAAGTTCAGCATGCAAACTGTTTGAGCCTGTGTTGGTCATATATTTTTTCTTTAAAAAAAAGTCTTAAATATTTTCCAACTTAAGAAGTCACATCATTGAAGTTCCAAATATGTGGAATTAGTAAAATTTACTCAGTAATGAATGAAACATCTATTTTGTTCTGGCCAATATTAATATTAACTAAATCTAAATAATTAGATAATAATCAGTTAAAATAATTACTGTCAAACTCAATGTCTATTAACTCTTTTTTCTTTCTGATATGTGAAAAACGTATTCTAAGCAAGTAGTGGATTCAGATTTTTCTCATATTTTTAAATTAAGAAGGTTAAAAAATTACACAATAATATAAACTATAATAAACATGCAAATAAAAAATATATGACAGGGCAGAATCAGAAGTAAAAGTTCTCTAAAATTATTTCGTTTTCTGACAATGCGGCAGACTATATAACCTCAGCTACCATCCCACAGTAATAAAATAAATTAAAACACTTTCAGTTGCCCTACAGTGGTAGCCAGTTGCTGTAACTAGAAGAGGCCTCAAACACATTAGAAATGGTACCTTATATTTGTGATCCCTGTATAGACCAAGCTGACCAAAAGTTTATAAATGCTGTGAAAGAGGTTCCCCCAAAATTCCAACCCACTGACAAATGAGATGATAAGAAAGTTTGCCAGTATAGACCTGGGCTCTCGTTGAGAAGGAACAAAAAATCTCCTGCATCAGTCAACAAAACAAATGTAACATTACCGTGACACCCTGAACCAGGTTTCAAAAGCTTTCAGAGACAATTCACAGAGCAGGAGTCCCTTTTCTCATCAGTTGTTGTATTGGATTCTAAAATGCTCAGATAATAGATTTATCAGAGTAATAGTATAAACATGTTTACAATGAAAAGACATAATGGAAGAGCTTGATAATATTAGAAACTGCAGAAGACCAAGGAAAACAAAGGCAGCCAGAAAGAAAACCAAATTATCAGCTATCTACAATGATGCTGGTAGCGAACATCTCAACAACTACAATAGAAGTCGGAAGAAAGGGAGAAATATCATTGATGAACTAAACGGATTACTATCAACCTTGAATTTTAAACTCCATTAAATATTATTTGAGAATGAGGAAATATAGAGATATTTTTAGAACCAAAGAGTGATTAAATTTCAACAAGTCTCTAATTAAGGGAATTAATATAGAAAGATATTTTAGAAAAGGAATCTTTGGCCAGATGGAAGGGTTGAGACTTAAAAGAGGAATGTGAGCAAAGAAATTCAGAAATTTATGGGAAAATCAAAGGAAACATAAAAACTAATCACAATTGTGACAAATGTTGGAGATAGGGGATAAAAATATCGTGGGCTTAAAATCCTGGAAAACAGTAAATTACATTGTTTTGTGGGCCGTTAGAGATAAAGTTTTCACATAATGAGGAGGATAGACATACTGATTCCTTTTAGATAAAAGTCCATATTACAAACTTACAGTAAATGTACTTTTTGTTAGAGTATGAAAGTTTGAAAGAGACTATCAATTCCACCCCAACATTAAGAACAGCATAAGAAATGCTGGTAACTGGCAAGGCATGTCAAAGAGAGAGAGGTCACAAAGCTGCTTCCATCCCTGGCAGACTAACAGGGGAGGATGACTCTACTGTGGACATGAGTGTATAGAAATGAGCGGGCCAGGCATGGTGGGTCACGCCTGTAATCCCAGCAGTTTGGGAGGCCGACGGGGTGGATTGCCTGAGCTCAGGAGTTTGAGACCAGCCTGGGCAACACAAAGAAACTGCATCTCTACTAAAATACAAAAAATTAGCTAGGCGTGGCAGTGTGCATCTGTAGCACCAGCTACTCAGGAAGCTGAGACAGGAGAATTGCTTGAACCTGGGAGGTGGAGGTTGTAGTGAGCAGAGATCATGCCACTGCACTCCAGCCTGGGCAACAGGGCAAGGCTCCATCTCAAAAAACAACAACAACAACAAAAGTAAGAAATGAGCCCATCTTTGGAAACACATCATAGCTGTGTGTTGGCTTTTTTTTGACTCATGAACATCCTGAAGAGCTCCCCCTTCAGACCGAGTTAACAGTCCCCTTCTGAAACTTCCTTGTGAGCCTTCACTGAGTACAAGGATGCTGCCTGATACATATCACCGGCAAGGCAGGGAACCTGAGAGTGATCCCGCAACATGTGGGGTCTTCCTCAGTTGTAAAGCAGTGGCCCACAGAAGGGTGGGAGTAGAGCACAGCTGAAAGGAATCCCTCCAAAGGTACTCTGGGCCTTGACATATGCACTGTGGAGGTCCTCCGGGAGCTGGGGGCAAGATAGCAGGTTTTAGAGAGGTTTGCAGGGAATGGAAACCTAGGGCAGGACTGAAGAATAAACTGAAGTCACAGAGGCCCCAAAACACTAAATCAGTGATAAAGCATAGACTTCCCATGGCTTGGAATGGCAATGAATGGGCTGGAAAGCATAAAGTAATCACTGGAAACTTGTGGGTGCTCACACCACATTCCCTATTCTAGATATACCTAAAAACACTATACGTGATCAGTGAATAAAATATAAATAAACCTGAAACAGATCCTAGGCCCAGCTCAAAGATAAGTTGGATTGCTTCAACTCACTGACATCATCAGCTAGTTGATCAAAAAAGACACTAGCCCTTTACTGACTGCAAATATTATTTACTTCAGTCCTCATTGTTCCTTTACAAACAATGCTCAGCATAAAATAAAGGGAGATACTCATAAAACAAAAAAATGTAGCTCCTGTTGAAGAAGAAAAATCATCAATAGAAGCAGACCCATAGATTGCTCAGATGTTGAAATTATGACAGGAATTTTTAAAAAATGAAAAATATATTAACAAATAAAGCAGAAAGGACTGATACATTAACAAACTATTTCAGCAGAGAAACAGATGAAAGAGACAATTCTTGAAAAAATGTAACTTATCAAAACAAATTCAAATGTAATAAAAAACTAAATAGAAGACAAACTGTATATATTGAAAGATTTATATTGAACATGCTTTATTGAACCATCGACATTCCTGGAAACTCATTTCTGTGAGGAGGTTTCTTAGCTTCTATACTTTTATTGCACTGAACTGAGAATGACTGATTTAGAATATAAACAAAGAGAAATGTCTGCATTGTAGGCCAAAAAAAAACTATCAGGAGCCATGCTGTCTAAATGAAGGAGGATTCATAATTTGTTATCAGAGCACATTTCTGGGATTGCTATTGTCATCTGTCTACATTTTCTGGCCTTTAATTAAGCTCACTTTGGGCTATGACCATAAGTCATAAATGGGATGAATGTAGAAGATCATCATGGAATAAGAAAAGGGATGGTTATGGAGATTCAGAAAACAGCTGAAGCATATGAAGACAGAGTAAGAAATCACCATTTTCCTTGCTCTAGAAGTGAAAGTCAGGAAAACTATATAAACATCCTAGCTCTGTTTTTTAGAAGTTGCACTTGAATACTCCACTGAATGTTTATGCATCTCAGCTTTCCTATGAAAAATAAACTGAGTTTATAAGGTTAGAATAAAACAAAGTTCATTTGGTTTTAAATTCTATGACCACAGGGATTTAAATAAGAACAATGAAGATCCCAAAAACAAATATCAAGATAGTATAAAGAAAGACAACTTTTTCAAAACTCTTGAGATAGTCACTTGAAAAATTAACAGAGATAATGGCAAGTTGAAATTATCATGATATTGATATAATTTACAATTGCAAAATTTTTCCATGGCAAACCATCTATCTATTAGCTTGAGTTGCTTCTCTATGGAGGGAATAATATAAAAAGGAAAATAAATGTGTGTATTTTCCTGGGAAGTCTATGTAAACTAGCTGTAAATGTGTGTATTTTCCTGGGAAGTCTATGTAAACTAGCTGAGACTCAGCTTTATAATAAAGGAATAATAATGGTAATTTCATGATACTTTTGAGATAAGTGATTTTTTCTTTTTCTTTTCTTTTTTTTTTTTTTTGTGACGGAATCTCGCTCAGTTGCCCAGGCTGGAGTGCAGTGGCGCCATCTCGGCTCACTGCAAGCTCCGCCTCCCGGGTTCACGCCATTCTTCTGCCTCAGCCTCCTGAATAGCTGGGACTACAGGCGACTGCCACCATGCCCAGCTAATTTTTTTGTATTTTTTAGTAGAGATGGGATTTCACTGTGTTAGCCAGGATGGTCTCGATCTCCTGACCTCATGATCCGCCCGTCTCGGCCTCCCAAAGTGCTGGCCTTACAGGTGTGAGCTGCTGAGCCTGGCTGAGGTAAGTGATCTTCTTAATGCTAGATTCTTTTTTTTTTTTTTTTTTTTTTTTGAGATGAAGTCTGGCTCTTCTTGCATGGACTGGAGTACAATGGCACAATCTCAGCTCACTGCAACCTCCACCTCCTGTGTTCAAGCAATTCTCCTGCCTCAGCCTCCCAAGTAGTTGGGATTACAGGTGCCCGCCATCATGCCCAGCTAATTTTTGTATTTTTAGTAGATATGGGGTTTCCCCATGTTGTCCAGGCTGGTCTTGAACTCCTGACCTCAGGTGATCTGCCCGCCTCTGCCTCCCAAAGTGTTGGGATTACAGGCGTGAGCCACCGCACCCGGCAGCTTAATGCTAGATTCTTTAGTAAAATGCTTATCATAGTAGAGGCTCATGAATAAACATAATATCCAGAAAACAATCCATTAAATGTAGACTATAATGGAAAACATAGCATGATAGTAGTAAATACACTGTTAATATGTTTTTAAAATCCACACAGAGATCATTCATTTATTTCACTGTGAAAGAAAAAGAGGTGGCCTGGCTCGGTGGCTCACGCCTGTAATCCCAGCACTTTGGGAGGCCGCAGCGGGCAGATCACAAGGTCAGGAGATCAAGACCATCCTGGCTAACACAGTGAAACCCTGTCTCTACTAAAAATACAAAATATTAGCCAGGCGTGGTGGCAGATGCCTGTAGTCCCAGTAACTCAGGAGGCTGAGTGAGGCAGGGGAATGGCGTGAACACATGAGGTGGAGCTTGCAGTGAGCCAAGATTACACCACTGCACTCCAGCCTTGGCAACAGAGCAAGACTCCATCTCAAACAAGAAAAAAAAAAAAAAAAAAAAGGTTTAGAAGATTGTTACAGGATATAATTCAGTTGTTGAAATTCAGGATAGAGGGAAGTAAACTGGGCCTCAGTAACTAAGTATTTGATCTTACACTCAGATTTTAGTGAATCCAAAATTTTTGCTTTATTTTTTCCATTTAATTTTTCTCATCTACCATATATCAGCCTGAGATATATATATATAATATATATGGAATTATATTTATAGTAAAATAATCTAAAGTCTTTTTTTTTTTTTTTGAGATGAAGTCTCACTCTGTTGCCCAGGCTAGAGTATAGTTGTGCGATCTCTGCCCACTGCAACCTCTGCTCCCCGGGTTCAAGCGATTCTCCTGCCTCAGCCTCCCAAGTAGCTGAGATTACAGATGCCTGCTACCATGCCCAGATAATTTTTGTATTTTTAGTAGAGACGAAATTTCACCATCTTGATCAGGCTGGTCTTGCACTCCTGACCTTGTGATCCACTCGCGTTGGCCTCCCAAAGTGCTGAGATTACAGATGTGAGCCACCACGCCCGGCCTAAAATCTTAAAATCTAGTTGTTTTATAAGATGATAAGACGTATGCACTGACTGAACTTGAAACCCTTGCTCCCACAACTATTTTTTCAATCTCATATCCATTCCAATCTATAGAAAGAATTTCTTGTATTCTTTTCATTTTTTTCTTTTCCTTCTCCTTGCAAATCCGCCTGAGAATGCCTCATTTTCTGCTATGCCATACAGTTCCCTAACATGTGTTTGCTTCTTTCTCCCATAGCAAGAATTCATTTCAAGAAATAACGAAATGAATGGCTTTCATTCATTTACTTTGTCTGAGTGGGGGTATTCACCAATAGCTAAACTACCTAGGTTAAAAGACTAGATGTGACATTTTTTGGCATAGTCTTTCCATTGAATAAACAAAATAATCAGAGCTTATGCTCTGGACCTGGAAAACACGTAGCAATAAACAAAAACCAAAATACTATGAACCATTTCTAACCCAACCCTTCCCCTGCGGTCACATTGGTTGCATTCTATTACCCTTACAATGTGAATATTTAAGCTGTGCGGGTCCAGCGTAGTAGACACAGAACCTAATTATCAAAATGTGTCTGTGTGGGAGACGAAGAGTCCCTAGTGTTGGCCCCAAATAATCAGCCTTCTGGGGAGAAGGTTACGTGGGAAAACCTGTTTACACAACAGGAAGCATTCAGTTCGTGAGTATCTCACATTGCCGCATCAGTGGAATAAATCCTTGTTCCAAGGTAACTTCTCATTATGAAATATCAGAAACATAGTTATCTCATGTTTTCTTATTTTCCTCATTACTCTTTCAAAAAGAATGGAGAAATCACCACCATCACCACCATACATACACTAGCACACAAGCCATAACTAATGGTTACATTTATAAAATGTAGTGTTTTTGTTTGTTTTGCTAAGAAGACAATGGAATTAAACCAAAAGTCTGGCAGTTTCAAAACCATGTTGTCTGATAGCTTTCCCTAAGTACCCTGTCCCAGTATGATAACATTCCTCAGCTGTTCTCAAAGCTATTGTCTCCACCAAATACAACTATTCATTAGAGAATTTCAAGTTAGAAGGCTGAAAAAAAATAAACTATCTAGACATTAGACAGGGAGGAACCTTAAATGCATATTACTAAGTGAATTTAAAAAGCCGTATGACAAGGTTACATAGTGTGTGATTTCCTGTGTGTAATATTCTGGAAAAGGCCAAACTTCGGAGGCAAACTTCGGTGGTTGCCAGGGGTGTATGGGGAGGGAGGGATGAATGGTGGAACACAGTGAGTTTTTAGGCAGTGGAGTGATTCTGTATGATACTATCATGGTTGATACATGCCATTGTACCTATGTCAAAACCCATAGAACGTACAACATCAAGAGTGAACCCTGTTGTAAACTATGGACCTTGGTGGATAATGATGTCTCAGTGTTGACTTATTGATTGCATCAAATGTACCCCAGTGGTGTGGGATATTAATAATGTAAGTGGGCTGGGCACGGTGGCTCACGCCTGTAATCCCAGCACTTTGGGAGGCCAAGGTGGGCAGATCACCTGAGGTCAGGAATTCGAGACCAGCCTGACCAACATGGTGAAACCCTGTCTCTACTAAAAATACAAAATTAGCTGGGCATGTTGGCACATGCCTGTAATCCTAGCTACTCGGGAGACTGAGGCAGCAGAGTCACTTGAACCTGGGAGGGAGAGGTTGCGGTGAGCTGAGATCGCACCATTGTACTCCAGCCTGGGCAACAAGAGCAAAACTCCATCTCAAAAATAATAATCATAAAATAATAAATAATAATAATAATAATGAGAGAGGCTATATGTCTGTGGGGCTAGGGGGTTTTGGGAACTCTCTGCAGTTTCTGTTCAATTTAGCTGTAGAACTAAAACTGCTCTTAAAAAAAAAAATTCAGATTCAGGCTCTTCTTCAGATTCAGAAGGTCTGGAATTGTAACCTTTCTTACTGGAAAATTCCACAGCATTAGACAACTCTCCATTTAGTCCTCAATATCTGCTTTAAAAAGCAAAGTCATATTTATGTCTTCCAATGTCTATTGCAAAGAAAAGTAAACACAAAGAAAAACTTTGTTTTAGTACATACTTTGCCACTAATTTATTGAGTGATAAAAGTAAATTATCTCACTCTTAGCTTATTTGAATAATAGGTATAAATAATGTCTCCCCTCCTCTCTCAACAGGTTTTCTTTTTTAGATTTAGAAATTATATGGCATATGTCAAAATCATGTATACAGCATACATCTTTAAAATCAATAACAATATTTAGTTCCAGCAGCATGATAGATGTCTCAGTAAGGTAATCAAACCCTTGCTGAGGTGATGCTCTCTGCAACTGCAGCTCTAGCTTCCTCATCAGATGAGTAGGTGAAATGCAGGGGATCACAGAAAGCAGGTGGCAGGCTTCCCACTCAGGTGCTACTAAGCTGCAGTAGGAAATCCAATGAAACACAGATGGGCATCCTGACACACAGTCTATGTGACGGAACGCAACTTGGTCGTGATCAAAAATTGTATAAAAAGATTTTCTAATAAACCAATTTGTGAGGAAAAATTTAACCAGGATATATTTACTCTTATAAATAATTCTTTCTTTTCCATGTTCCTGTATTTGTCATGGAATTTTGCTACACTAGAACTCTGCGGTCCCATATGTGATAATCCCATTCTAATTTCCAGCGTAGAGTATACGAAGACTCTCAGGTGTCAAAGGCTCAATGGTCTCAGCTTTAACTCAGTGCTTCATCTTCATTTTACCTCAAGACTAATGACAGAAGATTCCATCACAATTTGTGGCTTTGACTTTCAACTTACAGGATTGAAAATTACTGGCAATCTCTGCTAAACTCAAAAAGTATGTAATCAACCTTTAATTAGTTAACAATAGAGGGTGCCAAGAAACTATATGTGGCTGTGCGAAGTTATTATGAAACTGATCCCTTATCAGAAGACTCATTGGGTCAGACATCTGTTTGCTTTCATATTTAGTCATTCCACGAACGTGAACTGCATTGATATGAGAAATAAAATACCAAATTGATATTTTTGTTTGGTTTTGTTTTCATTGGAAATATTAGAGAGTACATTTTTAGGTAAACTCTTTGTAAATTTTGGGGTACAGTTGGTGAAGGCCTTGGGAAGATTCCATAGTGAAAACAAATTATAACAAAGGTTAATACGAGCCTTTGATAGTGCTCCATTGAGCTCAGAAAGATAAAGCAACATAGATCTCAATCAATGCCTCAATAAGCACTAATTGATCATGGCAGTTTAATGACTACAATATTAATTTTCTTTCCTTTTTAGAGAAATATTATAAATGAAAGTAGGAATGTCATAATACAGTCTATACCCATTTAAAAATAATCTGCACAACAGGATGTGTCCTGTCCCTCCTTTTTGACACTGACTTGGATAGCACCTTTGACTGGTATGTTAAGGGAAAACGAAAAATTAAAAGTATCCAAGTGAGGTGAAAATGAGTTCAGGAAATGAATATTACATATGTAAGCACCCTATTGTTATCAGATTAAGAAGTTCCCGAACTCAGTCAAAATATCATAACACTCAAAATTAGAGTGTGCTTAGTCAAAGTAAACCAAATATAAAGTTTTTGATGCAAGAAATCAAAAGAAAGACCCAAATTTCAAATGGGCACCTAAAGGCGTAAAGCACTTTAGAATAACTAAACTGTAAAAAAAATACTTTACATTTATTTAGACCGGACAGCAAGACCCATAAATGACTTAGTATGGTCAGCAGGTTTTAAGGTAATAATATCACCAGCCAGTACCTGTGTAATCACAAAATACATGCAGTTTGATGTCATATGTATGAATATAGCTAATTACCATCTTCATCCTGAGTCACCATCCACATGGAAAATTTCATTTTTTTAAAGGCAGAATTAGGCCAAACTTAATAGATAATGGTTAAGTGTTTACTTGACTTTAGTTAATGGGCTTGGGTGGTATTTCCCAGGGGCATCTAAGGTGACCATATTTAATTCTTATTAAAAACAAGCAGGAGGGGTTGGTGGCTCACGCCTGTAATCCCAGCACTTTGGGAGGCCGAGGCAAGTGGATCATGAGGTCAGGAGTTCAAGACCAGCCTGGCTAATACGGTGAAACCTTGTCTCTACTAAAAATACAAAAATTAGCCAGGCACGTTGGCAGGTGCCTGTAATTTAAGCTACTCTGGAGTCTGAGGCAAGAGAATCGTTTGAACCTGGGCGGCAGAGGTTGCAGTGAACCGAGATCACGCCACTGCACTCCAGCCAAGGTGACAGAGTGAGACTCTGTCTCAAAAAAAGAATAAAAAAAAAAAAAAAGCAAAATGTAACAATACATTGTCAAGGCATACAAATATGTAAGTAATGATTTTAGACCCATCAGACACAGTTTTCTTACCATTACTCAGCTGTGTAGCAAAATAGCACTGATATAATTATAGTACTACCCCACTTAAAAATATAATGGCATACCTGGAACAACAATACTCAAACGTTTTAATCTCAGGAATCTTTTATACTCCTAAGACTTATTGAGAACTTCAAACAACTTTTGTTAATGTGGGTTATATTTTTCTTCATTTACTCTATGAGAAAGCAAAACATACATTTTTTCAACAAAAACATACAAATACACACTTCATTTCTCATAAAAATAATGATGTTATTGCATGTAATGTAGCCTCTGAAAAACTGCATTGTGCACTCATGAGAGAATGAGAGTACAGCATTAAAATTATGACTTAGCATTATTATAAAATTAGTTTTGGCCACATGCATGTCCAGAAAAGATCCCAAGAAGCCCCAGGGAGTCACCAACAACACTTGGAGAACCATTGGCTTAGAAGACACCAATTTTTACTGTTATACAATTGAAAGCCTATTAAATCCTTCATGTTCAGCCCTGTTTCTAGCCAGTATCTTTTTGTATCTCCTAAACTTTGTGTTCTTTAGCAATATCCATTTATCGATCCTTCAACACAAATGCTTAATGCTTTTCTATGCACCTGGCACTGCTCTAGGCAAGAAGTAAATGTATCATCCTTGCCTTCAGGATCTGGGAGTACACTCAGCAAGAGAGAAACAAAATCTAATAATTGTATATTTTTATAGGTTCTATAGTAGAGATGTGTACACAGTGCTGGAGAAGTGGAGAAGTCTTGCCAGATACTGGCATATTTTGACTCACTTGTGCTTGTTCTTCCATCTGTCTTTCTCTTCCTGCGTTCCCAAATTGCAAACTCTTTTATTCCTTCAAGTCCAAGGTCAGATACCAATTTCCGTTTAAGTTTTATTCTGTTCATGCAATCACCTTTAACTCTATGGTTTTTCATGTATAGCACAACATTTTATGATGGTGTTACATTGCGTTTTCCAGCTTTATTGAGGTAAACTGACAATAAAAGTTGTATGCATTTAAGGTATATCATGTGATATTTTAGATACACATACATTGTGAAATAATTTCCATAATCAAGCTAATTAACATATTCATATATTGTACTTAAAAATCATTCTCTTAGCAAATTTCAAGTAAATGGATGAAGGAAGGAATCTTCAGTCAAAATGGGTAGGACACATTGTCAACAGCAACACGATTTTACTGAAAAATAAACTGTAGGCCGGGCACAGTGGCTCACGCCTGTAATCCTAGCACTTTGGGAGGACGAGGCAGGTGGATCACCTGAAGTCAGGAGATCGAGCCCAGCCTGGCCAACATGGTGAAACCCTGTCTCTACTAAAAATACAAAAAAAAAAAAAAAAAAAAAAAATAGCCGGGCGTGGTGGCACGTGCCTGTAATCCCAGCTACCCAGGAGGCTGAGGCAGGAGAATTCCTGGAATCTGGGAGACAGAGGCAGGAGAATTGCTGGAACCTGGGAGGTAGGGGCTGCAGGAGAATTGCTGGAACCAGGGAGGCAGGGGCTGCAGTGAGCCTGGGCAACAGGGCAAGACTGTGTCTCAAAAAAAAAAAAAAAAAAAAAAAGAAAAGAAAAGAAATTGCAGTTGCAGGTCAACTGATATGAAATCACTCTTAACTGTGGCTGTGGAGTGAAATGAAGCCTCATCTTTGGACTGTGAAAGTCTCCTGGGCCTTTGAAGCATTCAGAGTATGGAGAAATCCCATGTAGAAAGAGTGGGTTTGCAGCAATTTTTGAGATGTGGGCTTAAACCATTATTTACTTAACTGGAGTAAAGTAGATGACTGCATTTTATCTCTGTTTTGTGTAGGTTTTACTGGTTATATCTCTACCATAATACTTATGGTTGGTATATGATACCTACATGCCTGCATCATAAACTAGCAAGAAAAATCTGATATTGGTTTAGATAAACCAAATCAAGTTTTAAGGAGAAATTTTACACAGATTGTAGTTAGTGTGACAGGTTGCTGAGGACAAGGGGTCTTCTTTTCTGTAAGTATTCCAGAATAAAATATGGTCCAACCTGAATACTGAAAACTACTGTAGAGTTCTAAAAACATCCCCTTTTGCCTTTATCCTCTTCTGCTGCACAATTTTGCAGAAGGATAGATCATATCAAATGGGAGGGAAAAAGAGAAAGATTTACAATCTCTCCTTGACAGTGCTTTACTTCATAAGCATCTTCTTGTAAAGTATATTGGTCCTTTTTTATAGAAAAAACACTGAAAGATAAAGAAGAATCAAATCCATATTAAATTTAGAAAAGGAAAATTTGTGGGTAGAAAGGCAATCTACAAAACCATTGGATGCATTATGCTGTCAATACATCAACAAAAAGGAAACTCAGCCTTTTAAAAATGCTGTAATGGTCTTGAAAACCTCCCTATGTAAACAAACGAAATGTCAGCCTTTTAGGGTTGATTCATCGAGTTGCTTACTCAGGAAAATAAATAATTGTTCAAAAATGATTTTGGACTACATTGACTTTTGAAAAGCAGTGGGGGTTGGATATGAAGACAGACTAAATTAACCAGAATCACTTAATACGGGTAGGGGTAGGGTATTGATTTGGAGCAGTGGAATTTGTGAATCATTTGTCCTTACTTTATTTCACTGCTTTGATTTTTCTTAGTATATACCTTCTCTTAGGCTGCATCATGATTTGTTATAAATTAGGATTTGTATGCATTCACTAGGGCTTTACCATGTGCAGTTGTTTCTGGTTTCCTTATCTCATTTAATCCTCACTATAATCCTATAAAGCACACACCATTATCCCCAGCATATATGAAGCAGATGAGCTTTACAGAGGTTAAGTGTCTTACCAAGGTCACACAGGTTTAATTAGAAGAGGTAGAACTTAAGTTCATCTCTCATAACCCTTTGTTGAATGTTAATTAAAAGTTAAATCTAGGTTATCATATTTCAAGAGCCTTGTTATTTTTATTTTATTACTATTATCATAGTTTGGTAAATGTACTTAAAAGGTTCATATTAGTTGTCTTATTTAATATAAAGTTACATTTCTTGTGTAGTAATACAATTATTTTGGCATCTTGTAGTGAACTCTAATTAGATATGATTAATCATATGAATTATTCCTCAAGGTAAAATCTGTGAACTTGACCACATTTGTCTTCTATTAGAGATTTCTCTTCCCTGTCGGTTAATGATTTCTGAGCTGACCAGGCAAGACTCTACCTTAAGGCTTACCAGAGTCTAAAGGTATTATCCTCCTTTTATTCCAATGCAGAAACTATGCTGCACTGGTAATAATTTAGGAAATTATCAAATGGTGCCAAGATAATTTAAGAACTTTTCTCGTGGTCTCTGTTCAGAGCCTGACTCCGCCCATTGTGTATGCACTGTCAAATAAAGATAGGCAAAAGCCTAAAGGTCAGATAACATTTTGCTGATAGATATTTCACCCCCACATGCTCTTGGGGGAGCCTTCTGTTGCCCCATATCTGCTCTCTTATCACTGGCAAAAACAACTGTGAATATTCAGCTCAATCCATGTAATATCAAAACCATGCATTAATTTTCTTTTTCTTTTCTTTTCTCTTCTTTTTTTTTTTTTTTTTTTTTTGAGAAGGAGTCTTTGCTTTGTCACCAGGCTGGAGTGCAGTGGCGCGATCTCAGCTCACTGCAACCTTCGCCTCCCGGGTTCAAGTGATTCTCCTGCCTCAGCCTCCTGAGCAGCTGGGACTACAGGTGCGCACCACTACAGCCAGCTAATTTTTGTGTTTTTAGTAGAGATGAGATTTCACCATGTTGGCCAAGATGATCTCGATCTCTTGACTTCGTGACCTGCCCGCCTTGGCCTTCCAAAGTGCTGGGATTACAGCTGTGAGCCACCGTGCCTGGCCCATGCATTCATTTTCAAGAAGATTGCTGTGTCTTCTTCTGAGAAATATAATCCAATATGTTCTTTCAAATAGCAAACAATTTCTAGAGTAGTTAATGTCTTAGACGGATGTTAGGTCAAGGTTGACTTGTTTCCCTTCGAAAAGCTACAGAGATGAACCCATTAGACAGACATCTAGGTTCTCAGAGACTTATGAAACACAGACTTTTTCAGCTTTGTAGGTACATACAATAAGAAATTTCTGCATACTGTCAAAAAATTTGCTTCTGAGGAACAAAAAGAAAAATAAGAAAGCACTGACACAATTGGCTACTAGAACATGGTGCTTTATTTATTTACTTATTTATTTATTTATTTTGAGACAGAGTCTCACGCTGCCACCCAGGCTAGAGTGCAGTGGTGCGATCTTGGCCCACTGTAAGCTCCGCCTCCCGGGTTCACACCATTCTCCTGCCTCAGTCTCCCCAGTAGCTGGGACTGCAGGTGCTTGCCACCACACCTGGCTACTTTTTTTGTATTTGTAGTAGAGACAGGGTTTCACCGTGTTAGTCAGGATGGTCTCAATCTCCTGACCTCATGATCTGCCCGCCTTGGCCTCCCAAAGTGCTAAGATTACAGACGTGAGCCACTGCACCTGGCCACTTTATTTTTATATTAAAATTATATTCACATGCCTATTATTAAAAAGTCAAAAAATAACATATAGTTGAGGGTATAGAGAAAAGGGAACACTTAGACACTGTTGGAGGGAATGTAAATTAGTTTAACCCCTAAGGAAAACACTATGGAGATTTCTCAAAGAACTAAAAATAGAACTACCATTTGACCCAGCAATCCTATTACTGGATATCTACCCAAAGGGAAATAAATCATTTTATCGAAAGACACCTGTACTTGCATATTTACTACAGCACTATTCATAATTGCAAAGTTATAGGTTTAACCTAAATACCCATCAATGGTAGACTGGTGAAAAAGAAAATGTAATACATACATACCATGGAATACTACTCAACCATAAATAAGAATAAGATCATGTCCTTTGCAGTAACATGCATGGGGCTGCAGTGAAATATCCTAAGTAAAATAGAAACAGAAAATTAAATACCACATGTTCTCATTAATAAGGGGCAGCTAAACAATGGGTACACATGGACATAAAGGTGGAAATAACAGATACTTGGGACTTTGAAAGGGAGAAGGGTGGGAGGGGAGAGGATTGAAAAACTAGCTGTTGGGTACAATGGCCACTATTGGGGAGATGGGTTCAGCAGAATCCCAAACCTCAATATTACACAATATAGACCTGGAACAAACCTGCGTATGAACCCCAAATCTAAAAATAAAAAATAAACAAGGACACATTAAAGACTTGAAATAAAACAAATCAAAACAAGCCAACAAAAATTACACTTGCAAAACGTGCCCTGGGAGGAAATAGGAGGTGAGTGTCCAACAGGATTTGAGTGTCTGGTTTCTGTTTCAGTCTTATTTTGCCCTGAGTTTTTTGTCTTTGGTTTATTGGGCCAGAGAACAAATAATCTAGCTGTGCAACCAAAATGAATCACGAAGCGGAAACACAGTTACCCTGAAGCGTTCATGGTGCTCAGCATCTCTGCAGGGTTCCAGTACAGGACCTGCTTGGCTGCCGCTGATCGCCTTCCCAGGCCAGCACAGCCAGTGAAGTGACGCACTACAGTGAGGCGATATGGATGATAAGTGCCATCTTTAATTAATGAGAGACCTCACATTTCCATCTTAGAGGGCTATCATTTATTTGGGACACAGAGGAAGAAGACAGGACCGTCTCTGGCAAAAGCACACTGCCTTGTTGATCATGCATTGTAACAGTAACGTACAAATGCCAAAGATAAGAGATGGCGAGCTCTGTCTGGGACAATCAGCCTCTCCTGGAGTCTCACAAATACAGTGAGATACTAGAATGTGTGGTTAATATAAAACCAAATTCCGTATTGAAAATGTAGTTTCCCTCTTCTTAAAGGCATTATGTTTCTGGATTTGATTTCTTTCTAAAACCACAAAAATGAAGTGTCTGCCTTCTGCAAGACTGCCTTACCTTAACGGAAGGAGAGAAGTGAAGCTAGGAGACATTCGCTGAAAGGTTCAATGATCTAGGGCTCTTCTGCTGTGATTGCGTCTGTCAGATCCCAGCACCTCAAGAGCACAGTTCCCTTTCTTTTGTGTAAGAAACGGGCACTGATAACCACAGCAAAAAAAACCTGTAGTGTTTAAAATCTGTAAGTAGGTGAGAAACATTGAACGTGAAGCAGGATCAGACGTGTTGTCGTGGTTCGCTTTGTGTTGCTCTGAGGAGCCTAATAATACTGTAGAACTTCTAGATTCCTGAGTGAATAAGGTCGCCTCTTTTCATTAAGAGAATTGCCCAAATCAGACTTTGTTTTGTGGTTTCCACGATGGAATCAGAAAAATGAAACAAGCTTTGAATTTGTTGGAAAAATAATCTTCTCCGTTTAAAATGTTTAATTTTTTCACATAATTAGAAATGAAAATGGGAATTAGGGCATCCAATGAAGAGGAACCCGTAGCTTCTACCTATCATGGAATAATTTCTAGTTAATATCAAATAATGGATTTAAAATAATAGAAACGTTAGACAGAATGACATTCAATGACAGTAAATTATAATGATGAGAGATGTGTGGAAATTTTAAAGATGTACAGGATAGAGTAAGTTACAATAGCAAGGTACGTGGAATGAGAACACTGTAATCATAACAGTTACAGAAGAGTGCATGCATACGTTAATATCACAAATTGAAATGATTAAATTGGGAAACATTTATATTTTATTTTTAATATTAACTTTTAATATTCAGTTCAGTCTATTTAATACCAAAACCATGCATTAATTACTTTTAAATGTTAAATACTTTCATCATATTTCATTTTTATCAATGCTCATGAATGTTCAGAGAATGTTGATGTGATTGGTTAATGAATTTTCATTCATATAGCACTTCAGATGCTTGGAATGAAAGAAGCTACAGAAAATGTAAGTTAGTTTTGTACCCCAGAATAGAAATTAGGTTTGTGGTTCCACCATTAGTCTCTGCAAAAGTTGGTTCTTCATTTCACAAAACATCAATTTAGCCATTTCCCATACACAGAGCACTCTTACCCTTCTTCTTTTTTTTTTTTTTTTTTTTAATTCTTAATATATTTTCATTACATATTGTGTTAACTATTTTCCTTTGGGGCTACATTTTTTTTTCAATTTTTTTTTTATTATTATACTTTAAGTTCTAGGATACATGTGCATAACGTGCAGGTTTGTTACATATGTATACTTGTGCCATGTTGGTGTGCTGCACCCATCAACTCGTCAGCACCCATCAATTCATCATTTATATCAGGTATAACTCCCCAGTGCAATCCCTCCCCGCTCCCCCCTCCCCGTGATAGGCCCCAGTGTGTGATGTTCCCCTTCCCGAGTCCAAGTGAGCTCATTGTTCAGTTCCCACCTATGAGTGAGAACATGCGGTGTTTGGTTTTCTCTTCTTGTGATAGTTTGCTAAGAATGATGGTTTCCAGCTGCATCCATGTCCCTACAAAGGACGCAAACTCATCCTTTTTTATGGCTGCATAATATTCCATGGTGTATATGTGCCACATTTTCTTAATCCAGTCTGTCACAGATGGACATTTGGGTTGATTCCAAGACTTTGCTATCGTGAATAGTGCTGCAATAAACATATGTGTGCATGTGTCTTTATAGCAGCATGATTTATAATCCTTTGGGTATATACCCAGTAGTGGGATGGCTGGGTCATACGGTACCTCTAGATCTAGATCCTTGCGGAATCGCCATACTAGAAAACCCCATTGTCTCAGCCCAAAATCTCCTTAAGCTGATAAGCAACTTCAGCAAAGTCTCAGGATACAAAATTAATGTGCAAAAATCACAAGCATTCTTATACACCAGTAACAGACAAACAGAGAGCCAAATCAGGAATGAACTTCCATTCACAATTGCTTCAGAGAGAATAAAATACCTAGGAATCCAACTTACAAGGGATGTAAAGGACCTCTTCAAGGAGAACTACAAACCACTGCTCAGTGAAATCAAAGAGGACACAAACAAATGGAAGAACATACCATGCTCATGGATAGGAAGAATCAATATCGTGAAAATGGCCATACTGCCCAAAGTTATTTATAGATTCAATGCCATCCCCATCAAGCTACCAATGAGTTTCTTCACAGAATTGGAAAAAAACGGCTTTAAAGTTCATATGGAACCAAAAAAGAGCCCGCATTGCCAAGACAATCCTAAGTCAAAAGAACAAAGCTGGAGGCATCACGCTACCTGACTTCAAACTATACTACAAGGCTACAGTAACCAAAACAGCATGGTACTGGTACCAAAACAGAGATAGAGACCAATGGAACAGAACCGAGTCCTCAGAAATAATACCACACATCTACAACCATCTGATCTTTGACAAACCTGAGAGAAACAAGAAATGGGGAAAGGACTCCCTATTTAATAAATGGTGCTGGGAAAATTGGCTAGCCATAAGTGGAAAGCTGAAACTGGATCCTTTCCTTACTCCTTATATGAAAATTAATTCAAGATGGATTAGAGACTTAAATGTTAGACCTAATACCATAAAAACCCTAGAAGAAAACCTAGGTGGTACCATTCAGGACATAGGCATGGGCAAGGGCTTCATGTCTAAAACACCAAAAGCAATGGCAGCAAAAGCCAAAATTGACAAATGGAATATGATTAAACTAAAGAGCTTCTGCACAGCAAAAGAAACTACCATCAGAGTGAACAGGCAACCTACAGAATGGGAGAGCATTTTTGCAATCTACTCATCTGACAAAGGGCTAATATCCAGAATCTACAAAGAACTCAAACAAATTTACAAGAAAAAAGCAAACAATCCCATCAAAAAGTGGGCAAAGGATATGAACAGACATTTCTCAAAAGAAGACATTCATACAGCCAACAGACACATGAAAAAATGCTCATCATCACTGGCCATCAGAGAAACGCAAATCAAAACCACAATGAGATACCATCTCACACCAGTTAGAATGGCAATCATTAAAAAGTCAGGAAACAACAAGTACTGGAGAGGATGTGGAGAAATAGGAGCACTTTTACACTGTTGGTGGGATTGTAAACTAGTTCAACCATTATGGAAAACTCTTACCCTTCTTCAAATGAGACAACACAAAGGCTAATCTTGCCACTGCAACTGGTTCAAAATCAGCCTTTTCAGACATGCACAGCTCTCTCAATCAGAATAAGGGATTGAATATCAACCAAAATGGAGACAGCCTTCTCTGCAGGAAATCAAATCATTCTATATTTTCCAGCACTCCTGAAAGGGAGCCAAGGCATGATTCCTCTAGCTTAGAAGTCCATTTCCACATCCAGATTTCAAAGGGTAATGACATAGTTTATGAAATCAGAATTACCTTGACTTTGGTTACATTCTATTTTGGGGTTGAAATCATTTTTTAAAAGTCAATTAGTTGTGTAAAACATTTTTGAAATCAGTTAAGTGGGGTAAATTAGCAAATCTTTAAAATGGAGAGAATGTAAGTTTTGCAAGTGGTAAAAGTACATATTGGGTTTTGCTAAAAACAACAAAATACAATAAGTCCTAATGAAAGTAAAAGCCCAAACATGTATTTCTCAACCCTAACGTTAGAAAGAAACAGAAAACCTCTGCAGCTTGGCAAACAAATGCTCCTTAAAGAGACTTGAGTCAAGACTCCTATAAATGCCCTGCTTCTCCTCATAAAACCACTGTGAGCCACAATATTAGAATAAACAACTGTGACCATTCCCTCTGAATTTTGGGAATTTGTCAAGTGTAAAGATGGAACAAGCCATTTCATTTATTTTTTCCTAGACAAGCATGTGTGCATTTTCTTCTTGGCCTCACATGCTTTTTGGAATTTTCAAAACCTGAGTTTTAGGAACATAAAATCTAAAACAGATTTTCATTTTCATTATTTAAACACTGAGCCATTTAGGCAACAGAGCCATTCACTGCTCTTAGCCTGGGTTATGGTTTTGAAAAACTTCTTTGTCTCTGTTAAGGTTCAGGAAATACACCTTCTTTTTGAATTTATAGACGCTCAAGTATTCTAATTGTTTTGCAATGACCTAAAACATTTTTTCAAAGTCTCAGTATTCTGTTTCTTTGTTAGATTTTCTGTTATTTGTAGATATTACCCAGTTTTCGTTCATCAGATTATTTAATTCTGTTTGGACCTTTGAAATATAGAAAGTTTCTAATCCCTTGCATCTGAAATGCATGATTTAGTCAGATAATATTTGCATTTTTACTATTATAATAATGGCGATGAGAAACTGTTGAATTAGATTAAATGTATCACATGTTCTCACTCATATGTGGGGGATTTAAAAAAAATGAACTCAAGGACATAAAGAGTAGCATGATAGTTACCAGAGCCTGAGAAGGGCACTGGGGAGGGGGATGAAAGGAGGTTGGTTAAGGGGCACAAAAACACAGTAGACAGAAGGAAGAAGACCTAGTATTTGGTAGCACAATAGGGCAGCTATAGGTAACAACAATGTGTGATATATTTGAAAATAACTAAAAGAGTGGAATTGTAATGTCCCTACCACAAGGAAATGAAAAATCCTTGAGGTGATGGATATCCCAATTATCCTGACTCCATCATTACACATTGTATGCTGATATGAAAATTTCATATGTACCCCCAAAAATGTACACCTATTTTATATCTATAATAATTACAAATTTTAAAAATGTAAATAAATAATATCCAAGTTCTTCCCAGTAAAAATATAGGTTAAATATATTAAAGTAAATTGTGTTCATCACAAAAGAAGACATTTAATGGTTCGTATAAAGGTAAAAATGGAAGTCTCTCATCTTCTTCCTCACTGGCCCTTCATTCTGTCCACTCTTAATCCCTGGCTTTCCACAGACTCATTGTCAGCACTATCATCAGGTTTACATCTATGCTTTAAGGACATTTTTAAACTTAGATTATATAAAATCCGCTATATACTTCTTATAACTTGATTCATTCACTTTAATATTTCTCAGGATAGCCTGTCTTAGCTCTACACACAGTCCATGAAGCTTCAGTGGCTTAGTGCCATATGTGTATTTCTCAACTCTCTCACCATTTGACGGCATTTAGCAAGGGTTTCTCCATATTTTTGTGATGCCTTCTGGAACATGTGGACTCCAAGGCCAGTGTAGAAGGGCATAAGAAATATCTAAGAGGTACACTGACTCTTACCTACCCCTCTGCTCCCAGGGGACACAGGTCGCTTCCAACTACACTTTACTGGCTGAAACTCATTATATAACTGAGGGCTTCCTACAAAGGAGGCAGAAACAATGAGGCAACCAGTTGGATACTTGGTGAGCATTCAGGAAGTCTGCCACTTGCACTGAACATGTTCTGGGTGGCTCTCTGTGTTAGCATACCTGGGCATACCAATAAAGATTTTTAATCAAATACATTTTGTATCTTATAAATGACATTTAAGCATTCTTTTTTGTCTATAATATCATAAAACTCAACTCATGAGAGCAAATGTTTACTACATAAAATGAAATATCTAAACTATCCAGATCATCTCAGCTCTCTAAAGATTACCACAAGAGAAGATCACAGGGACTCAATACTCAATTCACCTTTTCTATCACTGTACTTGGGGATGAAGTTAGCTGCCCTGAAGCTTACAACCTCAACAATATTTTGGCTTCAGAAAGACAAACCAAATGGTGGTTGACTGAATACCTACAGATCTGGAACCACACAACTGTTCTGTGCTATTCGTGGTCAATATTGAGAACATTATGAAGATAACAGTGTTCTGTACACATTTGGGATCCATCTCATAAGAGTGGCTTCATTTGCACCTACATAACTTCCAGCTACTTACTTGACTAGTTTACCACTCTTTTCATAAAATACCAATCTCACAGAATTAAGTTCTCATTTTGCTGTTTTTTTTTTTTTTTTTTTTTTCCTTCTGAAATGCTCCTGAGGCAGAGTAGGTTCTGGAGACAGGGAACCTAAGGCCAACCTGCAGCTGATTTCTTGAAACTAGACCAAAAGGAAAACCCCACCTTTCCATGCCCAAGTGACAAGGGTCCAGAGGCTCCTCCCTCTACAAAACCTCCTCTCCCCTACATCACAAATGAGAAATACTTCTGATTGGTCACAGGCCAATTCTTCATTCACATGGGGTGTAACCAACTGGAGGCCACTAAAGGGTACGTAGGGATGTTACCAAACTCTTTTAGCTTAAGAAAAACCCTAAAGAACATTGCAATCCAGACACTTGAGCTGCTTGCTCGAGCTCGCTCCCACTCTGTGGAGTGTACTTTCACTTCAATAAGCCTGTGCTTTTGTTGCTTCGTTCTTTTGTTGTTTTGTTTGTGCATTTTGTTCAGTTCTTTATTCAACATGCCAAAAACCTGGATAACTCCAGTCAAGACTTTCCATCCAGTAACATTCCTGTTAAACAATTATTGACTAAAGCATTTTGCTTCTCTGTATTGTTGAAAAATATTGCAAAATGCCATTGAAATAGTCAATAGGGTAATAAGATATTTAAATCACTAGGTGTGGACTTTATCTATAACAATACTATTCTATTTAAAATTTTCTGGCTGGGCAGAGTGGCTCATGCCTGTAATCCCAGAGCTTTGGGAGACCGAGGTGGGTGGATCACAAGGTCAGGAGATCGAGACCATCCTGGCTAAAATGGTGAAACCCCATCTCTACTAAAAAAATACAAAAAATTAGCTGGGCGTGGTCGTGGGCGCCTGTACTCCCAGCTACTCAGGAGGCTGAGGCAGGAGAATGGCGTGAACCCTGGAGGCAGAGCTTGCAGTGAGCCGAGATCACACCACTGCACTCTAGCCTGGGAGACAGTGCGAGATTCCATCTCAAAAAAAAATTTAAAAAAAAATAAAATAAAAAGTAAAACAACATTTTCTTATTGCATATTGCTTGTCTCTGATATTTTGATAATTGCCTGAAAAAAATTATTATCAAATTTTCACAATGTGGTTTAACATTTTTCAGAAGTAATTGATGCCAACTCCTTAATAAAGAAAAGACACCAGAGGACAAAGAACTCACTCCCTTCCAAGTTCTATGCATTGCATTAATTAGTTTCAGCTCAACAGCTGAAAGATATGCTCTTTCTAAAACTGACGTGATTCCATAGAAATCCAGCACAGCACTGATTGAGAAGCAGATTCGAGGTGGTGTTTTCATCAGTGGCACCACACTGTTCTGTGCTAAGTGTCAAAAAAGATGCAAGTAACCACAGGTTATAATTCTAGCAATCACTGTGAAGGTATTTTGAGAGATGGGATGACCTGGGAATTGTTTTTGTATTCCCTTCTAAAAGCTGCTTCTGAAATTAACTGTTTGATTCTGCTTAGTGTGACTGACATTGGTCATTGCATATATTGGAATATTATTTTAGATTTCAGAAAATATCTAATACCACCATTGCCTGATCAAAGAAAGGGCCATTGTTTTCCTTTATATGGTTATCAAATTCTTTGGACCCCAGAGTCTTTAAATGAACTAGGAAAATACCTAGAATATGTATTTATTGAATAAATAAAGAAAGGAAAATCACTTACATGTTATTATTTGAGCGTTAGTCCACCTATCTATATCTCACTCAGAGATCTTTGTGATACTTGTGATTCTCATAACTGTAATGCTTTGAGGTAATGGAAAATGGCAAATACAGATGCTATCTCTTTGAAATAATGCACTGAAACTTCTCAGCCATTAAACACATTAGTTTGAATTAGCCAGTTTATTTTTAGAATGCAGGAAGAATATGACTTAAGACCAGTTTGAATTAACAGGCAAAGTCCAAAACTTACAGTGCTACAGAAAGAAATAAAGGTTAACAGAATTTTTGGCAAACCTAGCAAATTAGTGGGTTATATAATATGGATAAAGTGGCACAGATGGGGGCTGGAGAAACATTGAGGAAAAGTATCCTATTGTATAATTTTATACAGTATTCTCACATTACATTTAATATGATGTTTCCACTAGAGGTCTAAATGTGGGAATCTAAGGAACTATATTTATCCAGGCAGAATGAGGCGGGATGACATTGGACAATCACTGTAGGATGAGGAAGATGAGTTTAAAGTAAAGATCAAATTCACATGTAGGAAAAAGAAAGCTATATTAGAGTTTCTCTCTTAATTTAAATAATCAATGAATCAATGCATTTTGTAGTTGATTTCTAAAGACTGACAACAGAATTATCAGAGAATGCTTCCAGTCCTAACTTTCCAAGGAAAAATAGAATTATTTTAGCAGAGACTGCTACTCCATACAAATCTAGATCTCCATATGTGTGATTCATGGCTAAACCTCACAAGCACAGAGAGAAAGGCTGAGCCCCTAGGCAGATGGAGTTGTACTAATTCCATTGCTGGCCAGGTGCAATGGCTCACATTTGTAATCCCAGTACTTTGGGAGGCCAAGGCGGGTGGATCACCTGAGGTCAGGAGTTCAAGACCAGCCTGACCAACATGGAGAAACTCCATCTGTGCTAAAAATACAAAAAAAAATTTAGCCGGGCATTGTGGCACATGCCTGTAACCCCTGCTACTTGGGAGGCTGAGGCAGGAGAATCGCTTGAATCCAGGAGGCGGAGGTTATGGTGAGCTGGAGGTTGTGGTGAGCTGAGATCACACCATTGCACTCTGGCCTGGGCAACAAAAGGGAAACTCCATCTCAAAAAATAAAAAATAAATAATAATAATAATACTAATTCCATTGCTGAAGCTGTGCATTGTATAAGGCAGAGTGTTGAGTGATACCTGCTGGGTTTGGCCCTCAAGTGAAAAACAAGCCAGAGACTTACTTTGGAAATGGAATAATTGTTGTGGGTTGTTACGTGTCGGACACAGATACCCTTTTGTGCCTGGGGTACCTGCTGCGGGGAGTGTTGCTTGCTCCCAATGCACAGCGGCCCTTTCCCTAGATAATTGTCTTTTCTCCCCTTCCGAGTCCAATGACTGGTGAGTCAATGGCTGGCCCTGACTCCAGCTTGAGCTGTGAAGCTTTCCCCATGGTAACAGGATGACGTTTGTTTCCACTCGAGTCCACATCTTCATCTCTCCTGCCCTAATATGCTTCCCTTATAGTCTTTGCCCTGAAATGAATCACATGTTCAAGAACCCATCTCCAACTCTGCGTCTAAGAAAAGAGACATGTGACAATGGTCTTCACTGGTTATACCTGCTTCCAAAATGTGGTTTCTATTGCTTTTACAGAAAGAGCTAGTCATTACTGAGTACCAAATAAATGTCAGGCTTATTGTATATGTTATCTATTTTATCCTCAAAGCAATTCTATTGGGTGGGTATTGCTACCTCATTCTACAAAGAAGAATTCTTACCAAGGAAAGCTTAAATAAATTTAACCAAGTTGCACATTTAGAAAGAAGATGGATCTGTCATTAACCCTGGGTCTATCTCAGTTAAATGTTTATAAATGTCAGAACTCCCAAAGAATGGGACTAACCATGATTTCCACGTGCTGTGCTGTGCTATATTCTTACTTTATACAGAAGCTGGCATGAACAAGCATGTCGATCCAGGAAATTTTTTCATCCGTGTGGTTCCAACTGTATACCATCAACAGAACAAATGATAATGACAATTAATGATTATTCACAGCAGTGGTTTTCAAACTTGAGTGTGGTATTTATTTTGTATTGCTGCCATAATAGTCACCACAAACTTAACCGATTAACGTACACATAAATAATTCATTACCTCATAGTTTCCGAGGGTGAGAAGTCTGGGCAGAGTGTGACTCTGCTGATTCCTCTGCTTCTAGTCTCATGAGCCTGAAATCAGGGTGTCGCCAGGACTTCCTTCTTTTTGGAGGCTCTGGGGAAGAATCCACCTCTCAGCTCATCCAAATTGTTGGTGTAATTCAGTTCTGTGTTGTAGGAGTGAGGTCTGCATTTCCTTACTGGCTGCCACCTGGGGACCCAGCCTTAACTACTCCAGGCCTCTCTCCAGTTCTTGCATGTGGCCCACTGCATCTTAGAACCAATAAAGGGGAGCTTTGAATACTCTCCCACTTCGACTCTCTCTGCCTTCCCCTTTTGCAAGCCCCCTGCTTCCTCTTCTATTGCATCTCTCTGATTCCAGCCAGGAAAAGTTCTCCACCTTTAAGGGCTTCTGGGATTAGATTGGGCCCATCCAGATAATCCAGGTCCATACCCTTTAGTCACGTATGCAAAGTCCCTTTCTTCATGTAATGTAACACAATTGCAGTTTCTAGAAATTCCAATGTGAATGTTTATTTGGGGAGGAGGAAAATCAGTAAAGCCGTCTGGATGCCTTGTTGAAACAGATTACTGAGCACCACAATCGAGGTTTCTGGTTTAAAATTTCTTACAATGGGGCCTAAGTTTGAATTTGAACAAGTTTCCAGATGCTACTGCTGCTGCTCTACAAACCACATTTTGAGAACCACTGAAGTAGAGTTCTCCAAACTTATTGGGTGAAAATTATTAGTGTGACAACCAGGGTAGATGATTTTATATTTGATAATATACATTGAGAAACACAGGGTAATTTTTCTTGCTGTTGTCATTGATCTGTTAACCTTGAGAATTGAGTTTTCAAATTAAATATTTGTGTGTCATATAACAGCTATTCTCTATTTAGTTTTTTTATGTGCATTTAAGGGAAAGCTGAATAATATGAGTTTTCAACAGAACTGCTTCAAATGCGTATCTATTATGGGCTATGAAATTCTAATAGGGTGAGTTGGATTTTAGAAATTTCTGATGATCACAATGGAATAAAAAATGTCAGAATCAATCCATGGTTTTCTATTGTTCTTTGAGACACATTCTGGATCAGGGACCACCTAGAGGGCATTACTTTTAAAGTGAGGAAGCCGCCTTCCACAAGGTGGACCACAATAGCTCCACAGGAGGTGCTATCATCGGCCATGCCAATGATCCATACAATACAATTCTGTGGCTTATTGTGTCAGTGAGCCAAGGTGAGTGGATTATTCATATGTCTAAAGCCTTTGAAATCATATGTATTATCTTCTCACTTTTAAATCAAGGAGGAAGGGAAATTAATCATCAAAGTGTGCATTATTATAAATTAAACTTCTCTAAAAATAAGTTTCATCATCAGAATTACTAACGTATTTGAAGAAGTAAAATATCGCCTGATTAATTTATTTGAGAGATGATAGATGTAAGCAAAGTATGCTATGAGCATTCTTAGGCTTCCGAGTTTCATGTCAAGGAGAGAGATTACAACATATTTTATCTAATAGTCCCTCAGGGAATCGTGGAAAAACTGCAGACACTGAGTTAGCTGGGTCACTGGTCTAACCCTCCTGGTATTCTCCAGCAACTTGGGAAATTGTTTTGTGAGTAGTATAGATGTTGGCAGTCACCTTTATTTATAATTACATGCCTCTAAATATTTTTACAACTATGTTTGCATACATGATCCCTTGTAACATAGCAATCTTGTAAGAAGGCAGAAAATCCTATGCCCAAAGTAATTCTCAATTTGCTGAAATTCCAGAATTTCCTAATATAAATGCTGTAAAACTAACCACCACTACCCCAGGCAAAAATGAAGGACTTTGAGCCATTGTGGCCCTCAACACCTTCCATCCCTAGTAGAAATTCAGCATCACCAGGGCAGTGAAGTACCACCCACAGCAAGCTCAGACCTTCCTCCCTCAGAATACAGGAGGTCTTTTCTGACTCACCTCAGTTCCCCTGATGGTTCTTTCCAGCATGGTAAATGATGCTCATAGAGTCAGTAGGGTGAGCCGCAAGACCCAGCACCTTCTCCTGCTCCTTGTGCCTGCTGTCTCTTGGTCATTCATTTGAACACGCATTTTCTCATCAATAACAAGTTTGGTAACACTGATATTACACAATATAGTTATTACTGATGTTTATATCAACATGGGTGGGCTTAATGAGAAATCCAATTAATTCACTCCAGCGCCTGTTATGTGCCCAATGTCGAGATGATCTCCAGGGATAAGAGAAGGAAAAAATGAAGTGGATGACTTCAAGGATCACATGGTCTAGCATAAAAAGTAAACATCGTTTATGAGATTATAACAATGATGGAAATACATATTGAGGACAATGAAAGGATCTGATGATGAGAATGTGTATTTGTTCTGCATAGGCTGGAATGAGGGTAGAAATTCAGAGAAAATGAAAGTGCATTCAGCAGGGTGCGGTGATTCACGCCAGTAATCCCAACACTTTGGAAGGCTAAGGCAGGAGGATCACGAGGTCAGGAGATTAAGACCATCCTGGCTAACATGGTGAAACCCTGTCTCTACGAAAAATACAAAAATTAGCTGGGCGTGGTGGCGGGCGCCTGTAGTCCCAGCTACTCGGGAGGCCGAGGCAGGAGAATGGCGTGAACCTGGGAAGTGGAGCAGTGAGCAGAGATCCACCACTGCACTCCAGCCTGGGCGACAGAGCAAGACTCCATCTCAAAAAGAAAAAAAAAAAAAAGAAAGTTCATTCAATACAAATGTAAGACATTTTACCACCGTCCTGTGTTGTGCTATGGTTATTTTATAACCCTCATAATATAAATAACCTTATCAGGGTCTTGCACTTATAACATATGAGTAGTATTGATTTCTGAAACATATTTTAAATATCTCTTCAAAATCCAGTGTAGCATTTACAAGAATGCTTTGAAAATTTTCAAGTGCAATACAACCATAAGGTACATATATATATATACATATTGAAAATTTTCCCCAAATACCAATTTTTTAAATATAACTAATATTTATTTCTTTAGCATCAAGTCTGGGACCAACATTGTCCCAAGTATTATTTCCCTTACACAGATAAGAAGACTGAGTTTAGATATCCCAAGGAATTTGGCTAGGGTCATACCACTAAGCAGTTTTAGAGTTAATTTTGTTTTAAAAAAAAGCAGTAATTACCACAGCTATAAAGTAAATATCGAAATGAGAAAGGATAAGGCCTCTAATTTTGTTCTTTTTCAAGACTATTTCGACAAGTCAAGGTCTTTTGCATTTCCCTATATATTTTTAGAACTGGTTTGGCCAATTCCTCCAAAAAATAAGACTACTGGGATTATGATTGACAAAGCATTGAATTAGCAGATCAGCTTGAGAATAATGAGCATATTAACAATATTGTATCCTCCAATCAGTAACCATGATATATTTCAGCATTTATTATTTCATTTTTCATATCGGCAATATTTTGTAGTTTTCGGTGTAGATGACTTGCATACTTTCTGTTAAATACAGTGCACACTTAAGTATTTTGAAATTTTAGGTAAGTTTTAACTGTTTTATGAATACAATTTTTAAGTTTCTTTTATCTAATTGTGTGCTGCTAATATTTACATATGCAATCCAATTTTTATATTAGCATTTATATTACGAGTTCTTTGTAAATTTCTTGGTTTGCTGGTAAATAGTCATTTCATTAAATAGAGTACTTATCTGTTTTTCAACTTAGTTGTGCGTTTCTTTTTCTTTTTTTCTTTTTTTTTTTTTTTTCTTGTCTTGCCTTATTGAAATGGCTAGTATCTTGGGTATAATGTTTGAATACTAGTGGTTAAAGTAAACATTTTTGCCTTGTTCTCAAATGTAGGAAAAAACTGTTCAATATTAAACCTTTAACTATAATGTATTTTTTTTCATAAATTCAACTTGACAGATTGAGGGTATTTGCTTGGATTCCTTGTTCACTGAGGATTTTCTCATAAATGAGTGTTAAAGAGTGTGAAGTATATTTTCCATGTCTATTGGAAAAATATATAAATGTTCTTTTTACCTTGTTATTATGGTAAATTATGTTGATTGTTATTCAAATGGTAGAGTAAATTTGAACTCCCAGGGTAACCTTACTTGGGCATGATATATTTTCTTTTACATATACTACTGGATTTATGAATATTTTATTAAGGAATTTTACAGTATTTTTCATAATGAATATTAGGCTTCAACTTTATTAATTTATTGTTAAGTCTTTGTCATTCCAGCCCCATAAAATAAGAGTGCTTTCCTGGTATTGCATTTTCAAAAAAAAAATTCAATATAATACTGGCTTTAATTCTTCACTAAGTATATTATATAACTGACCTCTGAAGCAACCTGGGCCTGGACTTTTCTTTTTTGGAAGGAATTTGACAACAGAATCCAGGATTTTTGCTAGATATGGAGTTTTCAGATTTTCTGTTTCATTTTTATTAGTGTTGTTAAGTTATATTTTTCAGAGAGTGTTTCTGTTTCTTCTAAGCTGTCCAATTTGTTGGTATCAAGTTGTCTATAATACTATCTTACTTATATTGTTTTTATTGTCTCTATGATGTGTACTGATAACTCCTCTTCTATTCATGATATTGGTTATTTCTTTCTCAATTTTTCTCCATCAGTCTAGGCAGTGGTTTATCAATTTTGTTATTCATTATAAATAATCAGCTTCTAGATTCATCCAACCTAAAACATTTATCTTTTCTCTATTTTACTTATCTATGGTATTATCTTTTTTAATTTTTATTTATTTATTTATTTTTCGAGACAGAGTCATTTTTATTTTTTAACACTTTTAATTATGTGATCCGAAGTTTCTAACTCGTGATCAGGAGATACTAAGGTGATTCATTGTTTAAATTTTTCATATTGTATTTTTCACTTCTGGAATTTCTATTTTGTTCTTTTTATAGTTTAATTCTTTGCTGATACATGCTGTTTTTGTAAGCCTATTTTACTTTATATCGATTAGCATGATTAGGATCCCTTTGTCCTATTTCTGTTTCTAAGGTCTGGTTCACATTAGATTTGTTCTCACAGGTTGCCTTTTCTCTTAAATTGCAAAAACCTTAAGGTAGTTTATTTTGCTGGACTCAAGCAAATACTGTTTCTTTGGCAGCAACTAAAATTATAACTCAGTGCTTTTATTTTTAACTAGGCTGTTTAGAGTTAGATACCCAGAACAGACTGCAGACTTCTCCCAGATTAAAAGCTGAAAAAGAGACAAAGAAGGAAGGAGAGGAAGGAAAGAGAAAGGGAAAGAGAGAGAAAGAAGGAAAGAAGGATGAAAAGTAGGAAGGAGGGAAAGAAAGAAGAGAAGAAGGAATAGAATGGAAGAAGAAGAAAAAGAAAGAGAGAGAGAAAGAAAAAGGAGGGAAGGAAGGAGGGAAGGAAGGAAGAAGGAAAGAAGGAAGGAAGGAAGGAAGGAAGGAAGGAAGGAAGGAAGGAAAGGAAGGAAGGAAAGAAGGAAGGAAGGAAGGAAAGAAGGAAAGAAAGATTTCTGCCATTCTTTTCTTCTGTGTATCAACTTCTACCTAGAATCTGCTTGTTTTTCACTTTCTTCTCTTCAGGTTTCTTGTACTTATTCCCGAGTTTATTGTTGTTATTTTCCCGAAAGTTAGTCTAGTAGAAGATAGCATAGTATAAATGAAGTAGAATTTTCATTTTCATGTACTTTCTTTTCTCTTAGGAATCCTTTGATGTAATAAAGAAGTAAAATATATATCACGGGGTGATAAGTGTTGTAGCTGAACAGACAGTATGAAAAGGGAATAGGAAGAGTCTACATGGTACAACTTCAAATAGGATAGTCAGGGAATTAAATATTTAAATTATGACCTGAAGAAAGTGAAGAAGTGAGCATAAGAATATCTGATGGAAAAGTGTTTCTTGCAAAGATAGTAGCCAAGGCAAAGACATGAGGCATGAGCCTGATTTGCGTGTTAAACAAACAACAAAATTTTTAAAAACCCATAATGCAGCTGGAAGAAGCAAGGAGAATGAGAGTGTTAGGAGATAACATCAGAAAATCACCTGTGTGTGAAGCCTTGGAGTTCATGTAAAAATACCCTTTCACCCTGGGCTAGTAGGAGAGCCAATAGATTGTTTTGAACAAACAAGTCCCAGTCTCTGTTCTGTTTTGATTCTACTGCCTGTGCTATTGGAAATATACTGTGAAGAGGGAGGCAAATTGGATGAGGAGAAGTCAAAAAGAGAAATTTTAGGAAGATATTATAATAATTCAAGCAAAAGTTATTCAAGCAAAAGTCTGGTGGCTTGGACCAGAATAATAACAGTAGATGAGTGATCAGTTTCTGGAGTGTACTTTTCCTCATCAAAAGAGCACAACAGGCCGAGCGCGGTGGCTCAACCTGTAATCCCAGCACTTTGGGAGACTGAGACAGGCGGATCATGAGGTCAGGAGTTCGAGACCATCCTGGCTAACAAGGTGAAACTCCGTCTCTACTAAAAACACAAAAATTAGCCAGGTGCGGTGGTGGGCGCCTGTAGTCCCAGCTACTCGGAAGGCTGAGGCAGAAGAATGGCATGAACCCAGGAGGCAGAGCTGGCGACTCCCTCTCAAAAAAAAAAAAAAAAAAAAAAAAGAGCACAACAAAGCTTCCCGTATCCTGGCTGGTCACTTGTATCTTCCATCTCTACCGTGTCAAAGGTAGCAAGAAGCCATCAAGTTATTAAGTATAGTAAACCATTAACCAAAATCAATTCTATGCATACCACAAAACTGAACACACTGACTCTTCTTTGAATATGTTTAGTAAAATTTGTCACATTGTACTGGGGCTCAGAAAGTTCAAAAAAATTGTCCATGGTTACAAGAACACACAAAAAATAAAGAGAATATGGAGCCACATGTACCAATCACACAGATTCATCATTATCACTTTTTTATTATCCTTCTTTATTATCCTGCTTTATCATCACCTCACCCACTCCCTGACACACTGCCTATACACACATATATATGTGCGTGTGTGTTTTCTTTTCTTTTCTTTTTTTTTTTTTCTTGAGATGGAATCTCCCTATGTCACCCAGGCAGGAGTGCAGTGGCATGATCTTGGCTCACTGCAACCTCTGCCCCCCAGGTTTAGGCGATTCTCCTGCTTCAGCCTCCCACGTAGCTGGGATTACAGGAGGCCTGCCACCATGCCTGGCTAATTTTTTTTTTTTTTTTCATAGTTTTAGTAGAGACAGGGTTTCATCATGTTGGCCAAGCTGGTCTTGAAATCCTGACCTCAGATGATCCCCCCACCTCAGCCTCCCAAAGTGCTGGAATTACAGGCGTGAGCCACCATGCCCATCCAATGTGTGTGTTTTCTTAATGTTATCAAATAATTTCAGACTTTCAGAAATGTTGCAATAATAGTCTAAACTTTGTTTCCTGAATCATCCAAGATCAGGCTGCAGACACATGCACTGATCCTTCAGTGCACACATCCCATGAATAACACTTTCCTATGTAGCCACATGACAACCAAAATCAGGAAGTAATCACTGTACTTCCATCCAATCTTAACCTCTCACATTTATTCTAGTTTCCTCACCCTCTTTAATGGTGAAACATTCCAACTAAGAATCACTTGTTATACCTTGTGATCATGTGTTCCCAATCTCTTTCCATGTCGAATATTTCCTTAATTTTCTCTTGACTTTCAAACCCTTGACACGCTTTTTAAAAAGAGATGGAGTCTCAATATGTTGTCCAGGGTGGTGTTGAACTCCTGGTCTCAAGCAATTCTTCTGCCTTGATCTCCACAGTAGCTGAGATTACAGGCTCAAGCTACCATGTCTGGCTTCCTTGAAACGTTTGAAGACCAGATACCTTGCAGAATGTTCCTAAATGTTTATCTTTCTGATATTTCCTCATGAGCAGATTCAGGCTGTGCACTTTGGTGGGGGATATCACAGAAGTGATTTGATGTTTTCTCACTTGGCACACAAGTTAGCTTTGTCCCGTTATAGGTGACGTTAATTTCAATTGGTTGGTGAAGTGTTGACTCCTTGGTGTTCCCACTGCATTTCCCCCATTTTCTTCAACAGTATTTTATATATACATACCTTAAAAACATGGAAACATGTCTCTAGCATCTATTTCCATCATGCTTGTCAAATGGTAAACTTCCAAATTCACGGTTCATTTTACATTTATTAGTTGGCATTATACTCTAAGGAAAAGCTTTCTTCCCCTCACTTATTTATTCATCTATTTTACACCAGTATGAACTCATAGAATATCATTTTATTCAATGTTACTCTCATCATTTGATACTCAAATTGTCCCAGATTTGCCTAATAAAACAAAGCTACTTCACATTGGTTTCTATCTTCTTTTTGACATAACCACAGCGTTCTTGGAGCACTTAAGATATTCCAGGCTCATCTTGTACATTCCTTGTCCAGTCTTGGAACCATTCTTTTCTCTAAGGAGTCCTTGTTCCTTTCAGTGGATAATGATACTCGGAAACCAAAATTGAGTTGGAAATGTATCTACACACACCCACCACCAGCATTAATATTTTTGCTTGACTTTCTATCTATACATATTAAAAACCATGGGCCAGGCACATTGGCTCACACCTGTAATCCCAGTGCTTTGGGAGGCTGAGGCAGGCAGATCACAGAGGTCAAGAATCAAGACCATCCTGGCCAACATGGTGAAACCCCATCTCTACTAAAAACATAAAAATTAGCCAGGCATGGTGGCACGCACCTGTAGTCCCAGCTACTTGGGAGGCTGAGTCAGGAGAATAGCTTGAACCTGGGAGGCAGAGGTTGCAGTGAGCCGAGATCGCGCCACTGCACTCCAGCCTGGCAACAGAGTGAGACTCTGTCTCAAAAAACAACAAAAGAAAGCCATGAGTTCACATTGATACACCCCCAATTCCAATTCAACACTGCAGGCTTCATTCTAGTTTTTTCCCTTTTCCATATTTGTAATTTTCTTCTCCTGTAGTGTAAAACTTGTCTCTCATTATCTTTGGTATGCTGCTATTTGCTCAGTTCCCCTAATTGTAATCATTTCCATTCCCCAGTGGGTCACTGATCTAGACCGTCTACCTCCTGTGGGCTCTCCCCTCTCCTGAGCCACTTCCATCCACTCAGTCACCTTCCTTCCCTAGGCGGCACCCTCCAGCCAGGCTGTTGCTGTCTCACTTGACCACTTTCCTCTCAAGGTTCTAATTCCAGCCCTCTCACACTTCCTCTGATTCTTTCTCACTCAGGACTTTGGGCTGAATATTCAAAGAAGAAGGAAAGAAAAAAGGAAGGAAGACTTGTTTTCAAATCTGATTCTTTGGATTCCTTTAGAGTGTTACACGGTGCTATGATAGTCCATAAAATATATTATTATGGGATAAGTATTCCACTAGACAGTTCCCTTAAGAAGTTCTGCTCTCAATTCTTGTAAAAAGATTAAAAAAATATCATGGATGGGGAAGTTACACTGACGTCTATGAATGAATACAGCAGGGATGTTATCCGTTGCCTTTCCCTCAAGAAAGTGCAATGGTCTGGGAATGCACCCCAGTTTATAATCCACTTAGGCACAGACTGGCAGGGGTCCAGGTCATTTGTAAATGTGTTTCTGTGGCATCCACCACAATCCTGCAGACATCTGTTTTTAACTATAATTACATGAAAACACTAACATATTGATGGCCATTTGATGTGACCATACATACCCATTATATATCCATTATACTATTTAATAACCTTTTATTGATCAGATGAGAGTCCTTGTAGCACTAACAGAAAGAATATTTCTATAGTAATATAAATTGCCTCATCGTTAGATATTGAAGAATCCGAAATTCTGTCCGGAATAGTGCTTTGTATGTATTTAAATTAAGCCTAAATGTGTTGTTAATGCATTTATTGTATTTTGTTAGTAGATATATGAAATAATTTTACATATCTATGGGGTACACAGTGATATTATGACATATATACAAAGTGTAATGATCAAATCAGGGTAATTAGCATATCCATCATCTCGAACATTTATCATTTCTATGTGTTATAACATTCAAAATCCTCTCTTCTGGCTTTTTGAAAGTATACAGTAAATGATTGTTAACCATATTCCCCCTACAATGCTAAAAGAACACCAGAGCTTATTCCTCCTAGTTAGCTGTAACTATGCATCATTAACCAACCTCTCCCTGTCTTCTATCCACCTCTCCTTCCCAACCTCTAATAATTACAGTTCTACTCTCTATGTCTTTGAGCTCAATCTTTTAAGCCCTTACATATAAATGAGAACATGTGATATTTATAGTTCTACACCTGACTTATCTCACTGCAGGTAATGTTCTGCAAACTCATCCATGTTGCCACAAATGACAGAATTTAATTAATTTTTATTCCTGAATAGTATTTTATTGTGTATACATACCACATTTTCTTTACTCTTTCATTTGTTGTTGGACAAAAATGCATTTTTTTGTGGCTTGCAGTAGTCTGTTGATTATCTATATCTCTTCCTTTGAGGACCATTTTATTATTTATTTATTTTATCTATTTACTTATTTACATATTTTTGAGATGGGGTCTCACTCTGTCACCCAGACTGGAGTACAGCAGTGTCATCTCAGCTCACTGCAACTTCTGCCTTCTGGGTTCAAGTGATTCTCATGCCTCAGACCCCACAAGTAGCTGGGATTACAGGTGCATGCCAGCACGTCTGGCTAATTTTTGTAGCTTTTGGTAGAGATGGGATTTCACCATGTTGCCCAGACTGGTCATTTAACAGACTCCATCTGAAGTCTTTTTTTGTTGTCGTTTTTTGCGATGGAGTCTTGCTATTGTCACCCGGCCTAGAGGGAAATGGCCCAATCATAGCTTACCACAATCTCCACCTCCCGGGTTCTAGCAATTCTCCTCCCTCAGCCTCCCGGTAGCTGAGATTACAGGCATCTGCCACCACGCCCAGCTAATTTTTGTATTTTTGGTAGAGACAGGGTTTCACCATGTTGGCCACGGTGATCTCGAACTCCTGACCTTGCCACCTGCCTCGGCCTCCCAAAGTGCTGGAATTACAGGCGTGAGCCACTGCGCCCGGCCTCATCTGAAGTCTTATTAGGCATATTTAACAGGATATGAATCAGTGGAAGACCAAAACCATGTCTAACTTATCTTCTATGTATTTACAATGAATCAGATCTCACACATAGTAGATATTTGATAACTGCATCATGAACACTCATCCTCTTTTCCCCAAGAAGTTAAACTTCTAGTAGTACTTACCTTACTGAATGAGAAGCACTAGCTATGATGGATAATGATTTATGTCTCCCACTCCATAGAGTCCATGTTTAGTCATGAACGGATCCACCATTGCTTCTCTATCTTCATGGCTCCAGTCGTACAGCCCCTCGTCTTGTCTGACTTGATCCATTGCAATAATTTATCATCTATTCTCTCTCTCTCTGGTCCTGACTCACTCCACAAAAGTCTCTGGAACTGCTGCCATAGTTTGTCTTCCATAAAGAATATCTCTTAGTCCAAACCCATAGAAAGTACACCACCAATAGTAAACCCTAATGTAGACCACAGACTTTGGGTAACTGTGATGTGTCGATTTAAGTTGGGCAGTTGTTGAAAATGTACCACTCTGGTGGGGAATGTTGAGAATGGGGGAGGCTCTGTATGTGGGGAAAGGTGTGGAGTTGGAGGTGTATAAGAAATCTCTATACCTTCCTCTCCACTTTGCTGTGAACCTAAAACGGCTCTAAAAAGAGTTTAAAATTAAATTAATGGATGATTAAAATAGATAAAATTTATTTTTTTGAGATAGAGTCTCACTCTGTCACCCAGGCTGGAGTGCAGTGGCACCATCTCCCCTCACTGCAAGCTCCGCCTCCCGGGTTCATGCCATTCTCCTGCCTCAGCCTCCCTCTCGAGTAGCTGGGACAACAGGCGCCGGCCACCACACCGGGCTAATTTTTTGTATTTTTAGTAGAGTTGGATTTCACTGCATTAGCTAGGATGGTCTCGATCTCCTGATCTTGTGATCCGCCCGCCTCAGCCTCCCAAAGTGCTGGGATTACAGGCGTGTGCCCCTGTGCCCGGACAAAATAGATGAATTTTTGAATGGGGAAAAAACAACGTACTTAGAAGAAAGTGGAAGAAAATTTAGGAAAATATTTATGTAATAGGGAGTTAGAAGTATAGGAAATTTTCATTTCTATGCTCTGAGTTTAGAATAAAGTTGTCACATACGGCCTCATAGGTTGTGCACTGCACAACTCCAGGAGGCCTCATTAGTTCTTCATACCTCCAGCTTGTACAGCCTCCTTTATTGCCCATGGCTTCTAAAAGGCATGTATATCACTCTTGTGTAATGAAACCAATTAATGCAGTTTAAAAATATGTTCCTTAAAAATTAGGATCATCCTATTGACTCTTTTGAAATCTTTCAATGATTTTTCTTTCTCAAAAGGCAAAGTCTAAATTCCTATCCTTGCAGAATCAAGACAATCAAGACCAATTTTAATTTGGCCTCTGAACCTCTGGCCTGTTCTGTCTGTGCTCTTCTCACTTTCTAGCCTGCCCTGCCAAGCAAGCTGTCCTTTCACAGCTGAGACACACAGCCCCACATCTCTGTCCTTGCTGTTTCCCCTGCCCGCAGCTCTTACTACCTCCTCATCTTTTGAGCCTTGGCTAGGATGTCTTCTAGTGATTAATTCTTTTTGGCCTCACTCCCTACTCTGTCAGTAGGATTGAGTGAGTGCTCCCTTCTAAGGGTCCTCCTATGTATTCTACCACTGGACGTAAATACTATTTTCACTTATTTTTCATAGTTCTGTTCCCTAATAAGAGATGGTGGGCCAGGCGTGGTGGCTCACGCCTGTAATCCCAGTCCTTTGGGAGGCTGAGGCAGGCGGATTACGAGGTCAAGAGATTCAGACCATCCTGGCCAACATGGTGAAACTTCGTCTCTACTAAAAATACAAAAAATTAGCTGGATATGATGGCACACGCCTGTAATCCCAGCTACTCGGGAGACTGAGGCAGGAGAATCTCTTGAACCTGGGAGGCGGAGGTTGCAGTGAGCCGAGATTGTGCCACTGCACTCCAGCCTGTCAACAGAGAGAGACTCCATCTCAAAATAAATAAATAAATAAATAAAAAGAGATGGTGCTTTCCTTGAGGTTAAATATAATCTCCTTTTGTTCTTTTTTCAATTAATACATCAATTTTCTCCCAGTATCATACATCTGTCCTAGATAGTATGCAATGAATATATGTCGATAGAATTAAAAAATAAACGAGGAAACAGAAGAAGAAAGAAAAAAGAAGATGGCCTGCTTCTATAGCTCACATTTAACCTTGTATTTCACCAAGAAACCCAACACAGAGAAGATGTGTGAGGCATCATGTAGGCTAACTGGTGCATTTTGATTCAATATATACTCAAGTTCATAAGTGAGTTTCATGAATGAGATATAGACCTCTGAAGACCTGATATTTTACTAAAATTAACTGAATTTGTATGCAGTGGTGATGTTACCAAGGCAAGGCACCCTGAGTGGATCTCAGAGATTAACGGTATAGACCGTGGTTGGTCCCTCTAAGTTTAAACCGTAGCTCCATTATTAACCATCTGAATAAACTTAGCCCAGCTAAGAAATTTTCTCATTTGTTAATTAAAATGAGTGTCTACCCTCAAAGGTAATTTTAAAGATTTAATTAAATTATGCAATGCCCTTGTCTATTGTCATCAATGGTAATTTAATAAAAACATGCAATTGTTGTTATAAATGGATTGAAATAAAATGATTATATCCCACATCCATTTTTTTTTAAATGGAAAAACACTTTTACTTAAGCTGTTCATTTCTAGGCAGTAAAAACATGGGAATTTGCTGTATTTACTCACAAGATACAGATATCAGTCTTCCACATTTTCCTTTCATACAAAAGATATTGTGACTTATGTTTTATTGTTTATCTCATTCCCACATTTTAACTTCAAGTTAACATATTTTGAAGAATAAATATTTTAAGAAAATAATTATGATAATGAAATATTTAATTAAATTAATTCAGCATCTACAAAGAAATTTATTTTCCAACAAAGGATATCTTTCCTAGAAAATATTCCACAAATTTACCAATAAAATTAATATTTAAAATTAATGATAATTCCTATCTCTTTCGTAGACAAAAATAACATTTGTCTGTGATTTGAACTTCAGATGATAGAGCTTCATTTTTACTGAAGTTAGTGTTTTTTTTCAATAGGAAAAATTCCATGATTTCAGAATTTCTACTTAACAATTATTATTCCATTCCTGATTCAACTTTGGGAGATGTGTTTAAAATGACAGCAGCCTGCCTGGTGCAGTGGCTCACGCCTGTAATCCCAGCACTTTGGGAGCCCAAGACGGGCGGATCATGAGGTCAGGAGATCGAGACCATCCTGGACAACACGGTGAAACTCCGTCTCTATTAAAAATACAAAAAAAATTTAGCCAGGCATGGTGGTGGGTGCCTGTAGTCCCAACTACTCAGGAGGCTGAGGCAGGAGAATGGCGTGAACCCGGGAGGCGGAGCTTGCAGTGAGCTGAGATCATGCCACTGCTCTCCAGCCTGGGCGACTGAGTGAGACTGAGTCTCAAAAAAATAAACAAATAAAAAACATGACAGCACCCTGAGGAGCAAGTGCATGTATGTGTAGAAATCTGGATTCCTGTGTTTTTTTTTCAATAGGAAAAATTCCATGATTTTAGAATTTCTACTTAACAATTATTATTCCATTCCTAGTTCAACTTTGGGAGATGTGTTTAAAATGACAGCAGCCTGCCGGGTGCAGTGGCTCACGCCTGTAATCCCAGCACCTTGGGAGGCCAAGATAGGAGGATCACATTGCTATGCAATAAATGTGACATGACATTAACCAAGGTTTGTTTTCCCTTTAATAGTATGGCTATGGAATAAAATTTTTTATCAATAGCAACCCTTCAGTTCATTGAGCACTAATTAGCTTATAAATTCTGATTTACACTGTAAAACCTTACACAATACCCAGGGAAGTCTTGCTGTTTATTAGTCTGTTCTCTCACTGCTAGAAAGAACTGCCCAAGACTGGGTAATTTGTAAAGAAAAGAGGTCTAATTGTCTCACAGTTCCACATGGCTGGGGAGGCCTCAGGAAACTTTCAATCATGGCAGAAGGTGAAGCAGGCACATCTTACATGGCAGCAGGCAAGAGAGCATGTCAAGAAAGTGAAGAGGAAAAAGCCCCTTATAAAACCATCAGCTCTCGTGAGCACTCACTCACTATCATTAAAGCAGCATAGGGGAAATAGCTCCCATGATCCAATTACTTCCCACCAGGTCTCTCCCTCAACACCTGGGGATTACAATTCTAGATGAGATTTGGGTCGGGACAAAAAGCCTAACCATAGTACTGTTGTTTAGGTAGACACGTTCAATGATTAGTTGTCTCTCCTGTATATTGTCCATTTATAGCTTCATCAAATGGTTTCTTCCTCTGGCTGATTTATTTGTATTATGCAGTTTGCTAAACCACACTTTGGCTCACTTAGACTTCCAGAAGCATGTCCTTCTTGCTAATGGACCTTTTTCCTGCAACTGTTGAAGAAATATTCCAGCCAAATGGGAAGAAGCCCAGAGCACCTCCCCTTAGGCTAACTCCTGCCTCTGCTTTTCCTGCCTGGGTCAATCAGCCACAGCTTGAAATTCCTGAGGTTTTGCAAAATGTCCCTTTTAGTCCTTGAAGAGCTATTATTTTGTGAAACAGTTCCCAGTTTAGCTTAGGCAGAACAGTGGTCTAGAGATGTGCACCACAGAGTGATTTTATGTATAAGGATGTGTGGGGGAAACTGTCTTAAACGACATCTTACTTGACACATACATGGAAATTTATACGTACTTTGCTATATTATAGATTCTGAGAATTTCTGCAGTAAAGAAATAGGTTTAACTTTGTGAAGTTTTCCAAATTCTTTCACTAGTTACTTTTGTAGCATCTGTTATTATGCATACACTCTGAGAAGTGGAGGCTCTAGAACATGTGGGAAGCCTGCATTTTTATATTTTATCCCAATTGGATAAACCACAAATCCCTGGTTAAAGAGAAGGCATTATTTAAATGCAGAAGCTTATGTATCCAAGAGCAAAAATTCAAAGAGGAAGTCAATGAGTGCTTTTTCTGAAAAATGATCACTTCTAAAACAAAACACATCCCCATTTTAGAGTGAATTTTGGTGTTTATATAATCACTCTGAATGAATTGAAGGGAGCACAGAGAGTGTACCAACGTGTTAAAAATATCTTTGTAACTCTAAAAGATGTGGTCACAGATATGTTTTATCAAATCATTCAAGAAAAGAAAGGAAAAGATGGACTTTTATTGAATAAATGAAAAAGGACATGAGTGTGTAAGCGAATGCAAATGGAAGTAATCAGATAAACCCAAGTGCTCCTGCTTGTAAAGACAAAAGAAAAAAAAGTAAGTTAAATATTTAGGTGGCCTTACCTTGAAAGCATATTTCAATGCTCCATTTCTGACAACTTACCATACACCAAAGGCGAAAGGATAATATTGTCTTTCTAATTTTAATTCCATGTTTGAATGAGGCAGAACTGGAGATTTGCCAACAATTGCTGCAAATCTTTTTCCATTCATAGTGTTTCCCCTGGTCTATTATAAGGGCAAAACATATAGAAATAGGCAACAGGAAGCAGATATCAGAAAACGCAGGAAGTACTTACTGAGCAGGAAAGATTGAAGGAAATTGATTGTTTTTGTTTAGTTTTCGTCTTCCATGGTGTTCCTCTAGGTATGAAGCATCAGCAGTCATGAAGGAAACAGATTTGTAATTGCAGAAGAGTTATTGTTTACATAGTGTTGGCATTACATCTCATTTACAACATATTTATTTTTAAAAACAGAGATAATCATTTTCCTGAATTGAATACAGTTTGCAAAAAATGTGTCTTGTAGGACCTACAGATTTTACTGATTCTTTTTGGAAATTAACATAAGGAAGAAATATCATATCTGAAAAGATGGTAAGACTTTTATGTCCTGGGTTGTATAGCCTGGGTTTTAACAAAAGACTGTCACAGAAGAAATGAAAAGTATTTAACTATGACCATATTTTGAATATAAAATCTCTGTCTCTAAACAAGATAAACTCGGGTGAGAAAGGTATTTTCATCATTAGAGAAATGATTTTCAGATTAGAAGAAGATTGAATTTGTTACGATATTTAGAATTACATTTTTACTTTTGTCATTTAATATGTGAATATTCTTCTTTGTTAATTATCGCCAATGTTTACATAACCAATCATCAGGATAGCATGTGATCGATTTCACTCATGTCAAGTAGAATTGGAATTTTAAAACACATGGTGTTTTTGGTCGGACGCGGTGGCTCATGCCTGTAATCCCAGCATTTTAGGAGGCTGAGGCGGGCGGATAACATGAGGTCAGGAGTTCGCCACCAGCCTGACCAACATGGAGAAACCCCATCGCTACTAAAAATATAAAATTAGCCAGGTGTGGTGGCACGTGCCTGTAATGCCAGCTACTCAGGAGGCTGAGGCAGGAGAATCACTTGAACCCAGGAGGCAGAGGTTGCAGTGAGCCGAGATAGAGCCATTGCACTCCAGCCTGGGCAATAAAAATGAAACTACCTCCAAACCAAAAAAAAAAAAAAAAAAAAAAAAATTAGGTGGGTGTGGTGGCATGCACCTGTAGTCCCAGCTACTCGGGAGGCTGAGGCAGGAGAATTGCTTGAACCCAAGAGGTGGAGGTTGCAGTGAGCCGAGATTGCACCACTGCACTCCAGCCTGGGCAACAGAGTGAGACTCCATCTCAAAAAAGAAAAAAAAATGGTGCTTTTGCCCCCACATAACCACTTTAAATCTGTGAAATTGACTAGATTTTCACATACCTGATTTGGTATGGCCCCCATAAGGCACAAATTGTCAAGTTGTATAGTAAAGAGCTGAAAAGAGTTCTGCACTGGAGTCAAGGGTGTCCAGCCCTAAACGCAGGAACTTGGACATAACTTTCTGTGACTCAGTGTCATTCTCTGTCGGTTCCTGCAACATAGGGGGAAGAGCCATAGCTTGGAGTCAGGTAGCCTTGGGTTTGCATTCTAGCTCTGCACCTACCAACCATGTGACTTTGGACGACTTAAAAATTTATCAAGCAAGCTTTGGATTTCTCATCTGCGAAATGAGGACAACAGTATCTATCTCAAAGAGTTGTAGTAAAAATTAAGTGAGATAATGGAAAAACCAGTTTGCATAATGTTTGGCACATGGCTAGTATATCTTTACTTGTATTGGCTTCAAAACTAGGACATTTCGTGTCTTAGTCTATTTGTGCTGATACAACTAAATACCACAAAACGGATAATTTATAACAAGTAGAAATGTATTTTCTCACAACTCTGGAGGTTGGGAAGTCCAAGATAAAGGTGCTGGCAGGTTCTGTGTCTGTTGAAGAAAGCTCTATCTCCTTCCAAGATGATACCTTGTTGCTGCCTTCTCCAGAGAGGATGAATGCTGGGCTCTCATACTGAAGAAGGCAGAAGGGCAAAAAGAGCCCAACTATTTCCCTCTAGCCCTTTGATAAAGTGGCTGATCCCATTCATGACAGTTCTGTCCTCTTGACTTAATCACCTTCCAAAGGCTTTACCTCTTAGTACTATCACATTGGGCTTGAAGTCCCAATGTCAATTTTGAAAAGAGCATGAACATTTAAACCACAGCATTTGGCAAATGATATCTATCTTCTCTTACAATAACAGCAGTAAGTTTCCCAAACCTTAGGAATTAAAATATAAGCAATTGTCTCACAATTTATATCCTTGGTTACAATTCCATATTTTTAAATGGGACCAGAAGAACTTGCCAACTATCAGCCAGTGACTAGAAATTCTCTCCTCAAATTCAGCCCTATATGAGAAATTGAACCGGACTCACTGAGTCTTGCTTTAAAGAGTATAAAATTATATCCAGTTTCACATATGCCTCACCCTTGGGATTAGGGCTTTGTCTCTCCAGAATTCTCCAGTTAGAATGCAATTGTTTCCATGGAGTTAACATTAATCCATTGTGAGATATTGGCTTATTACATGTTTTTCAGATTTCTTTTCATCATGATATATAATTAAAATTACAGTGAGACTCAGAACAATAAAGTTTGATGGAGGCAGGAAAATTCCAAAGGGAAAAAGGATTAACAAAATAATGTAAGCCAAATGTAGTTAGGGCAGCCAAGGGGGAATGACCCATAAGAGGCAGAAGAACTAAAAAGAGGGAATTGAGGTGCCAAAGAAAAATTATCTTACTTTTATTTGGCCTAGAGTGAGCTCTGAAATAAATATACCTGTTAGGAATGAACAGCTGAGTTGAGAGAGAGAGACAGAATAGGGATAGGGAGTGAGAGAAAGAGAAGTTTTTCTACTTAGCTCACTCCCTAGGATATGCTTTTATCATCAGAAAACTGTATAGAATTAGCTTTAACATTTTTCGTATTTGCTTTGTTTCACCTTGTCTCTCCTGAGATTATGTTATGAATCACCAGGAGAATTAAAAAATAATAATCTCAATGGCTAGACATGTAGACTTGCACATCTGAAGGTGACTTTGCGCTATTATAGCTAGAACTGAATCTGGATCCTATGCTGTTACTTGGTGGGACACTTTTAAATAAAGAGTGGGTCTTGAACAACTTGCATCTTTCAATGAAAGCAGTTATAGTCTCTAATTTAAAACAAAGAATAAAAGTATTAGGCCAATATGTTTTGTGTTACACACAATCATATTTTGTTCCCTAAATTATTCTAGAAGACAAACCAGCCTGCACCGAGAGTGACATGGTGAAATATTTATGTTGTCACTGGATTTGATTATTAAAGTCTTGCTTTTTTTTCTCTCTCTCTCTCTTCCTGCAGGTGGGTTGTTTGTTTGTGAATAATTCTGTGTAAGTGGCAGACCTGTGGCTTGTTTCTAGCAAGGTTGCAGCTGAAGACTGCAGTGGCATGATGTCGATTCTATTTTCTGGGTTGTGCTTTGAATAGATTTTGTTCTGTGGAGCATTTATTAGGTAGACAAGTGTTTTTTTAGCGATTTGCTCCCATGGCTCAAACTCTTGCCTCTAGCTATCTTTAAAGATTCTACAAATCTTTTGCCTCTGGGCTCTTCATGCTTGTTTGTGACTTTCAGAAAGTTTTCCTACAGATAATTTGTTTTCTCTGAAAATTGTTTGTTTCTCGAACTTCTTTCTTCAGTTTCATGTTACCTCTCTCTTTTTCTTGGCCTTTTCTTCAAAACTGAACCTTAGCTTCCCCGGATTTTATATCCTCTCTATTGGTGTTTTATACTTTTCTTATTTTCTTTCCTCATGTATGTATGTATGTATGTATTTTTGAGACAGAGTCTTGCTCTGTCACCCAGGCTGGAGTGCAGTGGCGCGAACTCCCTTCACTGCAGGCTCCGCCTCCCGGGTTCACGCCATTCTCCTGCCTCATCATCCTTCCTAGTAGCTGGGACTACAGGTGCCCGCCACCATGCCCAGCTAATTTTTTGTATTTTTAGTAGAGACGGAGTTTCACTGTGTTAGCCAGGATGATCTTCGTCTCCTGACCTCTTGATCCGTCTGCCTCAGCCTCCCAAAGTGCTGGGATTACAGGCGTGAGCCACCGAGCTCGACCTCCTCTTATATTTTTAAAATGTCACTTGTGGCTTATGTTATTTAAATTATGTTCTTTAAATTGATAAATTCTAACTATAACTATTCAGTATTTTATCATTTCTGTTTTATAGTTGCCTATTTTAGGTTGCTTCTTTCAGTCAATATTTTGTCTATTATTATAGGTTATCCTTCAGTTTGCATATATTTGCATGGGAGTTTTATACTAACATTGAAATCATCTGAAAAAAATTTCAATATGACTTTGATAAATAAAGATTTCCAGTTTTATTACTTCCAATACAACTGATAACACAAACAACCTTTTAAGGAGATTATCAGGAAAGTGGCATTATTTTTCACTAGATATCCTTAAGGGTATTGATGAATGAAATAAGATCATGTTCATTTGAGAAATGCAAATCAAAACCACAATGAGATACCATTTCACACCAGTCAGAATGGCGATTACTAAAACCACAGATTGGTGAGGTTTGGAGAAAAAGGAACACTTTTGACTGGGTGTGGTGGCTCACGCCTATAATCCCAACACTTTGGGAGGCCAAGACAGATGGATCACCTGAGATCAGGAGTTTGAGACCAGCCTGACCAACATGGTGAAACCTCTTCTCTACTAAAAATACAAAAACTAGCTGGGAGTGGTGGCGGGCGCCTGTAATCCCAGCTACTCAGGAGGCTGAGGCAGGAGAATTGCTTGAACCCAGAAGGCAGGGGTTGCAGTGAGCCAAGATCTTGCCACTGTACTCCAGCCTGGGTGACAGAGTGAGACTTTGTCTCAAAACGAAAAAAAAAAAAAGAAACACTTTTACACTATTGGTTGGAGGGTAAATTATTTCAACCATTGTGGAAGACAGTGTGGTGATGCCTCAAAGATCTAGAGGCAGATATGTCATTTGACCCACAACCCTTTTACTGGGTATATACTCAAAGGAATATAAATCATTCTATTATAAAGATACATGCACGTGGCCAGGCGCGGTTGCTCAAGCCTGTAATCCCAGCACTTTGGGAGGCCGACGCAGGTGGATCACGAGGTCTGGAGATCAAGACCATCCTGGCTAACACTGTGAAACCCCATCCCTACTAAAAAAAATACAAAATATTAGCTGGGCATGGTGGCGGGTGCCTGTAGTCCCAGCTACTTGGGAGGCTGAGACAGGAGAATGATGTGAAGCTGGGAGGCAGAGCTTGCAGTGAGCCAAGGTCGTGCCACTACACTCCAGCCTGGGTGACAGAGCAAGACTTTGTCTCAAAAAAAAAAAAGATACATGCACGCATATGTTCTTTGTAGCACTACTCACAATAGCAAAGACATGGAATCAACCCAAATGCCCATCAATGACAGACTGGATAAAGAAAATGTGGTACAGATACACCATGGAATACTATGCAGCCATAAAAAGGAAAGAGATCATGTTCTTTGCAGGGACACAAATGGAACTGGAAGCCATTATCCTCAGCAAACTAATAATGGAAGAACAGAAAACCAAGCACTGCATGTTTTTACTCACAAGTGGGAGCTGAACAATGAGAACACATAGACACATGGGGGGACAAACACACAGTAGGACCTGTTGGGTAACAGGGTATGTAGGAGGAGGGACAGCATCAGGAAGAATAGCTAATGGATGCTGGGCTTAATACCTAGGTGATGGGTTGATCTGTGCAGCAAACCACCATGGCACACGTTTACCAATGTAACAAACCTGCACATCCTGGACATGAATCCTGGAACTTAATATAAAAATTGAAGAATAAAAAAGAAAGAAAAGATAATGTGCATTTGTGTACAGTTATGTGCAAAATTGATAATTCACTATATGTAGACGACATATCTGTGTTTTAATTAACTTATTTTTATAAATAGTAATTAGCTTCTACATATTCTTTTAAACTTTTAAATAAGATACTTTTTCATTATTAGAATTCACATAGACGTAGTTTTTCTTTTCTTGAATGTCTGTAAACTGGGTAAAACTTTTCCATTGATACAGTTCTCACATGTCTGCAGTGTTTCGGCATCTGTAGCAGAGACTTCCAGATAATTCAACTGGCTTCACACTGCTAGACTATAGTTCCCAGTAAGTGAGCCCATGTGTTCGAAATGTGAGCAGAAAGTATGTAAGTCACACCCAAGCTTCTCCCTCTCACCCCAAGAATGGGACTTCCCTTCTGGTATCAAGAATGGAGGCAACCCCCAAACAGAAATTGCAAGCTGTGTTTTGAAAATGAACTTACAATGTAGAAGGAGTCTGTTTCTTCTCCTGAGTGGAGACCTACTGAACATGAACATTCATATGATTTATGCATACAAAAGAAAACTTTATTGTGTTGGGCTATTGATATTATAAGGTTTGTCTGTTACAGAAATTAAAGTTACATTAAATAAAACAAAATCCCTTAAATAGCATTGCTGGGACAAAATAAAGAAATACAGAATGGCTTATTAAATATAAATTTTAAATAAGCAACAAGCAATGAGTAATTGGCATTTTTTAGTATAAGGGTGTCTTATACAATATTTAGAATACTTACACCAAATAAGTTCTTAGTGTATCTAAAATACAAATTATTGTATATTTTTCTCTCTAAATCTGACACCTGCACCCCCAAAAGAGACTATTTAATAAAAATATTAGAACTTGGAGAATATAGATTATGTTTTTGCTTCTTTTATCCCACTTGATTTTCTAGTGCTATTTTAGACATGTAAGAAACACTCAATGCTCTTTTATTTCAATGCCATAGTTTAGTACAGGAAGGAGATAACATTATGGTAAAATTTTCACAGATGTTATGTTTCAAACCTCATTCAGCATCAACAACTTTCAGATATTATTTGTTAAAACAGAAGTTGCTTAGTGTGTGTGCTAAAAAAAAATTGACTAATAAAAAATTACCATTTCTATTTTCTCATTCTTGATTGCTAAAAATATTTTGGTGACTTCTTCCTTTTCTTATATGTAATCTCATTGCATTTTGTGCTAAATTCATTACATTTATTATTTAGTTGATCTCTCACTTACCTGTAAATTTACTTACATCATGTTTCATTTTTGATAACATTATCCCATTGGAAGCCTGGAGTCAACCCCTGCTTGTCTTCTATGACAGTCTAGAATGCTGCTGATCCTTCATATTGATAAATGTTGGCTATATTGAGCAAATTCTTAGAATCTTTATGCACCCTACCCATGCCAGGTGAAAATCTATGTGTGTGCGTGTGTGTGTGTGTGTGTGTATGTCTGCGTACATGTGTGCATAAGATTCGTAACATTATTACCACCAGTTTAGAGATAAGAAATTGAGGCATGTAGACCAGGTATGGTGGCTCACTCCTGTAATCCCAGCACTCTCGGAAGCTGAGGAAAGCGGATCACTTGAGGTCAAGAGTTTGAGACCAGCCTGGCCCACATGGTGAAAGCCTGTCTCTACTAAAAGTACAAAAGTTAGCTAGGCATGGTGGTACATGCCTGTAATCCCAGCTATTCAGAAAGCCGAGGCACAAGAGCTGCTTGAACCTGGGAGGTAGAGGTTGCAGTGAGCCGAGATCATGCCACTGCACTCCAGCCCGGGCAACAGAATGACAGACTCCATCTCAAAAAACAAACAAAAAAAGTTGAAAGTTAAGTAACTAGGCCAGGCGCGGTGGCTCAAGCCTGTAATCCCAGCACTTTGGGAGGCCCAGACGGGCAGATCACGAGGTCAGGATATTGAGACCATCCTGGCTGACAGGGTGAAACCCCGTCTCTACTAAAAACTACAAAAAACTAGCCGGGCGAGGTGGCGGCGCCTGTAGTCCCAGCTACCTGGGAGGCTGAGGCAGGAGAATGGCGTAAACCCGGGAGGCGGAGCTTGCAGTGAGCTGAGATCCGGCCACAGCACTCCAGCCGGGGGGACGGGGTCCCGCCCGATCAAAAAAAAAAAAAAAAAAAGAAAGTTAAAGTTAAGTAACTAGGCTGGGTATGGCGGCTTATGCCTGTAATCCCAGCACTTTGGGAGGGTGAGGTGGGTGGATCACGAGGTCAGGAGTTTGTGACCAGCCTGGCCAATATGGTGAAACTCCATCTGTACTAAAAATACAAAAAATAGCTGGGCGTGGTGGCACATGCCTGTAGTCCCAGCTGCTCGGGAGCCTGAGGCAGGAGAATCGCTTGAACCTGGGAGGTGGAGGTTGCAGTGAGCCGAGATAGTGCCACTGCACTCCAGCCTGGGCTACAGGGCAAGACTCCGTCTCGGAAAAAAAAAACAAAAACAAAAACAAAAAAAGAAGTTAAGTAACTAGTGCAGGTCACCATCAGCACCCAGATGACTGTGTGTTAAAGAAGTAGATTCTAATCAGTTACAATGTAACAGAAGCAAAATGTCAGCATTTAATTCATTTTGCATAAATTATGGAGGGAGCAGCCAGGATCTGTGTGCAGTACAAAATAACCCTCCTCTGATCAAAGATGTCATGGTGCTGCTCTGCTCTAAGTGCAGATGGTGAAGGGTGCACCAGGGCGGGTGGAGAGAGTGCCAGGCTTAGAGTCAGAGGACACATTTGAGCTACAACTTGCATTTGGTGGTTGTGTGATGAGAGCATATCTCAGGGTATCTGAGTCTCAGTTTCCTTTTCTCTTGAAGCAAGAGAATATTCAATTATGCAAATATTTTTTGCACTCTTAAATGATTTCCATCCGTCTTGTTCAGATTTCTTTGAAGAAATCTGCAGAAATCTGCAACCTCCTAATAAAGTGCTTTTTCCAGTGGAACATTTTACATTTTCTTCACACAACAATGTGTGAAAATACCACTGCAGAGCACACTCATAGCAATTATCATGACAAAACCACATTTTAGACATAGAAAGTGTTAATGTCTGGTGAAAGAGTAAAAGAATCTTGGACTATAAAGAAAATCTACAAGTATTCATGACATGCATTAGAAATACGTTCACCAAAAAAATTAAAATAACATTGACACCTAAAATGGAAACTTCTAATTGACTGTGAAACTTACTTAAGGGCCCTTTGACCCTAGATAGTGCCAAATATTATACCCTCAAAAAAAGCCATTAAATTGCTTATGTCTTTCTTTTGATGTGTTCATTTTTGGCTACAGTTTTTTCAATATGTCAATATTTGGCTACAGTTTCTCACCTAAAATGTCATAATTCAAAAGAATTACTTTTTTTAAAAACTGTGTCCCTGCTTTAATATGTTTTCCATTTGTACAGTACTTCCCTAGGCTGTAGTAACTAAATGATGAGTGTCCACATTTGGTCAACCTATTGGTTGATTTGTTATTTTGGGGGGAGGTACATATTTCTAGTGGAGACACTATAGATATTACTTTTATTTACTTATAACTCAGTGTTCCGAATACTTCGGGTAGACAGGGATTTATTACCAGGCAGGATGTAAAGTTCTTGAAAGGGCTAAAGGAGCAGACCCCATGCTTGCTTTAGAAGAACTGCTCTCAGGCCAGGACTCACACGGCCTCTGTGACCAGGAAGGCAGCTGCTGCCACTGGAGGAAACTGCCTGGTCAGGGAGCTGCTGAAGACAGATCCGCAGTGACTCTGCCATGGCTGTTTTCTCATATGGCTGCTTTAGGACCTTCCTCCTCCTCTCTGCCTAACTTCGTTCTGAATTCAATTCTCTCAAATAGTGTGTCTCAGTTTGTGCTGCTATCACAAAAGTCCACAGACTGGGCAATTTATAAAAATCAGAAACTTATTTTCTCACAGGTCTGGCTTCTGGGAAGTCTAAGATCAAGGCAGCAGCAGCTTCCGCATCCGGGAAGGGTTGGGTCTCTGTGTCCAGGATGGTGTCTTGAACTCTGCGTCCTCTGGAATGGAGTAACGCTGTGTCTTCCCAGCTTTACTTTACTAGTTAACTACTTTAACTTTACTAACACTTTACTTCCCAGATAGAAGGCAGGGGAAGTAAATAGGAATGGCCTCTCTGTGTCAAGCCTCTCTATAAGGGCACCTAACCCTACTCATGAAGGAGGAAACTTCATGACCTAATGCCCTCTTAAAGGCCCCACCTCTTAATACTATCACATAGGCAACACCTAGATTTTGGAGGGGACATATTCACACCATAGCAAAATCTAAGTCATAATCAGGCCCTAACTGAAAGGAAGTCTAAGAAACAAGAATAACTTTCTAGGCTCTGGAGGGCCACATACAGTAGACCAGGTTTTCACACCCTCAGTGCTATAGATATTTAGGGTCAGGTAATGATTTCTTGTGGAGAGCTGTGCCTTATAAGATGACTGACCCACTACACATCAGTATCCCCTGACTGTGACAGCTAAAAATGTCTCCAGACATTGCCAAATATCTCCTGAGGAACAAATCATCCCAACGGAGAACCACTGCAATAAACAGTGCTTTGCATTTTACAGATCACACCACATTAGACACTTATAAGATCAATGTTTTAAAAATATATAAAATAGAATAGGAGTAGAATATTACAGTGTATCTATTATACAATAAAACACATGAATCCACACATAATAGTGAAGTATAGTTTCATAATATTTTTAATTCTGTCCATGTGTATGTATGTTTTTACAGGGCTTAATGACCAATATATTTCCTATTGTGAATATCAGTGTATTTCATACTGTTTGTAATAGTCAAAAAGGTTGCAAATAACTTGATTAGAGCAAGACTGGAATGAAAAAAGAAGAAACTAGTTTACAGTATACTCAACAATACTTTTTACCCTAAGTATGAACAAAACAGTCAATATTTTCTCCACTGATTGCTCCATGTCATCTATATAGCATTCAGTGGTCTTGAACTTACCCGTCTAATCTTTTATAACCTCTCTTGCATGGGATGGATGACAGATCTATTAACCCACAATTTTTACAAACTCACGTATTTTCTTCACTACACATTGACAAGATTATATGAAATGAATACCTCATAAAAAAATAAATTGCAGAGCTTCATCTTACCTTATCCTTCTGGCTAAAACAGAAACCATATTGTTAAAGGGTCTTTGTGGTGTTTTTGACTCATAAGCAAAAAAGCAAACATTCTCACACAAATTAAATCAGATTCTTTGGATTTTTCAGCAAATAATCTTTTAAAAAGGCCTTTAAAAAATAACGAAGCTAACTTTTATACATAAGACAAATATGCATATTGATGAATGTGCACTTACGAACACATCTGGAAATACCTGAGGATAAGCCACGATACAGACAATCTGTGCACATAAGATAAACATGGGAATAATTAGAGGCCAGTCTATCCTGTAGGATAAGCTATGGCTATTGCACAAAGACAGAATAATGTTCAGAGGAGAATACAAATCAGGTTTATTGGATAGAATTTTGCAAACACTAAATATTTTTTGAAGTAAAGCATTTACATTGAATACATCCATTAATACTTGTTCATAACTAAAATGTTTTAATCTCTTAAAGTGTTTTGAAATTTCACACATCTCACAGGAGTCCAGGGTTAAACAAAATTTGTATATTATGATACTTTTATTGGAGACAAAATGTCTTACTTATGCTAAGGCATGATTAAACTTTATATTACAAAAATGAAACAATTGTGTTGCAAATTCACCTAGTGATTCTTCCCCAAGGAAGTTGTTAGCCTCTACATGGTTTACTTTAAGGTTCAACAAAAATATCCTAATAATACTAAAGTGGTAAAGTTCAATTTATAGTGTTTACCAATGAAAATTTCTATAATTTGTTAGTCACATCAGTTATACATTTAACATAGTATATGCATCAAGATAACTATTCTGAAAAGAATATTTTGTTATGAATAAGCTCTAATTTTTGTTCATCAGAGGTTTTACATCATTCTTTTGTTTTCTTCTTGAACTTGTATTACCATCCTACTACTCCCACAGAATTTTATCCTAATTTATTATTTTTATTGATTCAAAATATTTTAGTGATTACTCTATGTGATGCTTAATATTGAGTGTCAACTTGATTGGACTGAAGGATGCAAAGTATTGTTCCTGGGTATGACTGTGAGGGTGTCACCAAAGAAGATTAACATTTGAGTCAGTGGACTGGGAAAGGCAAACCCACCCTCAATCTGAGTGGGCACCATCTAATCAGTTGCCAGAGAAGCTAGGATAAAACAGGCAGAAGAATGTGGAAGGACTAGACGGACTGAGTCTTCCGGCCATCATCTTTCTCCTGTGTGGGATGCTTTCTGCCCTTGAACATCAGACTCCAAGTCCTTCAGCTTTTGAACTCTTGGACTTACACCAGTGGTTTGCCAGAGGCTCTAGGGCCTTTGGTCAGACTGAAGGCTGCACTGCTGACTTCCCTACTTTTGAGGTTTGGGGACTCGAAGTGATCCACTACTGGCTTCCTTTCTCCGCAACTTGCAGAAGGCCTATCGTGGGACTTTACCTTGTGATCCTGTGAGTCAACTCTCCTGAATAAACTCCCTTTCATATATACATCTATCTTATTAGTTCTGTCCCTCTAGAGAATCCTGGCTAATACACTGTATTCTAGCCTCTGGAAATAATGTGTATAAATTTTATCCAGTGATCATATGACTCTGTGGTAATAAAAGAAATAGAAAAGCAAAACAAAACAAAATAACCTTCTTTTGGGTTGAGTTAGTATTACAATTCTTTTTGGCACTCAATTTATTTAAAAACAAATGTATTACAAATTTTGATGAGTAGTTTATAAAAGAGAAAAAGATCACTGGAAAGACATTTCTCCAAGTCTTGATTCCATATGACTTGCTTGTTCAAAGTCAAACTTGGATTCCTGTTAGCTGTGCTAAACAATCCTAAAAGGTTTAATAACCTTTTCTTCCCAACACAACAATTCCTGACTTGTATGGTCTTGCATGGAATAAATCTATCTGTGTTGCACAGCCCCCATGTCGAAACCACCTTGACAGAATTCACTGAATGCCAGAATTTCTCGATGACTGCATTTGTCACCAGATCCTAAAGCCTCACACTTTGCAAGTTCATGTGTTAGGCCTCAAGGGATTCCAGAGTGAAACACTTCCATGCTAGGGCTTGCTTTATGGCTATATCATCAAGTCTTGGCATGAATTTTTATCAATGGAAGCATTTTTCCTCGGTGTTTGCCTCTCTCTCCCTACAATGTGTTCCTTTAACACATTCTCTTCACAAGAAACTTTCTGCAATCGTAGGAAAAGATTTGCTGTCAGTTGACTGAGGCAGGACTGTAAATATCACTCCATAATTTCAAGTGAGTAAGATGAAATTAGAGCCATTTTCTACTCTGTTTTCCCTCTTGGGGCCAGTTTTAAGCAATATTGTGAAATAAATTTTCAGCAGCTCCCAGGATTCCACTTCTGACTCTTGCTCTGTGGTCATAAACACAGCAACTTCTTAAGTTTTATTTTATAACTCTTCAAGCAAGTCAGTGATTTGGAACAGAATGCCTAACTTAACACACATTGTCAATGCATTCAAGGAGTGCTGTTGCATGAATCTAGATGTAGAGATTGAATAATTGATGCTGTCTTGTTCTTTGCTACTTTAGGTCTTGTGGTGGCATAATTGATGCTGTGTTTATTGCTGGCTGCTTTGGTCAGGTTCCTGGTGCCCATTTTATCCCATAGAAATGAGGTTATGGCAGATCATTGCTAGTTCTGTAGGGAATGCTTTAGTTCTTGCCAGCCAAAATTTTGTCGTAGCCAGGATCACTACTTGATGATGCCAAATTCAGGAAATTAACAAAAAGTATGATTGATAGACCAAATGAATATTATAATTTCTATTACCATTCTGGTTGGATGCTTTGCAGTTGTGTGCTATTAAAGTTGTAATTAAACTTCATCTTCTCAGACTGCTTGACTGTTCTACTATGTCAGTAACTCTTGTTCCTGGAAGAGATGTGAGTAGCTGTGCCGAGACCCAAGGAGTTTAAATTTCTGGGTAGTTAAAAGAATGAGTCACTTTATCAGAGCCTGATTATTTCTGAATCCTGAAGGGCTTCTCTTATTAAGAAAGAAAATCTCTTACGTGTAACATCTCCACCTTGGAAGGGGTCGGGGTGGGGAGGCTTACCATCTAGCAAATATTTTTTTACATGATTAGAGAACCAACTTCTGGTAGTATGTCTTCACTTATATTAAATCATCTACTTTATATAGTTTAATTAACAAAAATTTTTAAATGCCAGGCAAACTTCTAGACATGGTGAAGATAGAGAATATTACAAATGTAGAAAAATGTAGAGTGTCTAGGGCCTTTGAGGTACTTGCAAATTTATTTAGGAGACAGGTCATAAAATATGGAAAATTTGAATAGTGCACAATCTGTTAGGTTGGTGCAACTACTTTTTCGCCAACCTAATAATTATAACATGACTCAACAGTGGGAGGAATATAACTAGTGAGTATAGGCATTCACTAGTTAATTGCCAAATGGAAGATGCTGTCAGTTACTGCTTTGACTCAAGTTTGAACTAACAGTAAAACAGGCTGGATTAACCATCGTATCTATCCAGTCCTTTTTGATGACTAGAACACAGGCACAGTAGACACAATACATATTAAAGATGATGTTATGTGCACTTGTCTATTCTGGTACTCCGTAAATGATGCTGTTTTTTGGCTGATAACCCTAACTTCTCAACCCAGCTCTGGAGTCGCTGTAACAAGAAGATCCCACTGGTTACATTAAAAAAAAATCTCCTTAGCATCCAAGTCCAGATTTTAGGGCGCTCATGCCCTGATTCTTTTGATGAATGAATGCCAGCTGTTAGACATCAAATCTGAGCAGAAGAAATATTTATTAACACTTTTTCATTTGGGCTTTACTTTCCAATATTGAAGTACATAGACTCTAATGAAGGATCAAGATATAATGCAGCAAAAACCCTATGAGTTTCTATTTCTTCTTTAAGTGAAATTATCAAACCCTGGTCGAAAATTAGGAAATGGTATAAATCTCAGGAAGATTTTCACAATTTAAAACACAAAGCATTTAAGGTCATGTCTGTGTGACACCAGAATATTGGGTGGGAATTTCAAATGGTAATTTGGACACACACACACGTTATGTATATATATTATATATATGTTAATAAAACATATATACATGTTAATAAAACAGACACTAATGAATCTGTCAGAGTGATGTTTCTGGTGTGAAAACTAGACTTTGGTACCTTTGATAGTTAATCTACTCTACTCATTAAGAACAATCTTCTGCAAAAACAAGGTAAAATTTACATATAGTATATTTATAAAGGCACTATTAAAATAAAGATAGCTGAGACAGGTAACAGATAATATTGTCAACAATCACATTAATAAAAATTAAAATTTCTTAGGACAGGTCTCTAAAAAAACCTCTTATCCTATATATTAGTTTCTTGGGGGAAAGGAAGAAGGAACCAGTCAAACCCTCTGAAAATACAACATATAATATGAAAAAAAGTTACACGTGGGCTTCAGATGGCAGAGAATTTGGGCACCACATGTTTCTCCCTGTGCTCCCTTATCTTATTGTTGATTTCAGATGGTTGCACTACAGAATGCCCAGAGTCCTGATTAATTCTGAGTCTTGGGCTTCTCCTATCTCTGCATGAAGACATGTCTATGGCCTAAACATACCTATGGCCTCTCTGTAATTCCTCTACGGTTTCTCTTCCATCATCAGCAGCACTAAGAAGAGACGGCACCCTTACTCTGTACAGATGCAGCCCTTGTCGTCAGAGGACGCCATGAGTAATAAGCAGGGTTTACTATCGGGATATACACAGGAGACATCTAATCTGGCCTGGTTGAACTGATCTTCTCAAAAGAGTCTATAGATCACCCTTAACCAAAGCAAAAGTTTCCTGTAGAGGTAGCTGGGACAAAGCTGAAAGTGGGCCACTCTAGGATGCCATGTATTTGTGTTTTGGAGGATATGTGTTTTATCGTCTTTGTAAATGAAACAGAGATGTTCTTCCCCTGACATACAGCTCCTGCTTTCGTTCTTCTGTCTTCATCTCCACTTAGTTTTCTTTCTTTCCTTTTCCTCTTGCCTCTTTTTTCTGAAATTTACTTCTGGTAGTGCCCAGAAGAAAAGAGAAGGGCAAAGAGATCCTTCCAATTTCATTTTTGCTTCTGAAAAAGACATCCTTTTTTATGCTGTGATTTTATGATGTTGTGTCTATGTTAAATTTTTTTTGGAAGTTGACTAGTGTAATATAATATTTCTTTTGAAAAATCACTCATGACATGTGGAGTCAAGAGAAAAGGAAATGGAAAATAGTGGAAGGGAGAGGGATGGAAACTGTTTCTTGCCATAGGCATCTTTTAGCTTGTTATTCAATTTCTGTTCGTTGAGTAACGAAGAAAAATAAACACTTACATATTTCACTTGGCCTTATAGGTGGTCTCTTATAATACAGAAGTGCCATTGCTGGTGTATTTTCTGCTTCTTATTTCATAAAAAGTTACATGTGGGCTTTAGATGGCAGAGGAATTGGGCACCACATGTTTCTTCATGCACTTCATTTTCTTACTGTTGACTTCAGATGGTTGCACTGTAGAAGGCCCAGAATCCCGATTACATCTGAGTTTTGGACTTCTCGTGTTTCTCCATGAAGATACTTTTAAATTTCCTGTTTTATTGCTGTAAAAAATACAGTGGCAAAATGCTTACCCCATTCTAATGAGACACTCTAAAGCACCTTTGCACCTTTTCTCTAACATGCATCCAAAGCTGAGAAGCTCTCCTCTAAACACTGCATCATTCTGACCCAGTTAATTTCTAGATTTTTTTAAAGTAAAGCATTCATGCAGCAAACGGGCATTAGAAAATGACCCAGATGACTCAGAGAGTGACACCAGTAGAATTTGTAGGCAGGTATTTGCAATTCTACATTATAAAAAATCTTTCAGGTTTCCATGACGTTCTATTTCTATTGACTCCTCCTTAGTTTAGGCAAATTCCTAAATTTGAGCTTTACTTCTCAAAGTTGAAATATGATACTCTGATAAAGATATAGTGCAGCAAAACATTATGTATTTGTATTTCATTTTTGAATGAAATTTGCCAGTGAGTAAGCATAGTGAGTGTCTCCTTAGGATGGGATGAACATATTGCCAGTGTACTTTTTGCAGCAACAAAACAGGAAAGGTAGAAGCGTTCTCATGCAGAAACAAGAGAAGACCAAGACTCAGAATTAGTTATTATCTCTTTATTAGAGTAGCTGTACTTCAGTTTTAGGAAATAAAACCGAAATGTAGGAATTTGCCCAATTCCTAATTCAGATTCCTGCAAAAAAAATGCTCTGACTGCCATTTTCTCTTCCAATCCATCTCCCTCACTTGAAGACAATGTGATTTTTTTTATATTGAAAATATAATTACATTACCTTCAAGAGAGGAAAGCAATGTCTTCTCATTGTTCTTAGTTTTATAAAGTTGATATTTGTAACACATCTGCCCTCTGTCTGTTCTTCAGTCTCACATTTGGCAAACTTCTTTCAAGTCCACATAATTGTTTTTGGACTACAACTGTTTAGCCTCTGAATGTTCACCCTCTGCCTATACTGCTCCCCTTCTGCAGGCTGAAGGTCCTCTTCTCCATGTCTCCATAGCATCCTCTTCCATCCCCATTACGACCCCCATCACATCCTACTATAAATACTGCAGTACTCCTGTCTGCACTGGTAGGAAGCTCCATGAAAGCAGGGGCATTGTCTGCCTGACCTCTTCTGGTTTTACAGCATCTCACAAATGGAGTGGCACAGAAAATAAGTTGGATAACTATTTTCCAATTGATGGATAAGTAAATGCTAGATATCCATATCATAACTTGCTGGCAGAATACAACATCAGCTATGAGGGAGTCAAATTGCCAACTATCTAGAATGAAGAAATTGAAAAACAAACACATTTTTGCTGAGATCTAAATTCAGGCTGAAACTGAAGACTCAAGCTGAACGCTAACAAGAAAACCACTTCCTTCCTTCAGCCAATCCCTAAGGAGAAACGGATTGGCCTGGGGAGAGCCAGGCTTGCTTGTGTATTAGACATCAGGGTGGATTCTTCGGCTAAGCTTATAGCAGCTAAGCTTAAATTGCTTCCCAATTTATGTTTTTACCCCCAAACTCGTAACACTAAATCACAATTGTCTTCTTATGTACAACTGGCTAACAGTGTGTTAAAGATGGATATGATTCATGACTGAGAAACGTCATGAGGAGACAAAGAGACCATGCAAGTGTTCTGAAGCCATTGTGTGAAGAAGAGAAAAGCTGCCATCCACTGGGCAGTAGCACCAGAGTTTGCAAATAATTGCACACAAAGGGACTTCTGTTAAGGATTACTCTCTGGAATTTTGCACTAAATTCCCAAAGCATTTTCTTTCTAACATTTTGTGATTTGGTTGAACAAGTGGTCACCTTACCCACAACCTTCATGATATCAGAGATCTCATTCATGTCTGCTCTCATTACTTCCAGCCTAAAGAATCCTAATCTTTTCAGTCTTTCCTGAATACAGTAGTTGCTCAAAACCTTTAATCATTCTGGTTGTCCTAAATACGTCCAATACTGTTAAGGGAAACAAAACACCTTGTTTTACCTTTCATTTCTTGACCATTTAGGACCTAACATTTTGATTTGCAAGAAGCCAAGATATTTTTGTAATTCATTTATTCTTATGTAATCTCAGTCTACATATTAGAATAGCTTCACCAAGGTAGGTAAATTGAAGAAATCTGCACCATGAATATAGGGATATAGTATGTTTTATTTTCCTCAATTATTGCTTCCTTGCATTAATTAATTCATGCATGTAGGCATTATTAAAATTAGTTAGAAATACATTTAAATTTATTATAATTCTTCAGGTTTTTTTTTTTTTTGATGGAGTCTCTCTCTGTTGCCCAGGCTGGAGTGCAGTGGGACGATCTCGGTTCACTGCAAGCTCTGCCTCCCAGGTTCATGCCATTCTCCTGCCTCAGCCTCCTGAGTAGCTGGGACTATAGGCGCCTGCCACCATGTTAGGCTAATTTTTTGTATTTTTAGTAGAGACTGGGTTTTACCATGTTAGCCAGGATGGTCTCGATCTCCTGACCTTGTGACCTGCCCACCTCAGCCTCCCAAAGTGCTGGGATTACAGGTGTGAGCCCCTGTGCCCGACCTTATCACTTGGTTTTAACACTAACATGACTTTCGGTTTTTTTGGAGAATACATGAGAGCAAGAATATAGTCAATTTTATTTACACTCAGAATATAAACTGTTCCCTGTATTTTAGAATTTCAAGGTACTGGTAAAAAAAAAAAGATCATTTGGTTCAAAACTATTAAGCCAAGATTCCTAGATTAATCACTTACCATTTGAAATACTATATTAAAAAGCTCTGCGAAATGCTTTCTTAGAAATTAATATAAAAACATATTAAGTACTCTTAACCACCTACATATGTTTCTCAGCTTTTTTGTTCCTAGAGGCATAATTGTTAAATCCACGTAGTTTAATGAAGAAATCCATATCATGAGATTGTCCATAGAAACTAACCTAAGGGACAAGACATCACACTAATTAACTTTGAGGGTGAAATGAGAGTGCTCATTATCTGCTGAAGTAGAGTCCTATAGTGAAAAAGAAGTGTTTCAAAGAGGTACAAGGAAAACATAACCTATTGTAGATATAAGTTGGGACCAAATAAGCCAGCAGCCTAAAGCTCTAGTTTTCTTGGCTACATTTATCTCAAAGATAAATGTACCCTGTGGGAAGCTGTTGAACATTGGTCAACATATTCCAGCTTAACATGATCAGTAAATATAGTTTCAATATCTCTTTGCTTATCAAAAACCTAATAATAACATCTACTACTTAGTTCTTAATACCCTCTGAGCACAGTTTCATTATCTTCCTCTATCCTTACAATGTAAAGATGTAGGTACAATATCGTCCCGGTTTTACAGATAGGAAAATGGAGACTCACAGGGGTTGATAAATTTCCCTTTTTCACACAACTAATCTCAAGAACCCAAGGGTGTTTACTTGCAGCGACTGAGCTCTTAAGCACAATGCTGTACTGTGGCCTCATGAATTCATTCTTGCAATAAGTGTGTGTTGTGCATCTACTTCCAGTCAGACACTGATTTCAAAATATATAATTTTTACAAAGAATTATGCTAGTATTTATCATGTGGAACATTTGAATACTTTGTTGATGAATTATTTTTATATAAAAATGATTTCAATATTAAAATATTGGCCACCCTGCCTCTGATCACACTGCATACAATTTTTGCTAGTTCACTTCGAGTAATTGTTATTGCTGCAAGTTCACTTACAATTCTCAAGCATCTACTTTGTGTCCTGGAATGCTATGCCTGTGGCTACAACAAACAAGTCTCCACCCTCACAGAACCTACTGTGGAAGATGAAGACATGAAACCCGGTGCCACCTTAGGCAGGCAAATGTGACAGGAAAGGGGAAGAACTACAGACCATTTGGAATTTCCACAGCAGAGGCCTCAGCCGATCAGGGAAGGCTTACAGAAAACAGGAGGCCTAGGCCAGGCGCAGTGTCTCACACTTGTAATCCCAGCACTTTGGGAGGCCGAAATGGGTGGATCACCTGAGGTCAGGAGTTCGAGGCTAGCCTTGGCAACATGGTGAAACCCCCGTCTCTACTAAAAATACAACAATTAGTCGGGCATGGTGGCGGGCACCTGTAATCCCAGCTACTCTGGAAACCGAGGCTGGAGAATCGCTTGAACCTGGGAGGTGGAGGTTGCAGTGACCCGAGATCACACCAGTGTACTCCAGCCTCAGTGACAGAGTGAGACTCCATGTCAAAATAAATAAATAAATAAATAAATAAATAAATAAATAAATAAATAAATAAAAGAAAACAGGAAGCCTAAGATGTCAGCTAGGTAAAGAGAGTTCAGTAGAGAGGAGAAAGTGACAGGCCTGGGGTGAATGAAAGCAGGCACATCCAGAAAAGGAAAGAGTTAAAGGGAACAAGACTGCAGGGTGATGGACTGCAGAGATAGACACACAGGAGGCAGCTGTTGAGAGCCAGGCTTTAGCACTGTGCATCAAGCTGAGACTAGACCAGTGGTCTTGAAATGTCTTCATTCATTCACTCGCTAAAGGAATTTTGGAAAACTGTACACTTGTACAGTTTTAAAATTACACATTTAAATAGTTGTACCTTGTTCCCTTGCTTTATAATTTTTAAAAAAATAATAACTGGCCAGGTGAGGTGGCTCACATCTGTAATCCCAGCACTCTAGGAGGCTGAGGCAGGATGATTGCTTGAGGCCAGGAGTTTGAGGCCAGCCTGGCCAACACGGTGAAACACCATCTCTACTAAAAATACAAAATTTAGCTGGGTGTAGTGGTGATACCTGTAATCCCAGCTACTCGAGAGGCTGAGGCACGAGAAATGCCTGAATCCAGGAGCTGCAGGTTGCAGTGAGCGGAGATTGCACGACTGCACTCCAGCCTGGGCGACAAGGTGAGACTCTGTCTCAAAAAATAAAAATTAAAAATTAAAAATAACTGATCCAGCACTCTCTAGCTGCCGTTAACATTCTCAGAAAACTAACACAGGAACAGAAAACCAAACACTGCATGTTCTCACTCATAAGTGGGAGCTGAACAATGAGAACACATGGACACAGGGAGGGGAACATCACACACTAGGGCCTGTTGGAGGGTGGGGGGCAAGCGGAGGGAGAGCATTAGGGACAAATACCTAATGCATGCTGAGCTTAAAACCTAGATAATGGGTGGATAGGTGCAGCAAAACACTATGGCACATGTATACCTATGTAACAAACCTGCACATTCTGCACATGTATCCCAGAACTTTAAAATATTTTAAAAAAGAGAACAAAACCGATCACTTGACGTGAAAGATGTGGAGTTTAGTTAACTTACGCTTCACATTCTATAATGCTTTGTAAGTCTGTGTGTGTGTACAGGCATGTGCTTGTTCTTTCCTTTTTCTTTTGCTTATGTCTATTTCTTTGTTGTGTTTGTAATTATAACTAATACTTTTGAATATCTATTTATGATCCACCAAATTCCTAAGCCATCCTTGAATGCCTGTTTATAAGCTGAGGGAGTCAGCACCATACATTTGTTACATCCCAAATTTCTCTAAGCTCCACTTTTCATGAGAATAACAATATCTACATTTAAAAATCACAACCAAGGTTCCTGTGCTTTGTCTGTAAGCTAAAAATTGAACTTGAAGAATGTCACACTGTCATGATTGCATAGACATTGGTCCATGCTGGTCCAAACACTGTGCTAAGACTAGGTTCCCTTTTCACGGGGTCCAGTGTAGACTTGGGTCATATAAAAAGAAGCATTTGTCTTTCACAAACGCCTCCAAGTGTTTACAACCATGTTGCTGCTACTTTGCTTAATATTTCAGTCATGTATTTGCTGAACAATTATTTGTTTCTCCTGGAGTTTCTAGTTCTTTTTTCTCCATTATTTACCCCATTTTTTTCCTCAAAATAATAATTAAACTTTTCTACTGCTAAGCAGCTGTCACTGTGTGACTTTTCTTCGACACTCCCCTGTTAAAATTGAGGAACCAGGCTGAGCTTGCTAGACAGTAGAATGTCCAGCAGTAATTTAGAATATGCTAGGGTGGGCTTCATAATCAAGATGGTATCTGAAATGAAATATTTGCAGGTTATTGAATGTAGAAACTTACCAGAATTATGGAAACAATTAAGATACTAATATTGTCTATGTATGAATTGAATATCAATTGAGTTGTTTCTTCATGGTTCGATAACATTGGGCTTATATCAGAAGGTACTGAATGCAAATAATTTAGTCTAAAAAACAATGTTAATCATTTATATTTTAAATTTTAAATATGCTTTATTTATAAAATATGTAAATGGGCTTTTATAAAACAAGTGTTTATTTGGTTTCCATTAAGAAATGCTGCAGTTTTAAAATGTTGACTTTTGGTCAGGCGCAGTAGCTCATGCCTGTAATCCCAACACTTTGGAAGGCCGAGGAGGAAAGATCACAAGGTCAGGAGATCGAGACCATCCTGGCTAACATGGTGAAACCCCGTCTCTACTAAAAATATTTTAAAAATTAGCCAGGCTTCGTCCCAGCTACTCAGGAGGCTGAGGTAAGAGAATGGTGTGAACCCGGGAGGCTGAGCTTGCAGTGAGCCAAGATCACCCACTGCACTCTAACCTGTGCAACAGAGTGAGATTCCGTCTCAAAAAAAAAAAAAAAAAAAAAAAATGTTGATTTTTTTCAAGTATATATTTACGTGGTATACATTATTTAATAATTTTTTTTCCTATTTACACTGGGTATCTCTCTTCTCTCTGTGTATGTGTATGTGTGTGTGTGTGTGTGTGTGTGTGTGTATGTATACATATAGAAAAAATGGAATAAAATTAATTCCCTTCCAGACTACAATATTCATAATGTCACGTCGGCTCTCTCTGAATAGGCATCCATGAACACACATTTCTAAGCTCACCTTTGCCTAATCTGAAATAACATGTAATAAATGCATTTCATATATATAGAGTACAATTATTGACAGTTTTAGTTGTAAGTTCACTTAGGCTGCTAACAGGCATATTTCATGATAACTGCTTCAGATGAAGAGTACTTCTAGAAAGTGAAGAGTCTTTTCTACATCTTTTGTACATAGAAAATGTTTTAATATTATCAGGATCTTTCATATAAAATTTAAAGTTAAAATTTTCTTTTGTTTTACAGTGAGCAGGAGAAGAAAACTAAAATGACAAGACTAAGAATATAAGAAAACAATCTCTTCTGTAAATGGTGGAAGCAGCAACGTTGCGTATATTTCCAAACTCGTTAGTTTAGAAGCTATTCTAGAGGTCATAGACAAGCAGTAAATTATAAACTATGATAGAATGCAGTAAGTCTACGAACCTGTAATTATATAGAATATAAATGGTATATGTCTTTATACTCATTTTAGAAGGCACTTAAATGCATAAACTCCAAATTAATTTCAGTATTAATATTTCTCAATAGTAATTATCAGAAAGTGATCTTGAGGTGGATCTTAAAGAAGTTATTTGAGTTCAAATTGTAATTAAAATGTTTCTGTCAGGCTTAGCAAATCTTACCATGAACAAGTAGCAAGAGAAAAAGTATTTAATAACATGAAATACTGAAACTGAGCTGACAGGTTCCTGACAAGCAATTTCCAGATAGTTCTAATTTCATGTGTTTAAAAACCACAGTTTTTTTTTTCCATGGCTAATCAGATGTAAAACCATACGCAAATATGATGAGGCAATTAATGCTATCTCTGTTGACAATTTTGAAGTAAGATATAAAGAGCAAATTATTCCAAGCCTGCCTTTCACTTTGCATTCAGATAAGAACTAGGTTACTGAAGTGAATATCCTTTCATTATACCAAATTTAGCACAAAAATTGGGAATTTATTTGGTATAGAGCAGGCATAATTATTCCCCTAGTTTTCATTATATTACTATTGTTTGCATTTTTATAAATCACAAGGCAATTTGGTTGTAATTACATCAATTTTATCAAAACTTCTAGCACTTAATTAAGAGAAGTGAGCATTCTTTAAACATTAAAGAACATTATATTTTTTAAATAAATTGGAAGGTATTAATTACCATTTATATAATAGAGTATATCAATCAAGTTTTTTTTTTTTGTTTTTTGTTTTAATTTTTTTTATTATACTTTAAGTTCTAGGGTACATGCGCATAACGTGCAGGTTTGTTACATATGTATATATGTGCCATGTTGGTGTGCTGCACCCATCAACTCGTCAGCACCCATCAATTCATCATTTATATCAGGTATAACTCCCCAATGCAATCCCTCCCCCCTCCCCCCTCCCCATGATAGGCCCCATTGTGTGATGTTCCCCTTCCCGAGTCCAAGTGAGCTCATTGTTCAGTT